>NC_135498.1:159743456-160071511 GCF_052857255.1 Amblyomma americanum | reverse complement strand
GCTACAAGAATTTCTAATACAGTTAAACAATCATATTTTGTCAAACCGATTACTGAGTGGAATGAATTGCCGAAGTGTGTAGTGAACAGCCTGAATGTTTGTTGATAATTTCAGAGCCTTTTGTATGTGAAATCCTCGTTTTTTTTTCACATCATCTGTTCGCTTTCGCGTGACGATCGTCTGTATCTTGTTTATTTTTTACTTGTATCTGTGTTCACCCCTGCTTGGAGTCAAGGGACTCCGCAGTATAAAAATAAATTAAATAAATAAATAAATCATAGGGTAAACAGCCTGTGCAGACTAGGACTGTGAAGGAAAATCGACACACACAACAGCGCAGTTGGGCGCGTCGATTTTTCTTCACTGTCCTCGTCTTCAAGAGCTGTTTATCTCACGATAGCGATATCAGTGCCGTTATCATCATCATCAAATGCTACCACTGGCTCTTTCTTCGGAGCATTGCTTCGAACGTTTGCTAAAGCGACAGCCATTTTTTGGCATACATGCGACCGTATCGGAGGCTAGATTGGGTGAGGGGAGGAAGGCAAGCATTGGAACAGATGTAATCGCTATGTCTCGCGCTCTGTCACGAAACCTTATCAGCATTGTACACAGTGCTTATCGTACATGAATAAGCGGTCATATCCTACTCTGCGTTTTCATCCATTTTCCATGGCGTACAGTTGCGAGTAAAAAATACCATCACAAATGACTGGTGACCAGAGCACTGTGTCTCACCACGCAACGCAGCGGTTTGTAGACCTGTCTATCGGGCGGTTCTCATGTTTGCAGCAAAGTGGGGGACGGCGGGAAGTAACCTTTACCACGGCCGGTCTCGAGGGGAGCTCTTCTCTTACGGCCTTCGCAAGGGGGTCTGTTTCCGCCTCCCGCCGCACCTCGGTGGGGTCGCCACTGCCCCACCGTTCCGGTGGCAAGTTTCAAAGAGCAAGGAGATTCTGCAGCGTAAATACAGCTCGTAAAATTTCAAGCGCAGCTGCTTTAATTTTGCACAACAGCGGCATTAGCAAGAATTCACGGTGCTCCCCAGAAAAACGCATCATGTCTTTCGCGAAAGTAACTGGTATAGACGGAACCCAACCCTGCCCGAAGGAGCAGAGCACACTTCACGCACGCGACGTCCAATATTTCCTAGTGGAACAGCATTTTGAAGTTTGACGCAAAAATTAAGTCACTTGTTGACAGTAACTGCAAGCATGAACAAACTGCCAGCAAAGCAAAATTAGTTCGGAACTGCGTTCTGTTAATAAAATCAGCCTTTACGAGCGAACAGACTTATCTGAGAGGCGATGACTATAAAAGGTTTCCATTATTCTCCTGCATATCTGTAGCCTCGTCATCGATTTCGATAAACTCCCGAGGGCACGAACTTTCCTCATGTTATTGAGGAAACAGAGTAGCACCCCAAAAAGAAGTTTTCAGCAACCTAATGGAGCTCCACTAAAACTCACAGCAATGCGCGTTATACCAGCTGGCTTAGCTTACAATGTAAGGAACTGAAAATCAACATTTGCGATGCTTACGTCCTAATAAAAGTCCCCGAATTTAAGAAAATAAAGGGCACTGGACATTCAACTGTATAATCTGAGATCTTTTGCAAAGATATTTAAACCAAATATCTTTAGGCAGCTTCAGGACACGCCGCAGGTTAAATATACGTGGACAACAAAAAATGGCGCTCTTTATGGTAGCTGGAGTCACTCATTGGACATACATAATTTGTGAAATTGCAATACTCAGCACGCGTCAATACCTGTGGCAGCATACGCAGCTTGTACTGGTTGCATCTGTTGGTAACGTTAGTCAGGCCAGAATGACGACAAAGAAGCTTGCGTCCAAGTCGAAAATTGTTTATTGGGCTAACTCGTGTCCTCAAGCAGGCGGCGCCGCAATGAAACAAAATTTAAACGTGACAAGGATCTTTAAACATTAGACGCCTAATCCGCTTACGACAATTTTGAACTGGAAGAGAGACTTGTGCGCGGCTACAGTCATTCCAGGGAAGTCTGGTAGCCTCTCGTTTTAAAACAAAAGCGGAAAGGCCGCGTGGCGTTGGCTTCGAGCACGGAAGAATGCATTACAATTCTTCTTTACGCTTGCTCGCACATTAGTAACTAGCATTCTTCTGAGCTATCGATACAGGCCTCTCGTTCAAGGAAGTTGTGATGTATATGAGGGTGAAAATAAGTGCACTCAGGACGTGCGAAAAATGATATCGGCGTAAATAAGTACTATAAACATCTTCCAGCAATCAGTTTATTTGACAGTTCAACGTTGGTGTACATGAGTCTGACTTTCTACTTTGCAAGTATCGTCTGAAGCCACCAGCTACGGCGCTATTAGTGTAGCGCTATCGGATTTACGGCTCACGCGCGTAGAGAATATTTTCCTCGATATAGTACACTTTTATGGGACGAGCGCGACACTTTCGTTCTCCAAGATTTCATTATTTTCCCCTTAGCATTAACTTGTCATCTAATCACGGACCATGAGGCATACGCGAGGAAGTGATCAGAGTATTTTCTTCTGGATTTAAAACCTCAAATTCTCCACATAGTTCTGAGAAATGTGAGAGTGATTCCTCATTTTAAATGCTTTCATCGAGCAAATTTTGTGACGAAGAATCTGTGAACAAGCGACGGTGCTGAATATAAGCAGCTTAACTGCATTTTGTGTTTCTTTGATTTCGGTGCTGCGCTCACCATGAATCAGCGGGCTACAGAGCGAAACGAGGCAAAAACCACCCGCCGCCGCACATGCAGGCGTGGAGTCAGAGGTAGGGTCGTCGCGCCTCTAGCGGCGGCGGGCGGCGTAACTATAGGAGAAAAACTCGCATTGGTTCCGCGGCGAATGCGAAGGCCGTATGAAAGAGCGCGCGCGCCCCTCTCGAGACCGGCCGTGCCTTGACCAACCATGCCACTGCTCGAGCGGAGCAGCTGCTGCCGCGCCGCCGAAATCGAGCTGCAACAGCTGTGCCCATGCGCCGTATCAAGTGGGACAATGTGAAGCATGAACGCCGAGCAAAAGGCTGGCTTTGAAATCCAACTTACCAAGCTCCACCCGGCAAGCTGCAGCTGTAGCGTCACTCCAGGTTTAACCAGAGCTAAACCACCGCCATACGATAATAGCAATAATTTATAAAAACAACAATGCGCAATGCACAGCGCACGAGAATTTGTGTATTAGTCCTATAGCAATATTAGTTGAAGACGACAATGCGCGTGCACAGCGGGAGAGTGTGTTGCAGTCGTCCAGTTGCTAGCGATACTGATTTGTTGCGGCGCCGCGGGTTCGAATTCCAGTCGCGGCAAAGTTTATTTTCATTTATTTATTTATGGTTTGGCTCGCTTACACCGACGACGGCAATGCGGCACAACCCACGAACGGGCGCTAAAGAGCTACGCTCTAAAATTCAGCATAAGGAGGAACCCGCGCTGCCCAAGTAGCACTGCGGTTGTTCCATTCGGCGATTAAGAACTGCTGCCGTCAGCCGCTTGGGCCGCTTACACATTCTACAGCCCATTCTAAACGATTAGAAACCCACGTTTCGCTGGTAACATATTTGCTTAGCTTCTCTCGACGTAGCCCAGATAGCTGACGCACGCCACGTGTGGCTCCGAAATAGCGCGGATGCTCCCGCCAATAAGTGTAAGAAGGTGGCCTGGAAAAGCACTATGAGTGTACCGAAAACTGCTTGTTCCTCTCGCTTGGCTGTGCTACGGCGCTGCAATCGACTCTGCAAACTTCAGCGCAGGTTTCTTATCTATACACTCAAGGAATGGCGCATACGAGGTAGGACCAGGATTTAACTCGATGTCGCCTGGCAAAGCAAGTATCAGGGAGCCCAAGTGAACATTGTTGCAAACGAACATAAAAGTGCTATAAAAGTGTTGCGCAACTCCAGAAAGTGTCTGAAGCAACTCTGCGCAGAAGCAGTTGAGTAGAGGCGGTCCACATCTTATCGTGTACAACACTACTTAGTTTATCTTGTGATAACGTAAGCGGCGTGTGGTAGGTAACGCCCACATCGCACAGAGGCAAAACTGTCTACTTGCAAGATTGATTCCGAGCTTATCCAAAGCTGGTGTGGTTCGGGAACTCGCGGTTCTTACAGCGCCTCCGTTGAGCAGAACGAACACAGAGCAGGGATCGCAGTTTCTTTCACACCATTCAGCACTAAATCCATAAATTCGGCAAGTCTTAGTTGAGCGGATTATCCTACTCAACGCAAGAAAAGCACTCATCACACGTGATAGTCGAGGACAGTGTAAGTGCAAACTCTTCACCATGAAGAAGAAACTGTCCTTGGACGACTTTGACGAGATGGCATTCTCGCCGTCTTGCGACGTGTACCTGTGCAGCAAGACCATTCCGCGAGGTGGTTTTTGGCTCGCTTCGGTTGCCTGGCTTTGTGGCACGGCGTGTTCGTCGGCTTCATCTCGCCACATTTTGTGCGCCGACGAAAAGTACCGACATTGGATGGTGGCCTTCGCTCGTCGCGGAGACGACGTTACCGTGTTTCAAGCGAGCAGAGATGCAAGCGGTCAATTGTCGGCCTTCATGACCTATTCCAGCAGGGCTAAATTCCTCCAGGATGAAAGCGAGAAGGTAAGAAAATACTTAGATTTGAAGTTTGCGGGCAGCGTCAGCTTTTCCACAAAGCTTTAATTTCAACTAGTAACTGAGCCGGTGCGTTTGTGCATAGGCAATTTTTTCCTCCTTGAATAACCTGCAAAAAAAAAAAAGCTTTTGAAAGCGTCTACAGCGTTTGAAGTGTGTACCGAGTCCTGCAGGTATAGATTTTGTTCCGGCGTAGTCTTGTCGAAACTTGTAAGAACTCACCGTTAGAGCGCATAGGCGATAGACGTATGTTATCTCCGGTATTATTCGCCATATAGGCTACCTGCAGTGGCCAGGTGGAAGTACAACTGTTGAAATGCGCGTCTTACAACTGCTGCCCTTAGCCTTTTCGGCCGCGGCTAACGCAATGCCTCATTTTGTACGATTAGAGGAGCATGTTTTTGTGACAATATTCCCGGGCATAGTTCCTGAATATAGCTAGAGGGAAAGCTGGCGGCGCTATAGTTCATCCCGGAATAGGAATGTCCGGATGACGAAGTTCCGTACTTGACTTGGCTATTGTTGGCGTACAACGTAGATACAGCCATAAAAATACACCTCTCATCGAGGCAGCCATCAAAGAAATGCAGCGAAAGTTTGCATACCAGCCTAACATCGAACTTTCATTCATGTTAAACCTATTGAAGAAGTGATAAAAAATTAATCTGCGCACAAAGGATAGCATGGCGGCCCAACCACCCAATTCGAGGTACAATCCACGCTTTCGTCTGCCTAAAACAAGCAAAGCCAAACTCGAAACCTCGCCTTCCCAGCATTCCCGAGTAGATGAAGGCTTCTTTAAGGAGCTCTTATAGACGGTGGCGCCAGCTTTCTCTCTAGGTAATATTTAGAAACTCCGACTATGGGTGCACCTAAAGAATGCTTTTTCCTCTCGCTAGGCAACGCGTTACCGCGATGCGTGTTGCTTACCGCTGAAAACTCACAGTAACTAAAAATTGACCTCGGGAAGGTCGAAATTCGATACATTCCACTGATATTCATGCCCGTCAGAATTAGTTGATGTGAGCGCGAGAAGCATTTTTTGCACCAGAAGGAAGAGTCGGCCGTAGTAATCGCTATGTTTGCACAGAACTTCTAGGGACTCACTATATTTCCAAAAATTATACCTGGTGTCGCAGCTAACTTGAGCCAAGGGTTAAAAATAAATTTTTATAGGTAGGCGAGTAAAGCCAGTTGCATATCGGTGACAGCCATCTTTCGCACCACATGTAATATTTTGTTCCGCAGTTAATTAATAGTTTAATCAAGTTTAAATATTTAAAATAATAAATATTGACTTTACAAAACAAACTGCATTTGAATAGTTGTCGAGCACCTTCAGGAACCCCGCATTTTATCATTTACCACAAGGAAATCCTCACCTGCGTCTCTTTTCCCAGCTCCAAAGAAAGCCCACGAAATACAAAATAAACCACCTGTCAAGGCTGCAGGCGATTTCGTTTGCTCAAACCAAGCTTGAGAGCAGCACGATCGTGGCGCACAAGTGCGGTAGTCACGTGATTTATTTTGCATTTCGCGGGCTTTCTTTGGAGCTTGGAAAAAAAGGGACGCACGTGATGATTTCCTTATCGTAAATGTTGGGATCGGGGTTTCTGAAGGTGCTTGACAACTCTTCAAATGACATTTGTTGTCTAAAGTCAATAAAAAGGAAATTATCAAAACCTGATTGAATTATTAATTTTTTACGAAACTAAAAAATTGCCTGTGGTGCGCAAGATGGCTGTCACAAATATGCAACTGGTTTCAATCGCCTGGTTCTAACAATCGATTTTTTAACACTTGGCTCAAGTTAGCTGGGACACCCGGAATAAGTAGCGTAGCAGCCACGCACGCTCACTGCGGTGAACTGTGTGTGTGAAAGACAACGATTCAGTGGGGTGAAGATCGCTCGCAGCCCGAACGCTTGGCCTGAACCTTTGTTGGCGGCTGCAAAGCGGCCTAAGTTCTGCTGAGCCACAACCCCCTCATATATAATGTCCCCATTCATTTAACGCCGCCGCGGTGGCTGAGTGGTATTGGCGCTCGGCTGTTGGCCCGAAAGACGCGGGTTCGATCCCGGCCTCAGCGGTCGAATTTCGATGGAGGCGAAATTCTAGAGGCCCGTGTGCTGTGCGATGTCAGTGCTCGTTAAAGAACCCCAGGTGGTCGAAATTTCTGGAGTCCTTCACTACAGCGTCCCTCATAGCCGGAGTCGCTTTGGGACGTTAAACCCCCTTAAAAACCAAAAAAGAAAAACCATTCATTTAAGCTGTGTTCTTTACTGGCGGCCAAGAGATGGCGCTAGTTGCTGAATGTTCGGACAAGAGTAAAATTTCATGAGTCATGGCTAGGTGGCTTGAGCCACCGCCTGATTTAAAGCGTTCAGCCTTATCCATCCATCCATTGGGTCATGCTCGCATCATCACCATCATCAGTCTGTCTACGCCCACTGAGCTGATAATGAGTGTCTGCGTCATTAGTTTCCTGAGTCCCTGTCCTCGCATTTTTTCCTCGGGGCCAGTTCAGACCATCTGGCCGCACTTTCTGTTCTGCTGAAATTTCGTGGACTCATATCCAACATTCACGGACAAACGCTTTGAGTATTGGAAAATTATTAAGTACTTTTGTGGATGTATTGACGGTAGGTGGTGGTCGTAACAACTTTATTGATAGAATTATATGGGTGGGTCTCGGTGTAGAGGCACTCTTCACATATTTTGATGTGGTCTGTGGCTCTTGTGGCAGAGTTGGAGCCCCTAGTCCAGGGCCCCACTGAGTCTTGCCGCCAGGTAGGCTTTCAGGACCAGTCCTGCCTGGAGCGCCGGATCCTCGCTGGAAAACATCCTCTCCCACTGCTCCGCACTCGGGATTCTGTTTATTTCAGCCGCATTTGTTCTCTTTTCACACCACGTTGTATGAATTAACGTGGATTTGTCCTCGCACCACGGGCATTTGCTGCTATATAGCCATGGATGGATCTTACATAGCATGTTAAGATTCGGGAATGTTCCCATTTGTAGCTGTCTCCAATAAACCGTTTCCTGCTGGTGGAGTTTTTGTGAGGTGGGGGATATGTAATCCTGACCCCTTTATAGAAATTCAGAATTTCTGAGTATCCTAAGCGCACTGGTTCCGCTTCAGGCTGCTCGAGGCTGGTTTGGTTGGAGGTTCGGTTTGTAACTTCTCGAGTTCTCCTATCCGCCTCGGCATTCCCCGCGATGCCTGTGTGTCCCGGTACCCACATTATTATGTTTTGCAGTTGTATTTCTATCGGCGGCAATTTGGTTGCCTTTAGAACGTGGAACGCTGCCCCCCCCCCCCTATTTTGCCATTCATGTAGCATCTGCATGCTGTTTGCGAGTCTTTTAGAATTATTAGGGACCTTTGAGCACGGTAGCCCTCTGCCGCCGCTAGGGCTATGGCAGCCTCTTCGGCCTCCTCAATCGTGCCATCCCTGATAGTTGCGCTGGCTATTTCTTTGAGCTCATGATTAATTTTCGTTCCAACCGCCCTATATCTGATGTGTTGAATAGTTCTACCGTATGCAGCCGCATCCGTGTATGTAATGTTTTATTTGTTGTCTAGGTTATGTTGCACATACTTTGCCCTAGCCTCCCGTCGCCCTTTGTGCAGGTTCGGTTCCATATTTTTGGGAATTGGTGCTACGCTAATTGTTTCCCGCTGTTCATCGGGTATTCGTTTTGATCTTTTTAACTCTGACAGTGCACCCTCGTATCAGCACCTTTTGAGCAGCTCTGTCCCTTTTTTGGTCTTTTTTAGCCTCTGGAGCTGAGCTACGAGTTGGGCCTCCCTTAGCTCCTCCTTAGGGCCTCCCTTAGGACTCTGGATCACTAATGATTTCACTTGGACTAAGCACCTTGAATATGTAGTAGCTAATGCTAACCGCAAATTATTCTTCTTGAGGAGGGCTTTGAGACTTTCCACCCCTTCCGTCCGTCTGCTCGCATACAAAAGTGTAATTCTGCCGATACTAGACTATGCATGTGTAATTTGGGACCCTTTCACCAAGACTAACATCACCAAGATGGAAATGGTGCAAAGAAAAGCAGTTCGCTTCATATATAATAGCTTTAGACGTACATCAGTAACCGAACTAATAATGAAAGCAAACCTGCCACCATTAACGCCAAGAAACCGTGTATCACGACTAAAATTCCTCTTTCAACTTATTAACGGTCATTATAAAACCGACCTCACGGGAATAATTAGTTTTTCATCTGGGTATTCTACAAGGCAGAGACACAGTCGCACAATAACCGCCTTTAGCACCCATAATAACTGTTTTAAGTATTCTTTCTTTCCCCGAACAGTAACTGAATGGAATCTACTAACCAATGATCAAATTTCAAAATCATCACTATCGGCATTTATTTCACGTATTGTTTAGAAATGTGTTGTCTTTAACTGTTTATACGCTCCATGGATCTAATTTGTATTATATGCTTTGTCTGTGTTATTGTTTTCATTATGTATTTATTGTATCCCACCCTACTAAAATCCCCAGAGGGGATTGCAGTATTGATAAATAAAAAATAAATAAAAAAATGTTATGCGGACCTAGAGCCATTAGCTTCTCCGTCGAGGTTGATTGCGGTAGCTGTAGCGCTGTTTTGTATACTCTCCTAAGTATTGTGCCCGCTAGCTTTATTTCTGCTTTGTTGCAGTTGTAGTACGGTAGGCTGTACGAAATTTGGCTAACCACCGGACTCTTTTAAGAGCTGAAGCGTGCCGCTCTCCCTCATGCCGTGTGTTTTCCTCGAGACCCTGGTTATCATGCGGGCGACCTGTGTCGCCGAATTCTGTATTAGTCTGAGCGCCTGCGTGCTCCTTTGGTTGGATTGAATCCACATCCCTAATATTCTGATGGTTGCTCTTTCCGGTATGGGTTGCCCTTCTAGATAAACAGTTAGTTTTGGTTCTTCAGTTTCTGGTACTGATCGGTTGAGTTTACCTCGCCAGACCCGTAGTAGTTCTGACTTTTCTGTCGAGCAAGCCAAGCCGCAGTCTCTAACATATTTTTCTACGCACGTTGCGGCAGCCTGCAGTTTCGCTTCCTTTTCGCTGAGTGAGCCCTCCGTGGCCCACACAGTGATGTCGTCCGCGTACATTGTATGCCTTATGCCTTGTACGGTTTCTAGCTGTCTAGCCAGCTCAACCATTGCTTTGTTAAAGAGTATGGGTGAAATCACTGACCATTGCGGCGTTCCCTTATTGGGTGTTTGAAAGCTCTTGGGCCTGATTTCCCCGAAGCCTATTGTAGCCGTTCTATTTGTGAGGAAAGCTCTTACGTATCCGTAGATTCTTTTCCCGCAGTTCAAATCGTTCAGGCCCGTTCGTATGGCTTCGTGGGTAACGTTATCAAAAGCTCCCTTTATGTCCAGGGCCATGATCATGCTTTCACCACTTCTGGGTACGTTGGTTAATATTTCGTCCTTGTTCTGCAGCAGGACTTATTACGTGGACTGTTTTGCCCTAAAGCCAAACATGTTCTGGGGGTATAGCTCGTTTTCCTCCATGTAATCTTGCACCCATCTGGTTATAATTATTTCGTATAATTTCCCTAGGCACGAGGTTAAAGATATCGGCCTGAAGTTTTCTGCCTGCAGTGGTTTACCTGGTTCGGGAATCATTGCTATTTCCACGTGCTTCCACTATTTTGCAACCGTCTCTGATTCCCATAATGTATTAAAGTATTCGGCTAGCTCTTCAATCATTCCGTCGCTTAGGTTACGGATGAGGGCGTTTGTAACTTTGTTCGCCCTTGCGGCTCTATTTCTTGTTGTGCTTCTAATTGCTGCGTAGACTTCCTCCCTACTTATGGGTTTATCTAATTCTTGGTTTTCCTGTCCTCGGTAGTGCTTGGTGTGCTCTGCTGGGTCGGTGTTGCCGAAGCATTTCTGCATAACTTTCTCTATTAATTCCGAATCTGGTCCTGGAAATTGATGGACTAGCCTGTGGATCGTCTTATTGTTTTCGTTTTTGGTTTTAGTTGGATCAAGAAGGGCTCTGAGTATGTGCCACGTTCTGGCTGTACTTAAAGTGCCGCATAGCGAGTTGCTGAATTGCTGCCAATTCGTTCTCGCTAGTTGTTCCGCGTACTCCTCTGCCCTCTTTGTTACTTCCGCAATTTTAAGTTTTAGCTTCCTATTGTATCTTTGCTTTTTCCACCGTTTGGTGAGCCCCTTGCATGCTTCAGATAGCCTAAGGAGTTTGGGTCCACCTCGCGTGTCTGCTCTGTCCTGTCCATCTCCCTGGTGTAGCTGCGTTGTTAGCCTTTGAGCATGTTCCCCCATGCCTTAATCGAGCCTATACCCTCTGTTAGGCTTTCTTTACATGCCTGTCTGAACGCATTCCATTCCGTAATTTTGGCGGTGCCGGTTCTCCGCCTGGATCTGCTGGCTGTAATCTGCGTGCTGATAATATAGTGGTCGCATGCCTAGGTTTTCATTAAGGTTTTCTCACGACGTTTGCTCCGTTCTTTTGACGTACGTTAGGTCTGAACAGGTGTCCCTGCACACGCTGTTCCCGGTCCTAGTGGGGGTACATGGGTCCGTTATCAATTGACACCCCGTGGCTTCCGCCGCTTCTTTTATATTCTTGCCTTTTTTGTTTGCTCTGCCGTAGTCCCATCTTGTGTCTCTGGCGTTGAAGTCTTCCACTATTATCAATTTGTTTCCTTTGGCTAGGCTGCTTATGCCGTGGAAGAGTTCATGGAATTGACGGTAATGGTCCGTTATTTCGATGTGTAGCAAAATGTTCCTTTTAAACTTTTTCAATCGCTCGCATGGAGCAGTGAAGACTGCCTCAGAAAATCAATGGGGTACCGTTTTGACGATCGCAAAAACGATAAAAAAATCCAGCCTGTTGACGGCAGATATTCAGATATATGGATTGTTGTTGTGAAATCTTAAAATGTAAGAAATATTTGCGCTCATAACATCTTTCGCGTTAAAAATTGTTCTTGACCAGAATTATTGGGTATGTTTGCAAACAAAGTCTCTTAAAGGATGTCCATACTGAAGAACAGTTATTGAAAGCACGACTGTTCCTTTTGCAGAGGCATCTGGGCAGTTACGAAATCCCACACGAGCGCACCCAAAACCTTCTGACCGAGATGTCTGACGTCGGCGGCCTATACTACGACGGAACAAACGACTGCCGCAGTTGGGCCATGGAGGTGCTGCGCCGCCTGGGAATACTGATACCCTCGCATCACATTGACGAAGCGGAGGGCTCCTTACGCTGAGCTAGCAACAACTTGTGCCCTGGGAATGAAACCTGCGCAGCGTGCAGAGGCGACAAAGCGACGATGTGTGACCTATCATTCTATCTTTACGTTTACTAGTCGAAAATGCATGCGTAGGCTCGTAGCGGCAGCCCACATCTGACAAGCCAAGTCGGCGTGAACTAAGGACGAAGCTTGTACAAAGCCCTTTTTATGCACGCCTTCTGTATTGCTTTTTGGCGGTAAGAAACTCTTTCATTGACTCCGTCTGCGCGCCGCGGCGATGAACAGTTATGTGTGTACCTGAATGGTAAGGCGCCATTGACTACCTTAATAAAACATTTGATTAAGAGAGTGCAGTGCAATTCACTCGTTTCATTGCCTTAATATACGTAATAATGTATTCGTGTGCTTTAATTACAGCGTTTACTACGAGGGCGATAACACTCAGAAAATTTTGGTTTACTTGTCACGCACCAGCACCATTACTTGTCACGCAATGAAGCTCCAGGCGCTTGACGTCAAGACGAGAGGCACCAAAGCAATTCTTGGCCTCGACCTTGAAAGCGCGTTCGATAGAATCGCGCACTCGGCGATCTTACACCAGATATCGCGGCAAAACCTAGGAGTGCGCTCGTACAACTACGTTAAAGATTTTTTCAGAGACAGGCGAGCTTTCTTAGTGGCAGGGGATATCCAGCTAGAAGAGCAAACGCTGGGAAGCACCGGCACCCACAGGGCTCCGTCATCTCGCCTATGCTCTTCAACCTCGTCATGATCGGGCTAGCAGAAAAGCAAAAAAGCAGAAAAGCTCGAAGACGTCCGGCACACCATATACGCCGACGACATAACACTCTGGGTACACGAAGGCAGCGACGTCACATCGAAACGGCACTGCAACTAGCAATCGAGACAATAGAGGAATACCTTGTGGGTACGCGATTACGATGTTCGCCTACAAAGTCGGAACTCCTACTCTACCGCCCTACGCAGAGGGGCAGACCACCCGGGTGTGGTCGGAATGCGGCAACGACCAGACGAGAATACGAAGAGATTAGATTACGCACGAGCAACGGAGCAACCATCCCGATAGTGCACAGAACTAGGATCCTTTGCATGATAATCGAAGCCAATGGCGTCAACAGCGAAACGATCACTAAATTACAGCACAAGACGGCTAACGCCATGCGAATCCTCAAGAGGGTCACCACCAGAAGAAACGGAATGATGGAGGCGAGTCTCACACGACTCACACTCTTTCGTCATGAGCCATATTGCGTACGTCGCGGCATTCCACAACTGGTACAAAGGAGAAGAAGCCAAGATCAACGTCCTCCTCCGCAGGGTGTACAAAATAGCACAGGGTCTACCCGAGTCCACAAGCACGCAACGCTTGCTCCAGCTTGGGCTTCACAACACGCTTACTCAAATCGCCAAGGCGCGGCGCACTTCACAACTAGAAATATTAACGGGCACGAGAGCAGGAGGCCAGATCATGGAAAGTGTCGACATCCGTTACCATGCACAACAAGGCCAGAAAGTCGCTGTTCCGGACGCGATCAGACAAGCCCTAAGGGTCGACCCGATTCCACGGAACGTCCACCCAGAACACAACCGGGGAAGAAGAGTGGCAAGGGCGAGAGCTCTCCTACACAGCCACGGAGACGAAACGGGGACAAGGTACGTTGACGCCACCGAATACGCAGAACTCTCGCGATTCGTGGTTGCGGTCGTCGATTCGAGTGCCGAAACGCGCATAACGACAAGTGTAGCGTGCGAGCGCGCAGAAGAAGCGGAGGAAGCGGTGGTGGCCCTCGCCCTCACGGATCCGACGTGCACCACAGTTCTCTGCGACTCCCGACAAACAACTTCTCCAAAGGATGGATCTTACAGACAGCGGCCCGGATCCTGAGCAATCGAAAAGTACAGTGGGAGGAAGCTTTCCAAACTAGAATCCAGTGGTTCCCGGCGCACATGGGAGCAGTATCGAACACATATCGCAACCGAAACGAGACGGAACGCGCCAAGGCGCGCGAGCTCGCGAACCGCGCCGGCGACCGTCTTCCATGGGATAGCACCAAAGACTGCTTGACCACATACAACGAAATTACCAAGGCCCTCTGCCTGGCCCGCCGAACCTTCCCTCCGCCCAACGACAAGCTGTACAGGGCGCACGCGGTGGCCATCAGACAACTGCAGACGCTCACGTACCCCAACCCGGCACAATACCACAGACTCTACCCCGGAACATACCCGACGAATATATGCAAGATCTTCCACACTGCTATAGCAACTTTACCCCACATGCTTTGGGACTGTAGCAAAAACCCGGACGGTGCTAACTCCGGAACCCTCCCGCCGCGGTGGGCCGCTGCTTTGCGCAGCCGCAGTTTCGGTGACCAACTCTGGGCCGTCCAGCAGGCCCGCGAGGCGACGGCGAGGCAACACCTCGACGTCCCCACGTGGGAGACCTAAGGCCCCGTCGGCGAAAGCTCTGAAAGAGTTTTGAATAAAGTTGCTACCAACCAAATTGTCACGCACAGTAACGTCACGATTTCGCCCTTTTAATTTACTGTCTTCAGTACATCGTGCTGATTATCAACCTTTCAGCTGTTCAGCAGTACGTGAAATTTTTTTTATTTTAGAGCATGGCAAATCGTATATTAGGCAAAATTGGGGCGTTTGTATTCTTTACTCGGCATTTCGCCACGGCCCCTGCTTTCTTTAACCGCCTGTACATAGTTATTACATAGCTAGTACATAATTATTCCTTTATAGAGAGCCCGAATTTACGCAAAAATGGTAATGGGGCTGGAAAATATTTGAAATAAACCGTTTTTTTATACTGGTGACTTGAGGTGTGCACATACCCGGTGAAGATGCTCCAAGGCCGAAGGTGAACTCGATGCTTCCATGGATTCACTTCTGTAGCACACTGTGTTGTCCTCAAACCTGGGTACGTTTCATTCAGACTTGCTTTGTGTAATGTTTAAATGTAGAGCGCCAACAGCCACCTAAACTAAGAAGCATAGGGGAATGCCGCCCGCGAAGAGTGGAGAGGTGCCGGGTTCGCGCGTTTGCGGAGCAGCTGCGCAAGGCCTCCGCCACTGGCGCTCCGTCACAGGTCAAAGTAGGGCGCCTCAATGGGCCGCGCCGCTTTCCACGGTGAAGACACGAATCTCGTCGGCGCCATTTTAGTTTTACTGTCCCGTTTGGTTGCACGGAGCGCAGTGCGGCGGCAGGCCGTTTTGGACAGAAATTTGCTATTAAGTAAATTTTGTGCATATTCTAACAATACAGAGTTGTACCAGAGAATGCTCAAATAGTAATTTCAGTCCGCTACGCAATAGTGCGCAATATTTCATACCTCACATTCCAAGAAACTTAATGCCATGTGAACAGCCGTTGCCTACAGAAAACGAATGTAGGATTTCTACGTCATCTATTCACCAGCATACCATAAATTATGACTGCTTTTCCATCAGTCATGAGGCTTTTATTTTGAGCTGCAGCACAGCCGTACCCTCATCCCTCCCGCCGGTTATAAAGAAACGGCAAAAATTGAGTAAAGGTGGTCGTTTCCTTTGCGTGATGCAAACATAGCATTGTTGAAATCCATCGCGGATGCATTGTGCGGACATATGAGCAGTATTTTTTTTTCGTCTCGCTCGCAGCAGCGGAGATGAGCGACCACGAGTAAAAGATAGAAATTGGTTACGTTTATAGGGCTTAACGTCCCAAAGCGACTTAGGCTATGAGAGACGCCGTAGTGAAGGGCTCCGGATAATTTCGAGCCCCAGGTGTTCTTTAACGTGCACTGACGTCGCACAGTACACGGCCCTGTAGCATTCCAACTCCATCGAAATGCGACCGCAGCCGGGATCGAGCCCGCGTCTTTCGGGTTAGCAGCCGAGCAGCATAACCACTGAGCCACTGCGGCTGCTAAAACCACAGTAATTAGAGATTGTTCCTGTCACTTGCAAAACAAGTATTTAGTGCCTCCATTTTAGTTCAATCACGTTATTTCATTGGCCAGGCCACCGCACAGAGGTGCACCACACGCACAGCGCGTAGTACGCAACCGACGGCGATTAAACCAAGATGGCGCCGCGAGGGAGAAAAGAGCGGCGCAAAGCCCGTGAAAGGCGGTCTCCACCCTGAAAGCGGAGGCGACGGGGCATAGAGGCACCCTAGGTCAAAGGATGCGGCTTCACACATGCCTCCGGTTTTTCAGCTTTGCTAGTGAAGTAGCTCTTCCCCGCTGAAAGATTTTTAGTTTGCCAGATCAATCAACGCTGGCATCCATTCAGGTCCGCGTTGCTTCCAGGCGAACAAAGAGATAGAGAGAGACTTTAATGAATACAGGAGAGGTCTGCGTGGTTGTTGGCCTGGCATGCTGCTCCAGGTGAGGGTGAAAAGAGAAGATAAGATAAGACGGTAAAAAAGAGAAAAAAAAACGAAAAAAAACAAAGGGTTAAAGGTGAAATCAAGCATACTCAAAACTCATCATCAGCCTGACTAGACCCACGACAGGGCAAAGGCCTCTCCCATGTCTTCAATTAAACCTGTCCTTTGCCAGCTGCGCCCACCCTATGCCTTCAAACTTCCTAATCTCATCAGCCCACCTAACCTTCTTCCGTCCGCTGCTACGCTTGTCTTCTCTTGGAATCCACTCCATTACCCTTAAGGGCTCATTCACACTTGAGAGTCGCAGAGGTCGCGTGACTGGTTTGGTCGAAAAGCGACAGTCGCAAACGGTCGTGTTGGTCGAAAAGCGACAGTCGCAGGCCAGTAGGTCGCTGCTCTATTTTGCAGCCTCGCGACTGCGAGTCGCAAACCACTGAACCAATCAGCGAGCGAGCCGAGCTTGCGGCAACGACGCCGCTCGCGGGTGCGCCGAGTGACGAACTGCGCTATCTGCTCCTTGGCTGCCGTAGTCGTCGTTAAGCCTAGCCGGTTCCACATCGATGCCGCAGCTGAGGGCGTTCCGGAACTGACCAGCGCTGTAACCAAGATGCTGCTTTCGTTACGGCTTTATTGTGAACCCCGTCTCATGAAAATAGCAAAATATGCTCGACATCCGCGACGCCTTCAGCAGCGGAGAAAGCAGACGCCAGGCGATCGAGCCGCTTTGGGCAACAGCAGCAAAGGGGCTATGAGAAGAAGTTTGCTTGTATCAAGCAGCTCGGTATTGGCCAACGACCCTGAAAACTGATTCATTTTTGAATTTCGACTTCCCAGAGCATGGTATGAACGCCAACAAACAACATACTAGCGCATTTTTCTGACGCTAGGGGCCGGCATCTAGGCTGGCTGGCAGGCCACTTGTACGGCCGCGGTGCACATTGCCGCTATATCTTCCTCTTCACTGAGGTCGTCGCAGAACATTGGTAATATCGAGGGACCAGAGCACTTTCGAGAGCCAAGCGCGAGCGCAGGAGACGCGGCCAAAGCAGACAAAACTCTCGAAAGCGCGCAAACGGCGTCATTCCCTAGAGTTCTCATTTAAAACGAGAGTGAACGAGAAGGCGACCCGCAGGTCGCTTGCAAATGTGAACATCGGTGTTGTCGAAGTGAGGTGTAGTCGCAGGTGACTGCTGGTCGCGCGACCTTTGCGACTCTCAAGTGTGAATGAGCCCTAAGGACCGGCTGTTACCTTGCCTTTGCATTACATGCCCTGCCCAAGCCCATTTCTTCCTCTTTATTTCAACTAGGATGTCATTAACACGCGTTTTTTTCCTCGCCCACTGTGCCCGCTTCCGGTCTCTTTATGTTGCACCTATTATTTTTCTTTCCATGGCGACCTCGCTGCGTTGTTTTAAGCTCAACCCTTTTTCTTAGTTACCACGTTTCTGCTCCGTAGGTGTGTACCGGTAAGATGCTGAACACTCATGCACTCCAAACATGCACACACATGACCGTGAAAGAGTGTCCACCAAACCCGTACCTCCAAGAAAAACTAATGCTTTTGTCCCGCGCGCACCCGAAGCCGCGTCCCTTCAGAGTCCGAGGACATGCTCCAGGTGCACGGGGCCGTCCTGTCGGAGTCCTAAAGCACCTAACAGTGCCTTGTGATGATTGTTCGCAGCGGCAGAGTTGGCAGCGGCAGATCAAATGTGGAAGATCCTTGGGCACACAACATGTGGGGCGCAGAGGGCTACTTGATGCACCAAATTTATGTAGATGGGATTTAGTGAAGGCAACATCCAGGCGAATTTGGTTCAGGCAATTACGATCACGTCTATCTAAATTGCGTGGCAGGCGGAAGTCGCAAGTGGGGTCGATACAAAGAAGGGCTGTATATTGATGCTGCGGATCACACCGCAAAGTGCGTTGCATGTGACTGTATTTAGTAACCAGAAGTCCCGCGCCATCACTACGAGTGAAGGGTATGGGTAGGAGCATGGAGGTGCGGCCATGCGCCGACCTCGCTGCACCGTCAGCATGATCATTGCCTGCGAGGACGAAGTGAGCGGGTAACCCCTGCCGCACAACACGGTGACCTAGCTCACAGGCCTCGATGCATAACCTGTCCAAGTCTACGACTATCTGTTCCTGAAGGCTTCCTGATCATTTTATCGATTGTAGTGCAGCGCACGAGCCACTGAAGATAACGCGCGCTGTTGAGAGGTGAACTTATTATACGCGTTACCTTACGACTGTATGCTAATGACTAGGTGTCATGCTGTCACGGCTTTGCTTAGAAATACCGTGACCAGAGATATCAGCTGTTTTGGCGTAACCAAGTTTCAGAAGATGTCGGCCGGTTTCTATAAATGCTTAGCTTCTATTTGCAGCCGACGTTCGCTAGTATAAAAAAGACAATTGTTAATAAAAAACAAGTGGGTGTGGATTTGATCGAGCTCTGCTCCCATATTAAGTGGCCTACATTTGGCTTGTTACGACGGGAGTCTTGAAGCCGAGCTCGAAGGTGCGATTATTGTAAAGCTCATACGTTACGTCTATTATTTTTAGTTTTTTATCCCACACGATCAGCAAACTGCAGTTCAGTTTCTTGACGTGTTCTGCAGAGCTTACCGACTTACAAATGACCGAACGAGTTTCCTACTAAAAAAAGAATAAGGATCTTAAATCTGGAACTTATGGTATGCAATGTTCAATTGTGATGGGTTTATTCACCGCGCTCCCAGAAGAGCCTTGTGCTGTTTCAGTCGGCTCATCCCAAGATAGTGAATCGCGGAATCGCCAAAACATGCATGAAAGCCGCACTGTACGGGTCTTGTGCATCAAACCCAAACAAGCTTTGAAGGCACAACTAAAAAGGTTAACCGCTGCCCAACTCTAGTCTGCCGCATTCCGGTTACAGCTGTGCGCGCTGTAAGGTTTCTGGCGACAGCCGGTGGTCGGATTCAGCTGCGTATTCGGCCAGGACACCTGCAGCCGGGGTCCCTGCACGGCGATAGGCATCTTGTTTCCCACGGCCGGTCCTCACGTGGTTTATTGGATTCGAGACGGAGGATTCCACTGCCGTTTGTAAACCTTGTTCCCGGAAGATCTACCGCGCGGCACGGAGGCAGTTAGCGACCGCCAGAACCGAGCAGGGGTGACTCACCCCTTCAACTGTGCGTGCTCGCCGGCGCCTCGCCCATTCGGACTTCCCGGAAGACGTGTCCGGCTGGAGCGTGAGAACTGTCGTTCAGACGCGAAGACAACGCTCTCTCTGGTGGGGGCGATTGTCCAGCGGCACCCTCTTTCTCTGGCGAGGCATGTGACGGGGGCGTGTCCCTATGTGAAGTGGTGTGTGTGTGTGTGTACGACAACGCAAGTTAGGCCACGCCCAACCTGGCGAAGACTTCCTCGAACCTGGGGAATCCTAGAAACCGGACCCTTTTTAAACCGGACGACGAGTGCCGTGAGGAAGGAATCCTCGATCATCCTCAGATCTTCTCAGATCCTCCGACCTTCCCCCATCACCCTCCAATGGGTTCCAATATCTTGTACATAATGTAAAATAAACCCCCTGTACAGTTTCCTTCATAACCAAGTCCGACAACGTCATTCGGAGAAGGGACCTGCGGCGCTGAAAGAGTAGCTCACTCAAGGACCCATCGTCTCTAACAACTGGTTGGCAGCAGCTGGGATGGACCGTGCGACATCGTGATTTCTCAACCGGTAAGCGTTTCGGCATTTTGCTATAGGATTCGCCAGGCTTCAGATTTTGAGAGAATAATCTAGAATCACTGGGAAGTGTATGTCAATTGAGAAAGGGTAATCTCACGACATTTTGAAGATAGCATTGCCAAAGCGGAGAAGGCATTGTCATGGACCTTATGAAATTGTCAAAGTCGGACTTGCTGTTGTTATGCGAGGAACAGTCAATAGAAGTACAGGGAAAAAATTACAAAACTTGAAGTATGCAAGACAATTGAAAAGCACGTAGATGACGATCAGCTGGTAGATACGTGGAATTTGGTACAGGAAGAAAAACGAAAAAGGGAAGCGGAATGGGAAAAAGAGAAAGAACGGCAAAAGTGGGAAGCTGAAAAAGAAGAAAGAAATCTAAAGCGATTGCAGCTTGAAAGCGAAAATCGAAAAAAAGGCGACAGTTCGAGAGCCGGGTCTCCTGAAAGAGCAAGCGATGTACAATCATATAGAATGAAGATTCATGCAGCCCTATGAAAGTGGAAGGGACATAGGATTGTACCTGGGAAACTTTGAGAGAACTTGCGAAAGGGAGAAGTTTGCTCGCAGTACATGGCCGCAACGGCTTCTGACACTCTTGCCATGTGAAGTAGCTGAAGTCATAGCGAGACTTAGCACACAAGACGCAGCTGACTACGAAAAAGTCAAAGCCAGCCTGCTAAAAAGGTACCGGCTGTCAGCCGAAGCTTTCCTACAGCGCTTCAGGAACGCAACGAAAAACGATAGTGAGGGCTATCCGGATTTCGCGTATGGACTAAAGACGAATCTGCTAGAGTGGCTAAAAGGAGCCGAGGTTTATGAAAGCCGAGACAAAATCATTGAGTGTTTTTGCCTTGAGCAATTTTACCGAAGCATTCCCCAAGTGGTGAAACTGTGGGTTCAAGACAGGGAAAAAGTCGACACAGTTGAAAGGGCCGCTGAGCTAGCAGAGGAGTACGTTTCGCGCAGAAGGTTGAGCACTGAAGAGGGTGCGTCACACGCTCGAAACGCGATGCGAGATAAAGGGCCTAGCAGAAAGACGCGAAGTGCTAGAAGTTCGGAGCAATCAGAGGCAACGAAGGTAGCGCCAGAAAAGTGTGAAGAACAGGCGAAGAGACAGGGAGCAGACAAAGCCGCGAAAAAAGAGTTTGAGGCTAGTAGGCCATTTCGTTGCTACAACTGCAATGGTGTCGGGCACTTTGCAGCCAAGTGTACAAAGCAACGTTTGGTGTTCTCGTGCGTCGAGGATAACGACGAAAATCTAGAGCTCCTTAAGCCATACCTGCACGACCTGCACGTTAACGGGAAACCGTGCAGGGTGCTTCGTGATAGCGCCGCGACGATGGACGTTGTCCACCCGTCTTACGTGTCAGTGGACGATTTTACGGGAGAAGTCTCGTGGATAAAACAGGCAGTAGAAGAACACAGTGTATGACTTCCCATAACTAGAGTGATAATTTGTGGACCGTTTGGAGAGCTAATCACTGAGGCCGCAGTTTCGAAGGCCGTGCCACTTCAATACCCTTACCTCTTCTCGAATCGATCAGACCAATTGCTACGCGAGAGAGGCCAGAAGCTCGGAAGCGGGGTGATACAAGCTTTGACAAGATCGAAAACTCGTCAGCTCGCATCTCAACTAAGTCAGATACCCGAACCTCAGGTAGCCAGAGACGCACCAGCCAGCATATCGTTGCAATCAAATGAGGAGGGAAGTGAACCAACGAGGAATAAAAGCCAGACAGCTGACCGAGCAAATGAGCGACGAGGGACTTCAACCACTAAGTCGGTAGAGGAATAAAAAAACGCTGAAGGATCCGTTTTATCTCCAACATCGCGTAGTTTTGATCGCCTTCTGCAGGTGAACAGGGAGTCCCTAACAAAAGAACAGAAGCAGGATCCCACTTTGGAAAGACTGCACCTTACAGCTAAAGAGGGCATCGCGAGACGCAACATAACGATGCATGAGAAGGAAGGCTTACTATACCGACACTACCAGGACAGAAAAGGCAAAACATTTGATCAGCTGGTCGTGCCCGGAAAATACAGAGCGGACATTCTGAGTCTCTGCCACGGAAATGGCTGGGCAGGACATCTGGGAATCAATAAAACAAAGGAGCGCCTATTAATGGAATATTATTGGCCGGGTTGTTTCAAAGATGCAGAACGCTACGTAAAATCATGCGATGCGTGCCAGCGCGTGGGCAAGCCGGGAGAGACATGTGTGACATTCCTTGTGTGCTGCGAGGTTCCGCGTTCCACGGCGCGGCGTAGACGGAGACCCAGATGACAGCGGCATCATCAATTACCCAGCCATGCACTTTGATTGACGACCAGAACGAAGGGACCCGCCGCCGTGACAGTGGCATCATCAATTACCCAGCCATGCTCTTTGAGTGACGACCAGAACAACCGGACCCGCCGCCGCCGCCGCGGGGAAACAGGCTTTATCCTCCCCAATTTCCGGGCACATTCCAGGACAAGGGAGCTGTCAGCGGGCCAGAGCGCGCCGTACCACAGCCGACGCTATGCGCTACCGCGAAGACAACATTCTTTCCCTCCTTCCCCTTTCGACGTGGGCTATCGCCGGGAAGGCACCCACAGCTTCCCGCCGTGCCTCGTGAACAAAAGCGCATTCCCAGAAGGGCCGTGACGGACACCTGTCATGGCGGACAGGCAGTACTCGCCAAGAATGTGGAAAGACAGGCGCTAGTGAATTAGCTCCGAAGAGAGAGCCTGTGTATACTCTCACTTGAGAGAGAGTGGTGGCGTTTTTGTTGTTTATTTAGTTTGTATTGTTAACAGACTCTGGGTTCGAGGCTAAGCCCAACCCAAGGGGTGGTCCCCATCTCGCATGTTATTTTGGATTGGAGAATTGATGCTTTGGGCGGGCCACTGGAAATGACCGCCCTTAGTCCTTTGTTAATCAAGTGCTTAAAAGCACATGTAAACGGATGCAGTCCAGTCTGAGCGGGGGCTCCATGCTTAGCATGTAATGTGATGCTACTTAGGCACTAACCTGCCCGGTCGATGAGTAAAGTAGTGCAAAGTTTGTTCTTTTGTAAATTCAGTTCTGCTTTTTCCAGTTTAACTCTCTGTATATGTATGTTGTAAAATTATGCTCTGCTGTCATCTACAAGCTCGCCTCCTGTTCATCTTCCAAGCCGAACGACACTAGAGGAAGGGTTTGTGAACCATCCTCGAAGAAACGGACGACTATTGAAATTCTACTGCAAGCACGCTCAGGACGACATCGTTCGCCAAGAGGGCCTTCAGCGCTGAAGCCCGTCGGCGTGCAGCTTCTGCCAGCAACCGCTCGAGCCCAACTCCGGAGCCACTCCATCGCCCCCATGAAGTCGTCGGCACGTAAGCTCGGACGCCCCAGCCTCTGATGTATAATCTTAATCATGTGTAATTATTGAATATACCTGTTTGTTTAAACTGAGCCATACGGTGTCTCTTTGCCTCTCCGTCCCGTGTGGACCTGCGCATTATGGGGGTCATCACACATAGAAAGCTCCTCTGGAAATTGTTCCATTGATCTCGGAACCTTTCCGCCGGCTTGTAATAGACACAGTAGGCCCTTTGCCTAACACGAAATCAGGCTATAAGTACTTGCTTACTATGCCATGTCCCGCCACAAAATTTCCCAAAGCAATTCCGTTGAAGGACTTGAGCTCCACAGAAATAGTTGATGCCCTTTTGTTAGTGTTCGCGAGAATAGGATTTCCGGCCGAAATCCAAGCCGATCAGGCGACGGTCTTTACAAGCGCCTTGACGACCACATTCCTAGAAAGATGCGGAGTAAAACTGTTGCACAGCTCGGTGTATCATCCGCAGTCTAACAGTGTAGAGAAATGGCATTCGGTGCTGAAGCTGGTGCTACGCGCTCTTTGTTATGAGCATAAAGCAGACTGGGAGGATTGTCTGCCGGCCACACTTTTCGCTTTACGGACAGTCCCCCACGAAGCTACGGGGTTTATGCCAGCAGAACTCGTGTACGGAAGAGCCCTCCGCTCTCCCCTCCGAATGCTGAGAGAAATGTGGGAAGGGACAGGAGAGAACCAGACAGTGGTTGAGTACGTGCTTAAGCTACTGGACCGCCTTAACAACACGAGGGAATTAGTAAATCGAAATATGAAAGCTGCCCGGGAGGCCGCCAAGGTCTATTATGACAAAAACGCTCGCCTTCGAGGTTTCACCGGGGCGATCGCGTGATGATCCTCCGGCCATCGAGAAAAAACAAGCTGGAAGTTCACTGGGATGGTCCAGTAGAAGTGTTGCAAAAACTTTCGGAGACGAATTACGTGCTAAGGGTTCAAGCAGGATAAAGCAGGTGAGAATCTATCATTGCAATCTGATGAAGCCGTTCGTGGAACGCAGCGGGATCGTCAATATGACTCTAAATGAACCAGAAGAGCTGGACAGCGAGAGTCAGGGTTGGAAGGGAGGTGCGGACGCTAGTGACAACGTGGAAAACATTCTGGCTCACTCCGTGAATGCAGATTTCCTAAGCGGGACACAGGTTGACACGCTAAAGCAGTTGTTGAGCGAATTCGCTGACCTATTTAGCAGTCGCCCGGGAAAGACACACCTCCTGACACACGAAATCGAGCTCACCTCTGATGAGCCGGTACGGTTGAAACCCTACAGGGTATCACCGCGGCAAAAAGAAATAACGGACGCGGAAATTCAGCGCATGTTGGAGTTTGGGGTTGTAGAGCCAGCGGAAAGTGACTATACCTCACCGCTAATTCTTGTTGAGGCCCCAGGGAAAGATGCTCGTCCCTGTGTGGATTATAGAAAGCTTAATGCAATTACCAGTTATCAGCTATACCCGATTCCCAACATAGAGGAAAGGATAGAAAGGGTGAGCGGCGCGAAATTCATTTCCACCCTCGATCTCATACGGGGATATTGGCAAGTTCCCCTCTCAGAAAGCGCGAGCAGGCATGCCGCTTTCATCTCCCCAGCGGGCACCTTTCGACCCTTAATGCTTAGTTTTGGGTTGAAGAATGCCCCCTACAGCTTCTCGAAGCTCATGGACATCGTACTGAAGGACATGCAGTGCTCTGCACTCCCTTATTTAGACGATGTGGCAATTTTTTCGGAAACCTGGCAAGAGCATCTAGAACACCTAAAGACGGTGTTTTCCAGTTTACGACAGGCTGGACTGACACTGAAGGCAGAAAAGTGTAGATTTGGTTGCGCACAGGTGACGTACTTGGGCCACGTTGTAGGCCAGGGAACTAGAAGCGCATCCGAGTTAAAGATTGCCCCGATCGCAGCATTTCTGCAACCACGGACGTAAACGGCCATTCGCTCATTTTTGAGATTAGTTGGGTACTACCAGCGATATATTCCTAACTACTCACAGCAGGCTAGTCCCTTAACTGACGCCTTGCGAAAGGGAGCACCTACTAACGTAAGTTGGGATAACCAAAAAGAAAACGCCTTCAAAAGCCTGAAGGAAGCACTCGTGTCCCACCCTTGCTCAGGACCCCTGACTATGGGAAAGAGTTCATAGTCCAGTGTGATGCTAGTGATAGAGGGCTGGGTGCTGTCTTAAGCCAAGTTGGCTACGACGATGAAGAACACCCAGTTCTGTACATCAGCCGCAAACTGACCAGTAGAGAGGAAGCGTACAGCGCTTCCGAAAAAGAGTGCGCGTTTTTAGTTTGGGCAGCGCAGAAGTTGTCGTGTTACCTGTACGGAGCAAAGTTTGTATTTGAGACTGACCATTGTCCTTTAACGTGGCTACGACAGATGTCCCCCAAAAATGGTCGCTTGCTTAGATGGAGTCTGGCTCTCCAACAGTACAATTTCTCGGTGCGTTATAAGAAGGGGAAACTGCACGGAAATGCTGATGGCTTGAGCAGACTGATGTAAGCGGGAGAACTAAGAGGAATCTCCTCCTGTGTGAGCGTTTTTTTTTACATTGTTCCGAGTAATCCGGCTGTGGCAGTTTCAAAAGGAGATGTTTCGCGCTCAGTCGGCACAACATTGACCCAAATTTGAACACAATTTTTTAAAAGTGTATTGTTGTCAATGGAAGAAGCCTGGTGATTCTTTGGCGAAGTCCGAGCGCTTGCGGGTGGGGCAGTGCTTTGCTGTTTGGAACGTCCCACCTGCGCTTTCCTTTGTTGGTGGTGCTTTGGGTTCTGCCTTGGGGGCGATGATATTGCAATCCAGGGGACCAACACGGACGCCATCTCATCTCTTCCTGCCCAGCGGTCGTCAGCGCTGGACATTGGAGATTTTTCGGGCCGCGGAGGAGCTGTAAGGTTTCTGGCGACAGCCGGTGGTCTGATTCAGCTGCGTATTCGGCCAGGACACCTGCAGCCGGGGTCCCTGCACGGCGATAGGCATCTTGTTTCCCACGGCCGGTCCTCGCGTGGTTTTTTGGATTCGAGACGGAGGATTCCACTGCCGTTTGTAAACCTTGTTCCCGGAAGATCTACCGTGCGGCACGGAGGCAGTTAGCGACCGCCAGAACCGAGCAGGGGTGACTCACCCCTTCAACTGTGCCTGCTCGCCGGCGCCTCGCCCATTCGGACTTCCCGGAAGACGTGTCCGGCTGGAGCGTGAGAACTGTCGTTCAGACGCGAAGACAACGCTCTCTCTGGTGGGGGCGATTGTCCAGCGGCACCCTCTTTCTCCGGCGAGGAATGTGACGGGGGCGTGTTCCTATGTGAAGTGGTGTGTGTGTGTGTGTGTACGACAACGCAAGTTAGGCCACGCCCAACCTGGCGAAGACTTCCTTGAACCTGGGGAATCCTAGGGACCGGACCCTTTTTAAACCGGACGACGAGTGCCGTCAGGAAAGAATCCTCGATCGTCCTCAGATCTTCTCAGATCCTCCGACCTTCCCCCATCACCCTCCAATGTGTTCTAAAATCTTGTAAATAATGTAAAATAAACCCCCTGTACAGTTTCCTTCATAACCAAGTCCGACAACGTCATGCGGAGAAGGGACCTGCGGCGCTGAAAGAGTCAGCTCACTCAAGGACCCATCGTCTCTAACAGCGGATAATCTAGGCATACCCACATCAGTTGGTGGGACGTTTTTCTCAAACAAAATCCTGCCACGCGTGCCGGTGTCTCACGTACTGCGTGCATGATGGCCGCCACTGTGAAAGTTTTTTTCATCAATGAACCAAATGGAAGATCCCGGTGAAGACGTGATATTTCGCGGATAATTTTCAGCACATATTAAAAAGCAGATTCGCCTTTCAACTGCGGAGAAAACATGAAAGACCGCACGCACGATAGCCCTTCGCACATTGACGACGTGCATGCATGCGCGCCTACTAAAAAGCAAAGAAACGAACACATTTCATAACGCCCCCCCACGTGCACAGAGAATCCCGATTCGACGGCTGAAGGGAGGAGGATAGCGCCTCACCGGCCGCTTAGCAAGCACGCAGCGTGAATGTCATTGAGAGCTTTCGATTCTGAACTCGCCGCGTAGAACGGCCACGCGTAGACTCAGTGCACAGAATGAGAGGCGCAACTAACCTTTCTATCTGCAGTCTGTTTAGTGCGGTTTCTATAACAGGACCCTTCGCACTCTAGGCTGTGCGTGCCGTGCTGCTTTCGTCGCATTTCGACGGTAATTGCCCATCGAGACGGCAGAAATAGCCCTCGATCGTCGCCGCTACAAGAATGTTGAAGTGGCGGCGCCACGTAAACCTCGCATTAGACAGCTATCTGGCTTATGAAAGCGTTGCTTTCGGTAAAAGTTACTTATTTGATATGAGGTGATCCTACCTTGGAAGTCTAGCCTTACTCAGTACTCTCTTTCATTGTTCCTTTAAAGAGTATCGCTCGTAGCACCTATGACGCTTTGTGAATGCGCTGCGCTGCTCCTGCAAATAATTTCAAGCTCCCGCCTACTGTTGGTGGCCAGTCCCAATGCTGTAGATGTTTGTTTTTGGACAGGAAAAAGGGGGGGGGGGGCGCCATAGAACAGCTGTTCCCTTTTGATGTTCTCGCGGTGTGCTTTCGAAAGCGAAACCTGGAATTCTGTATAAGACGGACGGCTACACTGAGCGGCAGTTCTGGCGGCAGTCTGGCGGCAGTCCTCCGCGAAGATAACCCCGTTCATCCCAGCTGCGCCGAAAGCTGGGGCGTCCATTTGTACTCCAAATGTGACTTGTGGAGATAGCACTTAAGTGCGCACCACTTTAGACAGCTATGAGTACTAGCCCTGACTGCGCTTATTCACTCTCCGATATTGCATTTCATGCCGGTGTTTTCCTACCTAAGGAATTGTATCTAATAAGGTCATCACAGGGAATCTGAAGGTTGGCCTCCATAGATGCTGCATTGTGCAGCCCTTCTGTTGTTCTTGAGCTATCCTCCTCCCATGCATCAAGCCTGCATCTCCTGAGTGTTATTGCCTCCCTGTCCCTGAGAACGCGCACCCTTACTCTTCGTCCCCTTTACGGTTTTCGCATTGGCTCCTTGTGTCGCTCATCCGCTTTCCTCCTTCCATGCAGCAAGCATGCACCGCCCGAGTTTTTCTCCTCCATGTTCCCGAGAGCGCGTACCCTTGCTCTCCTTCGCTCTTTACTTTTTTCGCCTTGGCTCCTTCTACCGATCTTGCGCTTTCCTCCTTAAATGCATGAAGCCAGAACCAATCGAGTTTTTATCCTCCATGTTCCCGAAAGCGCGCCGTTGCACTCCTTCCCCCTTTACTCTTTTCGTCTTGACTCCTTCTATTGTTCCTGCGCTTTCCTCCTTGCATGCATGAAGCCAGAACCAATCGAGTTTTTATCCTCCATGTTCCCAAGAGCGCGCCCTTGCACTCCTTCCCCCTTCACTCTTTTCGTCTTGACTCCTTCTATTGTTCCTGCGCTTTCCTCCTCCTATGCATGAAGCCAGAACCAATCGAGTTTTTCTCCTCCATGTTCCCGAGAGCGCGCCGTTGCACTCCTTCCCCCTTCACTCCTTTCGTCCTGACTCCTTCTATTGTTCCTGCGCTTTCCTCCTTCCATGCATGAAGCCAGAACCAATCGAGTTTTTCTCCTCCATGTTCCCGAGAGCGCGCCGTTGCACTCCTTCCCCCTTCACTCTTTTCGTCTTGACTCCTTCTATTGTTCCTGCGCTTTCCTCCTTCCATGCATGAAGCCAGAACCAATCGAGTTTTTATCCTCCATGTTCCCGAGAGCGCGCCGTTGCACTCCTTCCCCCTTCACTCTTTTCGTCTTGACTCCTTCTATTGTTCCTGCGCTTTCCTCCTTCCTTGCATGAAGCCAGAACCAATCGAGTTTTTCTCCTCCATGTTCCCGAGAGCGCGCCGTTGCACGCCTTCCCCCTTTACTCTTTTCGTCTTGACTCCTTCTATTTTTCCTGCGCTTTCCTCCTTCCATGCATGAAGCCAGAACCAATCGAGTTTTTCTCCTCCATGTTCCCGAGAGCGCGCCCTTGCACTCCTTCTTCCTTTACTTTTTTCGTCTTGACTCCTTCTATCATTCCTGCGCTTTCCTCCTTCCATGCATGAAGCCAGAAGAAATCGAGTTTTTCTCCTCCATGTTCCCGAGAGCGCGCCCTTGCACTCCTTCCCCCTTTACTCTTTTCGTCTTGACTCCTTCTATTGTTCCTGCGCTTTCCTCCTTCCATGCATGAAGCCAGAACCAATCGAGTTTTTATCCTCCATGTTCCCGAGAGCGCGTGCCCTTGCTCTCCTTCCCTCTTTACTTTTTTCGCCTTGACTCCTTCTATTGTTCCTGCGCTTTCCTCCTTGCATGCATGAAGCCAGAACCAATCGAGTTTTTCTCCTCCATAATCTCGAGAGCGCGCCCTTGCACTCCTTCCCCCCTTACTTTTTTCGTCTTGACTCCTTCTATGATTCCTGCGCTTTCCTCCTTCCATGCATGAGGCCAGAACAAATCGAGTTTTTCTCCTCCATGTTCCCGAGAGCGCGCCCTTGCACTCATTCCCCCTTTACTCTTTTCGTCTAGACTCCTTCTTTCGTTCCTGCGCTTTCCTCCTTCCATGCATGAAGCCAGAACCAATCGAGTTTTTCTCCTCCATGTTCCCAAGAGCGCGCCCTTGCACTCCTTCTTCCTTTACTTTTTTCGTCTTGACTCCTTCTATCATTTTTGCGCTTTCCTCCTTCCATGCATGAAGCCAGAAGAAATCGAGTTTTTCTCCTCCATGTTCCTGAGAGCGCGCCCTTGCACTCCTTCCCCCTTTACTCTTTTTGTCTTGACTGCTCTATCGTTCCTGCGCTTTCCTCCTTCCATGTATGAAGCCAGAACCAATTGAGTTTTTCTCCTTCATGTTCCCGAGAGCGTGCACTTGCACTCCTTCCCCCTTTACTCTTTTCGTCTTGACTCCTATAGTTCCTGCGCTTTCCTCCTTCCATGCATGAAGCCAGAACCAATCGAGTTTTTCTCCTCCATGTTCACGAGAGCGCGCCCTTGCACTCCTTCCCCTTTACTCTTTTCGTCTTGACTCCTTCTATCGTTCCTGCGCTTTCCTCCTTCTTGCATGAAGTCAGAACCAATCGAGTTTTTCTCCATGTTCCCGAGAGCGCGCCCTTGCACTCCTTCCCCATTTACTCTTTTCGTCTTGACTGCTTCTATCGTTCCTGCGCTTTCCTCCTTCTTGCATGAAGCCAGAACCAATCGAGTTTTTATCCTCCATGTTCCCAACAGCGCGCCCTTGCACTCCTACCCCCTTCACCCTTTTCGTCTTGACTCCTTCTATCGTTCCTGCGCTTTCCTCATTCAATGCATCCAGCCTCCACCTCCCGAGTTTTTCTCCTCCATGTTCCCGAGAGCGCGCACCCTTGCTCTCTCTCCCCCTTTGCATTTTCGTCTTGGCTCCTGCCATGCATGCGCTTTCCTCATTCAATGCATCAAGCCTCCACTTCCCGAGATTTTCTGCTGCATGTTCCCGAGGTCGCACACCCTTGCTCTTCCTCCTCCTGCACTCTTTTCGCCTTAGCTACTTCTGTGGTTCTTGCGCTTTTCTCCTCCCATGCATCAAGCCTGCATCTCCTTGTTTTGCCTCCCTGTTCCCGCAAGCGCGCGCCCTTGCTCTTCCTCCTCCTTTACTGTTTTCGCATTGGCTCCTTATGTCGTTCGTCCGCTTTCCTCATTCAATGCATCAAGCCTGTACCACCCGAGTTTTTCTCCTCCGAACGCGCGCACCCCTGCTCTCCCTCCCCCTTTCCCCTTTTCATCTTGCCTCCTGTCATTCCTGCGCTGTCCTTGCATGCGTGAAGAATGCACCTCCCGAGTTTTTCTCCTCCATGTTCCCGAGAGCGCGCCCCCTTGCTCTCTCTCCCTCTTTACCCTTCTCGTCCTGGCTCCTTCTGCCGTTCCTGCGCATTCCTCATTCCATGCATGAAGCCTGCACCTCCCGAGTTTTCTCTTCCATGTTTCTGAGAGCGCGCACCTCTGCTCTCCTTTCCCCTTTACTCGTTTCATCTTGGCTCCTTTCATTCCTGCGATTTCCTCCTTCCATGCAAGAAGCCTGCACCTCCCGAGTTTTTTTTAAGCGAAAAGCTTCATTGCACCAGTCTCGAGCTGTCAGTGTGGCACAAAGTTTAACCTTGAGGAGCTTTAGAGGTCAAACTTCTTGTTCGCCACATGACTTTGAGGCATAGTCACGTAGGCCAGCAAGTAGCCCGTGACCAGGGTCAAGGTCAGGGTTATCCATCAATGGCAATGGCGTCAAGTGGATGACGTAATAAATGTGTGGCACGGAGTTTAACCTTGAGGAACATCATAGGTCAAACTTCTGTGTGAAGCCTGGTGGTCGACATGTGACATTGGGGCATAGTCACGTAGGTTACCAAGTGGCCCGGGACCAGGGTCAAGGTTATCCATCAATGACGTTAAGAGGATGACGTTGTATTGAGGTTGTGTGATACATGAGGTTACGGTGTTGAAGCGACTGCCGCTAGAAGAGAGCGGCATATATGCTCGACCGCATTCTGCCTGCGGGCCGACGCCGTTTGCAATGGAGGGTGAAGAGGAGCATCCTAGCGCACTTTCTCGCCGAGCAGGCACGAATAGCCGAAGAAATGAAGCGCACAAGTCGTCAAGAGAACTCGTGGTTGCTGTGGGTGATTACAACAAAGATCCCAACGCGACACCTCGTTTGTACCAGTAATTGAAAAAGAAAACTGGAAATACATTATGCACAACCAAAGACAACAACCCAATGTGGAGCCAGCCTAGACTTGCTCCTTTTCGCTTCCAGCCGGTTAAACCAGAGCTTAACCACCAGTTATTTTTTTCTCCATGTTCTTGAGAGCGCGCGCCTTTGCATTGCCTTCTGCTTCACTCTTTTCGTCTTGGCTCCTTCTATGTCTCTCGCGCTTTCCTCATTCCATGCATCAATCCTGCAGAAATTGAAAATTGGTTTTTAGGGAAAGCAAATGGCACAGTATCTGTCTCACATATGGGCGGACACCTGAACCTTGCCGTAAGCGAAGGGATAAATGAGGGAGTAAAAGAAGAAAAAGGAAGAAAGAGGTGCCGTAGTGCAGGGCTCCGGAATAATTTCGGCTACCTGGGCATGTTTAACGTACAGCTGCCAATTTTTCTTTCATGTCTATGAGAGCGCGTGCCTTTGCTCTCCTTCTTCCTTAACTCTTTCCGTCTTGGCGAGTTCTCTCCTTCCTGCGCTTTTCTCCTTTCCATCTATGAAGTCTGCACCTCCCGAAATTTTTTTCCTCAACGTTCCACATTGCGCGATCCCTTGCTCTCCCTCCTCTATTACTCATTTCATATTGGGTCCTTCGGTCGTTCCTGCGCTTTCCTCCTTCTATGCATCAAGCATGCATGTGCCGAGTATTTTTTCCTCCACGTTCCTGAGAGAACACGTCCTTGCTCTCCCTCCTCCTCTACTATTTTTGTCTTGGCTCCTTCGGTCGTTTCTGCACTTTTCTCCTTCCATGCATTAAGCATGCACATGCCGAGTTTTTTTTCCTCCATGTTCCTGAAAGAACGCGTCCTTGCTCTCCCTCCTCCTCTACTATTTTTGTCTTGGCTCCTTCGGTCGTTTCTGCACTTTTCTCCTTCCATGCATCAAGCATGCACGTGCCGATTTTTTTTTTCCTCCACGTTCCTGAGAGAACACGTTCTTGCTCTCCCTCCTCCTCTACTATTTTTGTCTTGGCTCCTTCGGTCGTTTCTGCACTTTTCTCCTTCCATGCATCAAGCATGCACGTGCCGATTTTTTTTTTCCTCCACGTTCCTGAGAGAACACGTTCTTGCTCTCCCTCCTCCTCTACTATTTTTGTCTTGGCTCCTTCGGTCGTTTCTGCACTTTTCTCCTTCCATGCATCAAGCATGCACGTGCCGATTTTTTTTTTCCTCCACGTTCCTGAGAGAACACGTTCTTGCTCTCCCTCCTCCTCTACTATTTTTGTCTTGGCTCCTTCGGTCCTTTCTGCACTTTTCTCCTTCCATGCATCAAGCATGCACGTGCCGAGTTTTTCCTCCATGATCATGAGAGAGCGCCCCCTTGCTCTCCCTCTTCCGTCACTCTTTTTGTATTCGCCCCTTCGGTCGTTCCTGCGCTTTCCTCTTTCCATGCATAAAGACCCGCCGCGGTGGCTCAGTGGTTAGGGCGCTCGACTACTGATCCGGAGTTCCCGGGTTCGAACCCGACCGCGGCGGCTGCGCTTTTATGGAGGAAAAACGCTAAGGCGCCCGTGTGCTGTGCGATGTCAGTGCACGTTAAAGATCCCCAGGTGGTCGAAATTATTCCGGAGCCCTCCACTACGGACCTATTTGTTCCTCTCTTCTTTCACTCCCTCCTTTATCCCTTCCCTTACGGCGCGTTTCAGGTGTCCAACGATATATGAGACAGATACTGCGCCATTTCCTTTCCACCAAAAACCAATTATTATTATTATTATGCATAAAGCCTACGCCTCTCGAGTTTTTCCTCCATGTTCCTGAGAGCGCGTGACCTTGCCTTCCCTTCCCCTTTACGCTTTCGCCTTGGCTCCTCCTCTCGTTCTTGCGCCTTCCTTCAATGCATCAAGCCTGCTCCTCCTCACAGGTTTTCTCGCCATGGCCTTCCAATGCGACTCGCATTAAAATATCTCTAATCATTCGGGTAAAGCACCGATGAACCAATTTTCCAGGAGATGTAGCTGACTGGTGACCTTATAGCTATGCTGCACTACAGGCCAGAATACGATACTCTCGCATCGTAACCTGCTCAAACCCAGACATCAGGCGCCATCTTTCGCCTGGCTGAAAGAACGCTACAAAGTTCTGCTGCGCCATGGACAACAAGCCTGCTTTGGACCCTCTCAAAGTGCTTACACATCTCCGTGTCACCTTCCTAGAACTACAAGAAGTCATTTGGGCACCACTGCGTTGCCTTCGCGTGCATGAACAGTTAGAGGAAAAGGAGAAGCTGGATTGTGTAGCGCTGTGTGCGATGTGCGCAACGTGTCTCGACAACTCTGCTGCTGTAGAGTGTTCAGCTGGTACCGCTTCCCATCACGCGTTAAAAATGCCGACCTGCATCAAACATGCATTTTTGTGGTGCATAGAAGGAAATACTAGGCAATGGTTGGGTTGTATTGGGTTTTATAACACACAGGCGGCTAAAGCCATCATGCGCCAAACGCCAGAAGTACAAAGGCACGAGTAAGTACTGTGTTTAAAACGGTAGATCAAACTGTTCGGCCAGCTGTATTGTACCACCAAACGCCACAGCTCACAAAACTCCACAGCATTCATAATAATAGAACATCAGATAAGTTGAGGAGACTTAACTGGTTAATTAAATATGTGAAGCAGTAATCACGAACACAGGAGAAAATCCTAACTGGACGAATCTGAAGTCAATTCCAGTTGAAACGAGTTAATTTCTTAGGTTTTCCTTTTAAAAGTTCTTGGAGATGGGGCTTTAATCCTAGAGCTGCCACCAGTGTTTTAGATAGAGGAGCCCTTGAGTAGGTTGACTCGTTCAGCACCGCAGGTCCGGCTCCGTAGGACGCTGTCGGACTCCGTTAAGGAGGAAAATGTAGAAGGGTTGAAATTCGGGCCAGTTGGTATATTTTAACTTAAAAAAACAGTCACAAAAGACAAAGGACAAGAGAAGGAGTGTTCACGCCACAACGACTGGACTATCAACTGAGATTTATTAGACATAACATAGTCCCAGCAAGTCCAGCAGAGCATGCGCATAATCCGCATCAGAAATCACAGCGCACAGGGGAAAATGTATAGTACGTTTATATACATTTTTGCAAGCATGAGTATCAAAAGATGGGATCTATCCGCATGCACTCGCCTTCGAGTTTTATAGCGTTCATCTTCCCTAGATTCCCTAGGTTGAGGACGCCCTCGCTGGGGTGGCAGTGGCCTGAGACTTTCACTTGCTTACACAAACGCACACCACTGCACATATGAAGACGGCGTGGTGGCTTTCGACGCCGTCTTTTTCGCCTGGAGATCGTCAAAAACATTTTACAGGAATCGCTTGCTTGACCGTTTCTGCTGTCACAGTTCTTTGCAGCTACTTTTATTCAGCTTTTCCGAGAAGCGGTTGCTCCGTTTCTAGCCGAACGACTTACTGCATTTTTAGTAGGACAACACCACTCTTCCCTTTTTGCACGTCGCGGCTTTTTTGTGGGATTAACGCCGATTTCTTCTTCGAGGATAATTTCTTGGCCTTTTTTTTGGGGGGGGGGGGGGGGTTGTTCTTTGACCTATCCGCATGCGTCGCATGATAAGGATCTACTCTCTGACACGCAATTGCGGCTCTTTTCTTTCGACTTTCGAACACCCCTACACATCTTCCCTGAAGTGATACCTAGCCCTACTAACCAAAAATCAGTCTTCCTTTTCTTTTATTCTTCTGTCATGGCGCGCTGTTCCCTTCTGTTTGCTGCGAGCCTCCCGCGGGCACCTCGGGATCAACAACCAACTCCATTGGTTTCCCATACTCCCTTGACTGAGGAAGACGATCTTAATGTCCATACAATGAACGATAATCGGACAGCTATGATTACGGAGTGCGCAGTAGAAGTAGGCGGCAGGACGGTAAGACAGGATACCAATAACCTATCTAAGGAGACGAAAGATCTTATTAAGAACCGCCAAAGCATGAGGGCGTCTAACCCTACAGACAGGATAGAACTAGCAGAGCTATCCAAGTTAATAAATAAGCGCAAGGTAGATTACATAATGAAGTTCAATATGGAGAGAATCGAGCATGCTCTAAAGAACGGAGGTAGCCTGAAAGTGGTGAAGAGGAAACTAGGCATAGGTAATAACCAGATGCATGCGTTAAGAGACGAGGAGGGAAATGTCATTAGCAATAAGGATAACATAGTTAAGGTAGCCGAGGAGTTCTACCCAAATCTAAACAGTAGCAAGTGTAATCAGAGCGGTAATGAAAGAGACAGTAGCGCACAACAATGCGCCACCCCGCCAGTAACGAAAGAGGAAGTAAAAAAAAAAGCCTTAGGAGTAATGCAAAGGGGAAAAGCAGCTGGTGAGGATCAGTTAACAGCAGGTCTATTGAAGCACGGAGGGGAAATGGTGCTAGCAAAATTAGTGACCCTTCTTCAGATGGTGTGAAGTCAATTCTCTTGATATAAGGAAGGTATTTACGCGGGTGGCGAGATTTTTCACTGGAGCGATGTGCAGCCACGTTAGCACGGACACTTCGATTCTTCCTCCGGGCTCGAACCGAACGCCACGAGAAAGAAGTTTGTTTTCGTTCGAACAAACTTCTTTCTCGTGGCGTCACGCTTACCTAACTCGGCCACTGTCTGGCGTCTTTCCCCTTAGTCTCTCGGGTCGGGTTTTCCCCTTTCCCGGCTTTATCTCTTTGCTGGTCGCACGCTTGCATTTATTCTTGTCTCATATCAACGTGCTGACCAGATTCGGCAACGGTCTCTCTAGCCTATTGGAAAACTCGCTCTAGAGTTTTCGCGTTTCGTCTCCATCCGTGCAGATTACGCGTCTGTTGCGCGTCTGCAGCGTTGAGATCTTTATATTCCGTGACAGTCTGACGCCTAGCGAGTTTTCTCTCGACAAAAGCCGCATCGCATCTAAATGGCTTCCTCACTTTACCATTGAAGCTTATCCGGCCGTTTAGGAACTCGGCCTTTTCTCTCTCTGCTTCTGTCGAAGTCCCGCATCCTAGCTGCCACAAAGAGAATTAATCTGACTAAGAGTGGGGCGCCCACGGTAAAGAGAGGGCCGAAAGACAGGAACACTTTTTTTTTGGCTAGCAAAAGCAGACCAAAATCTGTGTATACCTTGTGAGAGAAGCAAATTTCACGGCATTCTTAATATCAAAATGCGGCAGCTATATTGCCGCTTGCAATATGCCAAAATGTTACATTGCTGACGTATTTCAAAAACCTAGCAGGAAATGTGCAAGAAAAAGACAACATAGAAAATACAATGCTAAAACACATCAACTGAATAAAAACTGAATTAAATGATCTGAATTAAAAACAATCAATATAACTGCGAACACAGCGACGAAGGACATTCAAAGGACGCCTTTCAGCCAATGGCATCGACCAGTTCTGATGATGTCGTGATTAATCCCCACACATGAAATCGCAAGTGACTGCAAGTAGCTCAGTGGCGGTAAATGGGAATAATGGGAATGATTTGGCATATGGTCGACACCGTTGATTGGAGGGTCTTCATCGAAGGGTATATACTATTGCAATCTTGACTGGCATCATGCATAAAAATAAGGAAGGCTTTACAGAACACTTGCAAGAGCTGGTAGGCTTTTAGTATTCAGGTGAGGTACATTAGCTAGCTTGGGGCAGCCATAAAAGTTCAGAAACAAGCCCTAACCTGATCCACTAATAGGACAACAGGCTAAGGAGACGCACAAGTTGATGAGCCCACACTGTGCAGTAAAAATTGTGTTGTACTGCCAGAGATCTTGGTAGTCTTTAAGGAAACACAAGACACCAGTGCAACACAAGGAAACAATAGCGCAAAAAAATTCAAAAGAAGCAGTTTACCACGCGTTAAAACTAAACAATAAGTAGAAAATAATTAGTACACTTTGGGGTACCCGAGAAAGTGTGCAAAGCAGAATGAAACAATTATGCAAAAAAATCAAAAGAAGCAGTTTACCACGTTTTAAAAGTAAAAATTAAGTACAAAATAATCAGTACACTGTGGGGCACCAAAGAAATGTGCAAAGCAAGACTGTTTGCAAAACATTGTCCAAAACTAATGGCTTACAACATGGAAAACACTGCTAAATTTACAGGTCAGAATCGTCATTGTCGGCTTGTATATCCAGCAGCCTGTGAGATGTTCCCTCCACGATGCTTGCTTCTCCCAGGTCAGTTGGAAGTGGTGTTTCGTCGGTGTTTCTGCAGGTTAATATCGACATTTGCATGAGGCTAGTGCGATAAGTATTTAGCTGTATTTCAACAAAGTAAATTTAATATACAACCTTCGACTTCACATATTAATTATGTAATCCTGTTTTAAATCAGAGCATTCCTGCATTTTCATTCCAATACCAATCCTGAAAGCGACATGACACACATTTGACCTAAGCTCACCTTTAGTATACATTCTTTTGTGAACAATCATTGGCCAATGACATGCCGCCAAAGAGTTAAATGCTAATGATATTTTTTTTAATTTGCGCCAAATTAGACATTCTGTACCTGTACCACTATGTGTCAGGTGAAGAATAGATTGTGTAGCGCATCAACTGTCACCTGTTCCGCTCCTGGCATGTGCCGAAACTACGCTGTGCCTGAAGATGACGAAGTTGCCTGACTCTCTTGGTGCTCGATACACCTGAGCTCGGTGCAAGATCTCACACCGCGTCTTCAAGGACACATAATAAACAGACCCCTACAATTGCAACGGATGAGCCTTACTAGCTGTAAACTGGGCACATCATCATCATCAGCAGCAGCCTGACTACACCCACTGCAGAGCAAAGGCCTCTCCATGTCTCTCCAATTAACCCTGTCCTTTGCCAGCTGCGCCCACCCTATGCCTGCGAACTTCTTAATCTCATCCGCTCACCTAACCTAACCTTCTGCCGCCTCCTGCTACGCTTGCCTTCGCTTGGACACAAAGTCCCACAAAACACAGGATAACGCCTGACTCTCCGTTGTTTGTTAAAGCATTAACGGACTGGCAATGAAGAAAAGCAGGCAGTGATACTGGCACCTACAAGTCTTGGTGCCAGCTCACTAGATTTGCATCTATACCTGTCGTTATCTAGGAGTTTAAGTGTCTTGCGCTCCATTCTTTCTGCTGCGTGCCGCAACCATGACTTTGTCACTTTCTCTATTTCCTCCACTGTTCCATCACAAGTAGTTCTGCTTGTTAGGACATCTGAAAAAATAAGGAAGACGTGCTTCAGTTTACTGTTACACAACACCCTTCCAGCACAATGATAACGAATGGCTTGAGAGCACCTGCTTGTTTCGATACAACCTAAATTGTAGATAATTTCCACAGCATCATCCAGTTTGTATCATCAGGACAGAAAATACATTCTTGAAGTGAGTGCTAGCGTCATTAAACTGATACATGACAAAATAAGGCAGAAAAATTAAGTTTAAATTATATGCATGAATTTCCCGCATTACTGTACAAGATTTATTTACAGACGGAGTGAAACAATCATATGCAAGTCTGCACAGTTATTTTGATGTCTGAGGTGTCAGTGAAGATGAGCTAACAGCTCACAGTGGTTTGCCAAATAGCTGGCTACCTGGTCATGGTGAATAAACAAAGAATGCAATTCTGATCTTTGTACTGTCTTGTGAACCTTTGTTAACATTCGGTTTTCGTTTTATCAGTCATGGCATGCGGGCAGAGGCAAATTATTCCTTCTTTTTGGGCCGCCTAAAACTATCATATTTTGTTTGCTATCCATTTGATAACTGTTAAATAAGGTTATCTTTAATAATGCATGTCCTGTTAACTTAAGGAGCCCGTTTGTAACAAATGCAACTTGCAATTTTCTATCAACCTGCTGGGCAGCGCATAAAAGCAGTTATGCTTTTATGCGCCGTCATTTTGAATTTGTGACACCTTGGGAGTGACAAATTCTTTTACGAATCAACAAACTTATTACATGTATATGGTCATACCTAGCATCACTTCGCAGCATGCAGTCTCCCTGAAGTGGCGCTTGCCTTTTCCTCCCTGCCAACGGTAGTGCATAGCCACTTGATCAGAAAGCAGGTCCTTCAGGACCCTCCTTGTAGCATCTTCGATGCCAGTTCCCCCTAATTCCTTCCATCGTGTCTTCTGCAAAAAAAAAAGTGCATCATAATGAGTAGACGGAGTTAACACCGACAGTAAAAAGCCTGCATAAGAAAAACACTTCCAAGCACCCACTTACAAATCTGTATGCCACGACTTCCTTTATTAAATTTTCATTACCCTGGTATTTATACTGCATAAATTCTTGTCACACAAGCAGTTTCATTTCTCTGAGTATAATATGAAGTGGTTTTGGCTATTGCGCTTACATGATGGCCAGAGCTATAGATGCTATGCCATGCTAGCCACAGCTTTCTAGAGAAATATATTTCTTAAATAGGAATGGTGTCCAAGACAACATATTCATGTCATGCAGTCATTCGTTTTTAATTTACAACTACAACTTCTACTTAATTTACAAAATTAAGACTGTAATTGACAGGATAAAAAAAACTTTAAAAATTGAGTCAGGAGTTTATCGCATTAATCAGCAAGAGCTACATTACTGTGCTAAGCAGCAAAGGTTGACTGACGGCACAAGCTGCAACAATGGCGTCGATGCTGTCTGTACTGATGTTTACACCTTGCAGGTAATAAGATTGAGTACAATGGTGAGCTTTTAACGACTGCAAATTTATGTGACAGCATTTGAAAGTTGGCACAAAAGTGGTAATAAAACGCATTCGTCAGGCAACCTTGGCAATGCATTCTCTGAACCTTGCCTTTGCTTTGGCAGTTTGCACCACAAGGTCTTGCCTTCAGGCTTGGCAAAATTCCTTTTACCAGCTTCAGTCATCGCATTCTTCAAATACTACGCAGGTGTTTACCAAATGCATAGCAGTTACTATACTTTTTTAGTACTTGAATCTCATGCAGATGTGCACAAAGCGTCCCAAGAGCAACTTGGCAGCATATATGATGGCGTTCCCTACCTAACAACGATAACGTTTGCCTGATACACAAGGTACAGCCTGCATACATGGTGTGGTCACCTAGGAAAAGAAATCAGCTGTGCATGGTCATGTAGGAAGCGAAAGCCAACAAAGGTAGTGCAAAATACAAATGCTTTATGTGCCCTTCTCGTAATATTTTGTGCCGCTTCCAGCCGCAGACGCAGTGCAGCAAGTAGCACTGAGGACAAAGCCAAGTAGTCTCCCTAAGCAGCTTTCAAAGAAATATTTTTCAACCAGTTAGATGCTCGCCTCGAACACTCCCTCAATAAGCGGTAGCATGAGGAGTTGTACAGATGTGACCTGGCATGAACACCTTTTGAAAGCAAGCACCACACAAGCATAAATGCTCAGAACTGCCTTTTGCACCGGGCATGCAGAATCATGTTACGTCACTAGGAAAGTGTAGTTACCAGCTGCTTTTTCATGGATGCCAAACCTTTCAGCGAATCATCCAATTCCAAAAATGCGTCCATGATTTGCGGCACTTCGATGTCATCCAAATCATCCTCCAGATTATTCATCGGTGATCTCACCCAGGATGTCAGGAAGTTCAATTGTGACGAATGTTCAAGCTGCTGGTACCGGATGCTATGAAGCAGTGTTAGGAGATCTGGCTGTAGTGCACCTAGATATTGCAACAACACATTATGATTGGAAAGAAAAAACTTCAAAATAAAAGGTTAAATTATCCTGAATATGTGTGCACACTTCTTGCAATGCTTGTCAAGCACTTGTGATGCAGTCTGCGTTGATGTCCATAAATACCACCATTTGACATGCAATATTGTGACACAAATTTTATTTTGAAGGCAGTGCAATAAGTCCAAAACTATATGCTAGCATTCAAGTCAAATGAGCTTGCAATACTAACACTGGTCACATTTTGGTGCTGGTGTCATGTCCTTCCTTCGCACAGATTCTTTAGCAACCTACAAACAGAGGAAACAAATACCACTCTTCTGCGCAGTCACCTCAACATACATGCAAAGATCATTGCAAGCAATATCAAAAAATGTTTATGGCTTTGAAGAGCAAAAAAAAAGATCTGGAATCAAAAGAAAAGCAAGCTTAACAGGCGCAGAGATTAGGAATGTTTTCCCATATGTTAAGAGTAGTGAGCTCGTTAGGAGACAGCTCGTGGAATGAGGAGACAGCTCGGTGAAAAAAATCAGTTTTCAAAAAGTGAAAGCTTTCTCTGTCCGAATTGGTGTCTCATGCAAGCTCAGATTCACCAGGAAGTGTTTGCAAAAAAAAAAGTCAACTGCAGTGGTCCAGTATATTTTAAGCACTCGAAAAATTGGCACATTCTACATATTTTTGCAGTTCAGCAACGAGCGGCATTTATCTTAATTTTGCTCGGCACAAAGTTTATGATCCTACACTTCCATATCTGGCGCCACAGTTCCATGCAAACGGACATAACAAAGAAATTCAAGCACTTGCCGTGCGTCAACATATCTGGCCATCTTGGCTTCCGCCCAGCGTTCTCCGCCGCAGGTGAGTTTGCGCGGGAACTCCAGAAATAAACGCCATGCATAGCGAGTCACAGTGCCGCGTTGATCTTATGCAGATAAACAACGCATGCATACAGTCATGCTCCTTTGAGACGAATACCACACGCCATACAGGACTAAGACTAAATAACGAAAGGAACAAAACTGTACACGGCAGTACCGCAGTGCGTCAAAGGCTTCATATATGCATCATTTATTATTTGCTTAAACGTTGGCGTAAATAATAAAACGTATTTGTTTCTAAATTCATGTCAAAATATTTTTCAATTTGTTTTTTTTTTATATTTTTATTTACTATCCACTGCCGACATCTGAGCGCAGCGAACTTGAAAGTTCGAGGAAGAACCTATAAATAGAATGCGTTGCACACGTGCTGAACGTGAGGTCGTGATTAGATGCAGGATTGATCGAAAAGCGAAGAAACGACTCGAACATTCCCCTCAAGGCCGCAGTGTTTATTATATATCTGGCGAGGCGAAAATATTTATACATTTTAGTTGAGTGACATGCATCCCTTTAAAAGGCGCCTGATATGAAAAGTGAACATATATCGAGGTAAAGAAAGCTACTGCGAGAGCAGCTGTTACAAAGCTTTGCACAAAATTACAGTAACAATGCATATCAAGTAAGCGTCCACATTATAACCCGAACGGGATATCCAGGGGATAACGTGTCAGGGCATCTAAAAGGAGGGCTTCCCACGGACATCCTGCGAAAGTACGCAAATGAGTTGGGATATGCGGATATTATTCGGATATCCCGGGGACCTGGTGTTGTCACTGGTGTCTTCTATTATTTGCCGGCTTTCATGCTTGCTACTGGGTTAACACGGCGACACCTCGAAACGGTCGGTCAGGTCCGGGCTGTCTGGCGGGTGAGCCGGTAGAGACATTGAAACACACTTTCCAATTAGCGCGGACCAAAACCCTGTATGTTAAGGGGGACGCAGTTCATGTCCGTTCTCAACAGAAGCAAGGATGCTTCAGGCATCAGAATAACTTCCTCATCGTCAGTTCCTTTCTCTGATGAAGAAGAGTCGGGAAGAAAACTCAGCAGCGATCGCGTAGACTCGCTTCATGACCGCGCTATGCAGAACATACTAGTTGTGGGGGTGTGCTTCGCGTTATACAGAAACGATAGGTGCTTTAAGCATTTGTTTGCCATCATAACCACGACCCAAAATCATATTTTTAGTAAGCAATTCATTATTTAACTTCATATTTTCGGAATACACTCGAGGTTTGAAGTAGGTGTGCTCTGCTCGTGCATACGACGACGCTCAGTTTCCCACGATTCGTTGACGCTCGGCTGCGCGTTCGTGTCATAGCTTTAGCCCCGCCTTCCACTCTCCGCCTTCCACATCTTTTAAAGATGTGAGGGTGAATAGTTTTAGGAATGTTGTTGCCATTGATGTCATGGACCGGAACGCGCTTGAGAGTTTGAGCAACATCAGAACACTCGGCGGCATCAGCGTTCGTTCCCATGTCCTTCTAGGCAGTGGCACTACGGCAGGCGTCATTTAAGACGTCGACGTAGCCTTTCGCGACTCTGATCTGCCCATTTTGATTCAACCATCTACGGACGGTGTAGCCATACTCCAAGCTCAGCGTCTTGGAAGGATAAAGTGCATCTAGTTGACATTCCAAGGGGACTGCATTCCAACGTACGTGAAGGTTGGGCACTTTCGGCATGCTGTTAGGCCTTTCGTCCCGAAGCCTCTCCAGTGCCGGAAATGCATGAAGATAGGACACGTGAGTAGTGTGTGCAATTTCCCCATCGTGTGCCCACAGTGTACTCAGCCATACAGCGGCGATTCTTGCCGGGCAACAGTCCTTGCGTGTGCCAATTGCCGCGGCCCTCATGGCGCTGCCTCAAATAATTGTCCTCGCCTGAAAAGGGAAAGGGCGATACTCAAATGACAAGAGACAATTTTACACACAGAGAAGCTGCCGCAAAGATGTGACGATGTCGTCGCCCTCGTCACAGACCTAAAAATGCACCGAGCATTGAAATGGATCGTCCAAGAATTTTCACAACTTGTCTTCCCTCTTCGCATACTACTTTAAGGATTGGGAGCAATATGACTGGCGAGGCACAGACGGTTCTCGCACACGCACCTTGGCCATGCCTGCCTGAGCTACACACACCCGCAATGACCAAGCTGGTATTGCATACTAAGAGTCCCGAGCCCATTGCTAATCAAGCACAAGTCACAACTCCGGTGAAAGACCGGGACCGCAAGTGACTTAGCCATAACTTCCGAAGCACCCAGTTTGTTGAGCATACTGCTGGTCGGGTAGTAGGTCAGAAACCGGACCAGGCCGCAGGCGAGCAAGTTATTGCTATGCTAAAGCCAATCGTGAATGCCACGAGTGTGCTGCTTTCCAGCAGGCACATGTTAGCTGCACAGAATGCTCTGCAGATGCTGGATTTGTTGAATCCAGTGCTTCAGCTGTCCAATAGCTGGCACAACGCATCCTCCAGCCTCATCCTTCCGAGAAGTCCGATGCTTACGCTCTCATTAACATTATCAGCCTCAACGGCAAGCACCCTTTCTTGACACTGAAACGTCTGCGCTGCCTTGTGAGGGAGGGCCCTCGATCTGTTCCAATCAGGTCGCAGCAGACGGCAGCCCTCAAGGTGTGCAGGCTACAGCTGCGGCGACCTGTGACTTACAGAGCTTGTGTCAATGCCTGTCGGGCTTGCTACGGACCGCATTTCTCTACTTCTTTCTACTCTTTTACGCCTCCTCATCCCTCTTCCACAGTGCAGGGTATCCAACCGGAACATTTTGCTGGTTAACCTCCCTGCCTTTCCTCTACCACTTCACACTCTCTCTCTCTCTCCACTCTCCTAAACGAGCTTGCACGAAGTGTAGCTCAGTGTAATTTAAAAAAAAGCCTACTTTTATCGCCACTCGGGGTAGAAAGTGCAAAATTTTTGGGAATTGCCTCATCCTGCGCTCTTCATCAAAACTGTTTTGCTTTCAAATCTAAAAGGACTTGTTTAAATAAATAAAATTTTGGGGGTATCATATGGTATCTTTTACCCTGTTCGAAAGAAGAGAAAGGGTTGATACAAAAGTGCACCCAGTGCGCACTGTCCGCCTTCGACCGTAGATAGGCCGATAAAGCCCGATAAAGGAGATGCGCACTTGACGCGCCTTTTCGAAGGCGCGTCAAACGGCTTCTGGTGAGTGTGCCGATAGCGCAGAACCTGATATTGCGTTGATAACATTAAGATTCAATGGGGCCTTGCATTGCACAGTTTGCTGTGTTCGAAGCGTGTAAGCGGTGCACACAGGGTGATCTCGTGTTGGCTTACGCGGCTTTACCTCGATATTTGTCTCATGCATACGCAGGTTCGACGCTACCTTCGTTCACTGACTGCCGTCTCGCAAGCTGGGGTCAAACTTTGTGAGAGCCGAACTCGGGCCTTCTTGCATAGCGGCAGCTCCTCTTGCACCTGTCAAGTTTCGCCTCAAAGCTGCCGCTCGAAAGAAATAAAGATTAGGAAAACAGAGGAAGCTCGAGTTTGTGGTGTTTGCAAGGTTGGATAACAAATAAATCTGCCGCTTATTTGGGTTCTTAGTGGCTGCTTCATTCACTGACTGCGCCTAGTGCTCTTGCAGGTTAGCGTCCGGCTTTTCGCTTTGTGTGCGCTCCTCGGGAGATCGTATACGTGCTGGTGTGTCGAAGCAAAAAGCCGCGCGTGTCCTGAGCAAGAAAAAATCTAACCAGGGCTTAACTCTGCATAAACCGATGTACGCCGTGCTAAAGCGCGTGTACGAAATGGTGACGCGACAAGCGACACCATAGCAACGAGATGACGCAAATCTGAAAGCTGTGAACTGCTTTGTTAGGGGTGGCCTGGACCAATTTTTTATAATGACCCGAGTGAAATTTGGAGCTAGCCATCGTGTCGGGCCCGGTATGTTATGGTTGAACATTATTTTGGTCCAAACTGGCCGACGTCAAATTTCGGGAGTGGCCCGGGGTTTGTTTTTTGGAAATTACCCAGAACAAATTTGGAGGTTTCAGTCGTGTCGGGAACGGTCAATTATTATTGGACACTGCTTATGGTCCAAATTGTACAGGGTCAAATTTCGGGAGTGGCCCGGGCCAAATTTAGAAGTCACCATTGGGTCGGGCGCGCTCAGCTATGGTTGTACGCCGATTTTGGACCAAATTGGCCAAGGTAAAATTTCGGATGTGGCCCGGGCCAAATTTTTGGGAATGAACAAGGCCAAATTTGGAGGTTACCATTGTGTCGGGCACGCTCAGTTATCGTTGGACATCAATATTATCCATATTGACCTAAGTCAAATTTCGGAGTGGGCCGGGGGTTAATTTTGGGAATTACCCAGGCCAAATTTGGAGGTCGCCATTGTGTCGGGCATGATCAATTAAGGTTGGACACAAATTTTCGTCCAAATAGGCCAAGGTCAAATTTCGGGGCTGGCTCCGGCCAAATTCATGCCGCTTAGCGTCACAGTTGCTGTGGCAACGAACGATGCAGAAGCAAGATGCAAGATTAATTGCAAGATTTTTGCGCGGCTCTGAATGTTCTAGAAGCGCTTTCGCACCGAAATACGACCCCGCGTTTTCTATGCTTTTCCTGATCAGTATTTCTTGCAAGCGCCAGCTTTGCAGCCCAAGTCGAAAGGCGCGCGAGCTGTCGCAAGCTATGTCGGGTTGCCGAGATAAGAAAACTGCATAAAGCAAGCTGCACAGGAATGGGCGCGCCAGACAGCAACCACGCGCGGAAAGCGGCGAAACGAGCCTGTCTATTGCACTCTCCCGGTCTGTCACACACAGGCGAACTTCGCCCCAGCTATCGTCAGCAGCTGCAAACAGAGAGCTCGGCTCCAGCGGCCAACGCTTCGCGTCGCTGGCGTCAGTTCAAGCCGCGCTACAGTGTGCTCGTGTTTAGCGTGCTCACCACGGTAATTGCGACAGTTCATTACTCTATCCAACTCAAATAGTGCACTTATCACACGTGATCACCGAGGGTAGCGTCTTTGAGTGGGACCGCTTCACAATGAAGAAGAAAATTGCCTTGGACGACTTTGACGAGATGGCATTCTCGACGTCATGCGACGTGTATCTGTGCAGCACACCCATTCCGCGCGGCGTGTTTTGGCTCGCCGCTTCAATTGCTTGGTTCTTCGGCTCGGCGTTTTCGTCAGCCTCGTCTCGCCACACCTTGTGCGCCGACGAAAAGTACCGACATTGGACGGTGGCGTTCGCTCGCCGCGGAGACGACGTGACCGTGTTTCAAGCGAGCAGAGATGCAAGCGATCAGTTGTCAGCCTTCATGACCTATTCAAAAAGAGACAAATTCCTTCAGGATAAAACCGAGAAGGTAAGTAAAACCCTTAGAATGGAAATTTGCGGGTAGTATTGGTGCACCTTTTTCTCAAAGCCTTCAGTTCTGACGAGTAATCGGGCCGGTGCGTTTTTGTATTAATACGTATATGTGCTCCTATTAACCAGCGCAACTGGCATTAAAAAGCGTCTAAAGCGGGTGAAGTACGTAGCGGGTCCGGTAGGTGTGGAACTTGTTCACGCGTGATCCTTCCGAAACTTGTATTGGGTGGATGGATGAAAGTTACGAGCGTCCCATTTGAAAATGGGTGGTGGCAGTAGCCACCGCGTTCGGATTTTTCTTCTTTTTATTTCCTTAAGCAATCCGTCACACTTGACGGTAGTGTCTATAAATTCGCCATTTTTCTTTGACTACAGATTTTAATCCTGAACGTCAGCCACCAATCATACAATTGCTTTGTGCTAACTTCTACCGCAGGTTCATTCGCATACCCATTGTTGTCTCCATAACTCCTGAGGCCTCAGGGACTGTGCCTGCATCAAGATACAGATTGATACTGCGACATTCAAGTATAAGATGTTCAATTGTTTCTACAGGTTTACCGCACTCTATACATCTGTAATCTTCTTGGTTAAATTTTTTTTTGGTAGCTCTGGGATACCCTGATCCAGATTCACTGTGTAGGGCACTGCCTCTTGAGTTGTGACAGAGCCATTACTTCCTGATCTGCATTTTTTAAATTTCGATCCAGTTCTACACTCTGTTTCTTTTCCACTTAATTAATACAGTTTTTACCTCCTGCGTTTTTTGCCTGTCGTTTAAAGCTCTTTATTTTTCTTCCTTGCGTTCTGCATACTTACTGGCTAGTTTTCTATTCCTTTTCCGCCACTGTGAGTCACCGCTCTATAAGTATTTAAATACATTAGCTGCTCATCCGTTATCATCGAAATTCATCAGGTGTACTTCATAGAATGTTTTTCTCTACGCTTCACATGCTTCGAATGATGTCCTGCCCATGTTTTTCAGCACTAGCGCTAATCTTCCAACAGCTGCGATTTATTTCTTGTCCCAACTGAACTGCGCCAGAACTGGTATGAGGACTCCCAGCAATCTATGAATGTATACGAATACCAATTCCGCATATACGGACTCTAGCAGTTATTCCCTTAAGGCGGAGCTTAGCTGTCCGTTGCAGTTTTAGTGTGATAGCACAAAAGCCCCATTTCACCGATTTCACCGATCTGTCTGAAGCCTGCTTGACTTTGAAAACCGAGCTTCGAACCGAAACCGAAGTGCAAGCTCACTGGATTCGCATTTTGCCTAATCACGCTAAATCGCCCGTGATTTTTTATGCATGGTCTCTTGGCGATTAATAGCTGCCTTAACTACCTAGGTGCTCTGTAAATGGAACCTCGTGGCATATTAAATGTTCCTTTATGCTCAATAACCTGATAGTTCACCGCCTTGTAAGATGTTAATGTCGGTAACACTTCACAAAAAATGCCAGGCCTGGTGGCTCAGCAACGTTCTCTTTGTCTTCACCAAGTATTCCGTCTGGGCTGTGTCGAAAAACATTATGCTTTGAAGGCAGAGATAACAGCACGGGCATACTCATATGAAGTTGATAATTCTTATTCCGAACAGTCTTATGCGGTTCCTCCAAGAGCCTTTTCGTTTACAAAGAGTTTCCTGATGGAACCCTACGCTTATCAGTCGCGTCGCCGAATGGCCTTCGATTGCCATGCAAGAGGTGCGTGCGCCTGTATCATTTTCGCGGTATCCTGCTTTCGTTAGGTACTGCCTTAGTTCGAGGTCAAAGCGTGCTGCAACGAGTTCTTTCACGATGTTATGCGTTAAAGTTCAGGCTCAGATGCAGAGCCTGCATGTCTTTACGACGCTCCTTGGCTCCCGGCTCCTCCTTTGTAAGTGTATACCTCTGATCCACTTTCTCTAAATTAGCTACGAGTGCCTGTCACAATATAGTTTTCAGGACAAATTGTCAATAAATGAAGCGCTTACGTTTATTATAGTCCTGTTCATGAAACATCACGTCTTAGTGGTCAAAATGAGCTCTAAACAGCAGCAGCACTAAAAAGAACTCTATACAGTAAGAGACGAAAAAAGAAAAAAGAAACCTACTTAATACAGGTAAGGAATACAACCAATACAAAATTGAACAAGTTTAAGATGAAACTGCATAAAAATCATACCGGGAAACATTAACAGAGATCATATTTCGGAGCACTGACGATCCTTAGCAAAGAATAACCATCGCTCTGTTGTGGGAAAAGCTCGATGAATCTGTGGCAGAAGGCCCTAGCATCAAGCTTTATGGCAATGGGTGACAGCACCTGCATCGGCCGCCTTGTCCGGGGCCACATGCCCGCACTGATGTCTCTAGCAATGTGATCCTGAAGACCCATCGAGAAAAGAAAAAAAAACTGAGGAGAGAGCGCGAGGCCAAGCGGTCGTGAAGCTACTCCCTTCCCCGTTTTTCGCTCTTCAAGTCGGTCCCTAATGTTTTGGTGTCGGTATTTTTTAGTTCGCTCGTCTGCACGGCCCGTGGCGTGGGCGTCTGCAGCAAGAACCAACGTTCATAGCACGGTGGGTGGTTCATGGATGTACTCCAGTTTCGAAACTCCTCGGCGCACTCATGGGGAGGAGCCGGCCCTCCGCGGTTCCTGCCACCGCGGCGCTGCGGTCGACGGTTGAGCTATCGGAGCAAGCGTCGTCTGCTAGCACCCAACGTTGCGCTTGCGTAGGGTGTTCCGAGTTCGCTGGTAGAATGTTTGTTTTCCGATCCTCTTAGACAGCTAGGAATTATTTTAGTTAGGTATACTTGCTTCTTCTGACCTTCTGCATATATTGGAATTAAGCCTTTACGCTACGGCGGAGCTTAGGTGTCCCTTCCAATGTTTCCGCAAGTTATGTACGGTCTCTCCTTTGCTTGCTGTCTATCCGGTGTATTGTGGCACCTACTTCTACTGAGTAGATCATAACTTTCAGTCTATATTGCAGTGGTCGCTGTTACGCTGTTTCTCATGTTCTACGCTGATCGTTTCATCAATTGTGCGATGTTATGTTTCGGTTGTCTTGTTTATGTTTTGTCTAGTCATATGAGAGGGCCTGTTCGCTCTGGTTAGATGGGAGGGAGCGGCCTAGTTCATTATCATGGTCGTCATGTCCTCGGCATCTGAATGTGAACCAGCTCTTTATTAATCCGGTAGCATAAGAAGCCCCATCGAACCAACATGCGTAGTCGATGACAAAATTAGACCATTGGCTGGAAGGAAGTGACGTGACCTCCAGTGACGGCATTGATAACGAGCTTTTTTCAAAAGCGCTAGACCGCAGGACATCTGATAAGATACACTGCGTTGATTTGTCTCTTCGTGTTCCTTGTTCGTCTCTTCTTGCTCTATGCCCTGCTGGTCAGCGCTGTTGAAAAAAAAGCTCGTTAAGGATTGCCCACTAGCCCAACCTGCAGTTCTTATAAAGCAATCAATAACTATTGATGGAGGCGCACTGCCAACACGCAATGGCTTGTCCCTGCGAATTTTTCTTGCAGCCTTCCTGTTGGGTCTGTGGCGCGCCTTGATCGTCGATGTTCTCAGGCGTCAGGCAGAACCACAGACTTCGATTTTGCCCCTTGGCATTCTGACTGACAGAGACCGGGTGTCCTGTCAACAGGAGAACATTACTTGAAAACAAATCATAAGTCACTTCATAAGGCTACTCTGCATAAATTTCTAGTGCCGAATTTTTAACGCCCTTTATATTAATTGACGCGCGAGCATCGATTTCGTGCACCTACTTTTTACTTTTCGGTTTGGAACTTCTCGAGAGTCTAGCAAGTATATGCACAACATCAGCGTTTTCCAAGCCTAGGAAACTTGGACATGCCACGGGCCTTGATGCTAAGCGTCGAAATTCGCCGCAGAAATTTCGAATGGTCAACATATATCCCATTGATTTTCTATGGCCGCCAGAAATAGTTGATGTTTAAGGAAGAAGCACTTCATACATTAGTTCTGGCAGCCATAAGCAAGAAACGGCCGTAAAAGTCATCATGTACGTTCGCGCTAAATCTCTTAGGACTCGCTAGTTTTCCAAAAAATTGCAAGTATAAAATATTTCCATTCAGTTACGCGCTGTTCAGTACTCGTGGCCAACAGATGACGCTATTTCCTGAATATCCGGGAAAGCGGTGGGCGTGATCTCACTGGTATGTAAATATTGTCTCCTAAAAACAGTATGCTGTTAATAGTGAGCGTCTATGTCACTATCTTCTGGTGCTCCTTTTCTCGCACTTTTTTGGTCCCGGCGAATTTGTACCATTTCGACGCAGTGTATGTTGTGCTGAAATTTCGTGGATTTTGTAAAAAGAAAAAAGATCTGTTTTCTCGCACGTTCCCATTGAAGAATAGTTATTGAAAGTAAGGCTTTTCTTATTTCAGAGGCATCTGGGCACTCATGAAGTCCCGCATGAACGCACCCAGAACCTTCTCAACGAGATGTCTGACGTCGGCGGCCTGTATGACCAGGGGACGAATAATTGCCGCACTTGGGCCATGGAGGTGCTGCGCCGCCTGGGAATACCGACGCCAAGCACTGATGGCACGGAGAACTCCTAACCTTGTGACGCAACGCTTTATGCCCTGAGAATGAGACGCTCGCAATATGGAGAAGCTGGGAAAGGATGGTGTGTTAGATCGCATTCACTCTTTTTGTCTACTGGCCAGAAATATGTGCGCGCTCCTCGCGGCAGAATGCACCTGACATGCCAAGTCCGCACGAACTCGTCGCAAGGGCACACATGCAGCCAGTTCTATTTTGAGCATTGCGTATTACTTTTTGCTGCTAAGAAATTCTCCTTCACCGTCTGCATCAATGCGAAGATTCAAAATAGGGCAGACTGCTTTGTCCTTGGAAATTATGACAAGACACTCAGTATCTCAGAAAGCAAAAGAAATCTTTAGTGGCCAGAACCTAAAACTCGAAGAAGAAATCTGATATTAAAATTTTTACACAATATTTTCGATTCCAAGACAGGTATAGACGGAACGAAATATTTGAAGCCGCCTTTCTATGTCTTAAAGCGAAGGGACCACAATTTAAAGCTTTATGGATTTCCTTTTAAAGGTGACGTACTTTGATATTCCTTTTTTCTGCGTACAGTTCGCGAATGGAATGCCTTGCCGACACATATTGTTGATGCTATACGAAATGAAGGCTTTTTTTCACGCGTTTAGTGCATGATTTTTTGTTTTGAATGTGAAAGTGCCCCCCTGCTGTAATGCCGAAAGGCGATGCAGGTACCAAATAAATAAATAAATAAATAAACACTTCTATCTGCATTTTATAGGCCATTAAGGCATCGTGCATCGCCTTGGTAGCTGAAGTTTAATTTCGAGAGTGCACTAAAATTCACTGCTTTATTTGCCTGAAATGACAATATAATACATTCGAAGGCCTTACTCAAGGTGGTCACTACGAGGCCGTTAACACTCAGAAAGGTCTCGGGTATCTTTTCGTGAATGAAAACGTCACGCTTCCACCTTATATCTACTATACTCAGTACAGCGCGCCGATTATCAACCTTCAAGCTCTTCATCATTATTTAAAAATGTTTTATTACAAAAATGACGGCTATTTTTTTAAGTATTATTAGGCTTTTTCATTCTTTATATCACATTTGCAAAGGACTCATCTTTCCTGAACCGCTTCTCTGCATATCATATCTTGTCGGCTGTTTACTCGACGCAGAGGAATATTATTTAAGGGGAACCCGAGGTTACGTTAAAAAGAGGAAGGGGCCTGCAAAATATCGGAAATAAAGTGTTTTTAATACCGGTGACATGAGCTGCGCACAAAGCCGCTGAAGATAATCCAAAGCCGAAGGTGCGCTCGAATCTTCTATGCTTTCACACCTGTACCATTCTGTCTTCCTAAAGCTTCAGCCCATTTTATTTAATGTCTTACACTCTACAGTATTTGTTAGAGAAGGCACTGATACCGATAGATGTTCTGTGGAACGTAATATTGTTTCGGAATCCCATATAGGTGTAAAACCATTTTTGCGCACATTTCTATTGTGTACTGCGGCAGCTATTCTCCGAAAAAGCATGTGTTCATGCGCACTGCGTCCATGGTGCGCTATAGCGAGGAGCAAGAACCTCTAGAAAATGTCTTTTCTGCCGACATTTGCGCTCTGTTAGATTCCGCCGCTCGCTGTTTAAAAATCAGAGCGCCTGCATGGTACTGTAACGCGGTGGTGAAAGCAGTCTTAAAGGCAGCGAACAGCTTCGGAAAGAAACTTTTCATTGGGCTGCCTTGCACCCACAAAGTAGTGAGTAGCTTGAAGGCGGATATAGCAACAAGAGAGGTCGGCGGCGGTCGAACGGAATCCCCCCTTTCGGCCGCGCTCGTTTCAAAGATAGCATTGAGGTTTCGCGATAAAGGCTCGGAAGACCGACAGTAAACTCGAGCATGGAAACAGCAACCCGTGATTATTGCCTAGCATACAAAGTGATAATTCGATATGCCGAGGGTGATAACAAAGCGCCGAAGTTAAGGTCAGAGACGAGGACAAAAATATTTAGATAAATATTTTTATTGTCTCAGTATAACCAGTTTGTTATCGGCGTGGTTGTATGAAGAATACGGAGCAAATATCCATGTGCATTCGAACACTGCAAACCAGCTGCCCGTACACTGAGGAAGAAATTGGGACAGGTCGTTGGCCTCTCATATTGCTTTGTGCGAATACTCCCATTTTAAACTGATCTTTAGGAGGAGGGAATAGTATCTATGATGGAAAACAGCGTTGTGTAAGAACACTGAGACGGAACACGGGAATATTATCTCCAACGTGCATTCAAAACGTCCATTAGTAAGAGTTTACAAAGGCCGCTGCGCTCTTGTACTGTGCGATGTCAGGGCACGTTAAAGAACCACAGGTGGTCGAACTTTTCGGAGCTACGGCGTTCTTCATAGCCTGAGTCGCTTTGGAACGTTCAACCCCATCAACATAAACCTAAACCAAAGGCCGCTGGGGAGACCCTCAAGGCTATTGCGTTCCCGTTACCACCTCGTTTCATTCGAAGTAGTCTCCCATTCTTCTGAATTTATATAAGGAATGGCTAGCCTCAGTACACACGTACAAAATCTAACATGAGCTGCTGGATGCGTGTGCTGCAAGCAGGCTCGACAAGTACAACCAGCTGGTGTCCCGCGCTACTTTTTTGTATCACTGCTGATGTTGAACGCATAAACCAGGCGCGTTTCACTACTGTAGTGTACGAATGAGTAAGTACTGACTGCTTAGCATATGTTTATGTATTCCTAATTTTGAAACATTTATATTTCGTGTAAAGTACCTTCTATTCGAAGTGCAAAATGCCACCTCTGGAGTTCGGTACCCTGTTGTCACTGTTTCCTTCCCCTCCTGTTCACCTTCGCATGCTTTCTCTCCTATGTGCTATCACTTTACGTCACACGTGAAGCAGTTTTTTTCTGTCGTGCAGGAGACGCCCAAGGGGAGACCAAGAGTACAGTTGTCACTCGCTTAGCTTTGAAGAGTGGCACTGCCATGGCTGTTGCCAGGACTTGCAGGTGCTTGAAGAGAATACTGCTGTAAATTCGCAGTTTGGTTTTCAAAACGTAGCATGGACTTCCAAATCAAGCCCCGGTTATTGTTAACATGTTAGTGGGCTTGATGTTCGGCCGACAAACATTTGCCGGGTATCAACATGTTCACGAGTAACTTTGACAACCTGTCCTGGTGATGGTTAATGGTCGCTGTATCAATTCGTGACTGCACACGGGGTTCCTGAGTAGCAACCTAAAAAAAAAAACGCTTGACACCACGAACAGAAAAGGCGTAAAACTAGCACGCTTATTATTCTTAATATAAAGCTTCGAAATATACACAGAAATATTTTACGGTGAATTTGCTTCTATTCTAGTTTAGCTAATGTTTCGAAAGACACTGAACACCAAACAGATGGATATTTCTTACTGCAGAATCGAAAACAAAATAAAGACAAATAAAAAAGGTCAAAGAATATTACCTGTTTCTTACCAAGGTTCAGACAAACGACTGAAGTATGGCCCATGTTTCGTCATTGAAAATTGTATACGACTCGTTTTTGTTAGTTTAGCACAGAGGTGGTCAGGCAGCTCAGGTAATCGGAACAGGTTATTTAACATGATGATGAAATCGATTGCGGAATTGCATGGTGTTCACGAGAAGCGAGTATGACAATGACTGAGCAAGAAGACATGCAAAACACACGTCGCAGAGGTGGTGGATTTCAGGCATTTCAGGGGAGAGATAGCGGTGTTTGGGAACGCCCTGAACATTTCCGAAAGAAATGTTCCGAAAATGAAGATTTCCGAAAGAAAAAATTCGGCGCGTTGTTTGCAGTGCATGCCTCTTTAGAATCCAACGCACTCATGTTGGTGGTTTCGTGCTAAGTTTTGAATGCTATTTGAATGTGGAACTTTTTTTTTTTTTTCAAAGCATAAAATGGTTCTAACTCCCATTACGGGCAAACTGAGGTGAATATGCTCTCCAAAATGACGCCGAGACTGATGTGGAAACCGATGGCGATTTACGACATAAAAGTATTCCTATGCATTAAGCATTACTAAGAGCTTCAAGTTAAATTCAAATTCGCCCAGGCACGAACCTAGTAGCGTACTCGACTGGCGCCTCGGACAATCGCTCATGACCGCAATGGTGAAAAATCATGCCTAAAAGGTATATCCGTGCATTACTACACTTTTTAGGGATAAGGTAGACATACTGAATGGCCTTACATCAGCTATGCAAGTTGGGAAGGTCTTCGCCGTCGCACTGATAACAAATGGCGTCGCCTTAAGGGCGCTGGAAGCGTGTCCGTGAAATAGCAGGCGGCCGAAAAATCATCGGTCGCGCATCATGCCTTGTACGACCGTCCTACGTATCCGCGTGCTCGGAGGACAACGCTGCTACACCTGAATATGAGCTTCGTGAGTAGGCAGCCAGAAAGTATCTCAGCAATCTTGAACGCATTGCGGGTTTTACACCTGCAGCACTGAGGCACTCGGCCGAATAACAATGGTTGCATTATTCGACCGCAAGCGACAGTGAGGACGCAGCCAAACGGGTCGCTAATGTCACATAAGGAAATGAGCGCCACAGTAAACACGTATGCAATCTGGCTGACACCGATTTGTCCAGTCCTGATAGTAGCACCTATGACCCCCCATGAGTGCGCTGCGCTGCTCCTGCAAGTAGTTTTAAGCTGGCGCATACACTTGGTAACGGTACAGACCCCAACGTGTAGTCTGTCTTTAGACCGGTAAGGGAGGAGGGGGAGTGCCGCTTGTACAGCAGTTTCTTTTGGGGATTTTGAGGCCTGATTTCAACGGTGAAGGCTGAAATTCCGTAAAGGATTGCTACATTGTGTAGCTTATCCCTGTTGGCAGTCCCGCGGGTTCATCGCGGCCGTGCGGAAAACAAAAGGAATGCATTCATTATAAAATTTAATAAAGCATTGCTTTTTTACTTCTTCAAGTTTTAAACGTAAAAATAAAATATTGTTTAGTTCGAGCTTGTCTCCACAACTTTCACAGCGAGGTTTGTCTTGTTTCGTTCGTAAAGCATTGTGTTTAAGGTGTGTATCTCCAATGCGGAGACAGCATAAAATTACTTCTAGTAAACACTCCTGGTGCCTACAGGCCTTGCATTCACCCACGACGGGATTTACAAAATGCAGCTTGTTAACGTCGTTGTCCCAGGAAGCCTGCATTTTTTCTCTCAGTTTATTTTGTAGAATGTGCAAGCTGTCTCAATTATGTATATCTACTTGTTTTACTTCTGCTTTACGGATATGGGCGGCACATGCATAAGCGCGCTCGTTCCCGCTGATTACCACGTGATTACGGACCCAGCAGAACTTTATTGTACGTCTTTGTGTTTCAGTTTTGATTACATTATGCGTTACTACCTCTCCTATATTAAGGGTTGAACTGCGTTTCCGGAGTTTAGTGCTGTAATTACGCTGAGAGAGTCAGTGTGGACAACACTATTTTCAGTGTATTCCTTAATTATTTTTTCTGTACCTACCACAATCGAGTAACATTCTGCTGTGAAAATTGCGCACTGAGGTAGCCTGAATACTTTCTCACATTTCCCTTGTATTACTAAATTACCAAAGTAGAGTGCCGTTTTAGAACCGTCTTTGTAAAAATCTCTGACTTCTCGTATTTTTTATGTACTGCAAAAACCTTTTGCTGTATATGTTCCTGTGGAGTTTGCTTTTTGTGAATGTGTGTCAGTGTAAAATCGCGTACAGCAGGAAATGTGTTCCAGGCTCGCGGTCGGTCGGGTCTCCGGGCAACATCCTGAAGTGTATCCAGTGTTTTTATTTCTTGGCATTCTTCTTCGAAGCGGAGAAAGGGTCGTCCGACTGCTTGGGGTTTGTTGGTAAAGAGCGTTCTGTATGTTCATTTATTAACTATGGGATAACACAGATGTTTTGGTAGGGCCTTATTTTCAGTACGTACATACAGGCAAGCATTGTTCTCGTGCCATTTCTTTCTACTTAAACATTATTACGGGTGGTGTTCTCCATGGACCAGTTCAAAGACGCGCACCTAGACTTTCTATTGGATCCAGCCTTTTAAGGCACGACGACCTCGCAGACCCATCAACTGCGCATCCATAGTCTAAGGAAGAGCGTACAACTGAGAGATAAACGTGCAATAGACACATTCTCTCGGAGCCCCCAGAGTTTTCTTGCGAATACTTTGAGTATATTCAGGGATGCTTTCTTGTTTAGTGTGTTTATGTGCGCTAGAAACGAGGTGGCTGACGAAAAGGGTTCACCATGAGTTAAGGACAACGCAGCAAGCTATGGAAAGAAAATTGATAGGTGTAACGTGAAGAGGCCGGAAGCGGGCTGAGTGGGTGAGGGAACAAACGCAGGTTAATGATATCCTAGTCGAAATCAAGAGGAAGAAATGGGCTTGGGCAGGTCATATGAAGCGAAGGCAAGACAACCGCTGGTCCTTAAGGGTAACGGAGCTGATTATAAGAGAAAGTAAGCGTTGCAGGGGGCGGCAGAAAGTTAGGTGGGCTAATGATGTTAGGAAGTTTGTGGGGGGAACGTTGGCGCAGCTGGAAAAGGATAGGGTTAATTGGAGAAACATGGGAGAGGCCTTTGCCCTGCAGGGGGGGTAGTAAGGCTGACGATGATGTGAGCGGTAGGAATGTGTTTTTTTTTGTCAAACGTTAGGCCTATTAATCTGTGTTCTTGTTACACTGAAAGTACTGTTTCGTTCAAATATAGCGTGCGATTAATCTGCAAGCCTCTTTTGGAGCAAGAAAAAACAGCATCTGCTTTTGTGGGGAAAACTTAAATTCATTTCTCTTTGTATTTATCTCTAAGTTGATAAGGTAGATGATGTGCATGCTAGTTTGTTTATTCTGAGTTGTATTTATCTCTAAGTTGATAAGGTAGATGATGTGCATGCAGTTTGAACGTCATCGACCTAGACTTAATGCAGAATGGACTGCGGAATTATTCTGGCTAAACAATTCATTTTTAGCATGAACAGTGCAATAGTTAAAATGCAGCCCTTGGGCACATCGTTCTCCTGAGTGAAATACTTCGAGAGGATAGCAAGTCGCTCAAGCATTTCAGCATCCTCCCACGGATGCCAAGCTCTGCTAGGTCACGAAGATTCCTAAACCTCCAAGGTGTGTCGTAGGCCTTCTCCATATTGAAAAAGACGGCAAGGCATTCGTGTTTGTGTATGAATGCTTCTCGGACTGTTTCCCAGGCGCGGATGGCATGGTCAACTCTGGGGCATGCTTTTAGCGCCAAAGCGCTACTTGACTTGCAAAGCTTGAAACACGCAAGGCATTTGTACAGCCTCAAGCTTTGACCTTTAATGGAGCGCCAGCAGGCGGAGCCCCCCCCCCTCCCCCTCACAGCACGCGGCTGCAAATAGCTGAATGCGGGTGCATTTGAGGCAGCGTTGCCTCAAGTGCTCTCGCACGCCTTACTCGGTTTACTGCGCTAGAACCCGGTAGTTTTTTTTTTTCAACCACATTGGTGGACATCAAAAAGATTCGAGAATGAACATTAACCTTGTATTGAGAACACTCAGAATATTTGGCAATACAGTTTGTAAGGGTTATAGGCCGGTCTACCAGGGGCGGTTGGTGGCTTTCCGGGTTTGAAGAACTGGAACAATAATGACTTTTTGCTGAGTCTCTTGTATTTTCCTTGAGGCCCATATTTTGTAATAAAAATGTTACAGAACTACAGAAGGTTAAGATAGATGGGCCAGCATTTTGTGATTAATTCTGTCTGGGCCTGGTGCAGTCTGTTTACCTGTATACAGCACTATAACTTTCTACAGAGTGAAATTAAATTATTAAAAAAGCTCGTAGTCGCTGCCACCCGCACGGAGACAGCGTTTTTGGATGTGTTTCGTATCTAAAAAAAAAACTGTGTATAGTGTGAGGAACTGATAGTGCAGAAAAAATATTCACCTAAATTTCTGCCTGTTCTTCTATAGTTTCATGTATACCAGTGCCTGTCGCAACGGGAAATGTAAAAAGTAGCTGCTATCTAGTTTTCGACCGTGCTGTCACATTTTTATGTGATTGAGGTTTTTTAATAACGCCTAACTTCGCAACGATATCTTTTTGGGTTCTACGATGTATATATCAGCATTTCATTAGGTTTCGCTTTATTTAATTATAAGATTCTTGTGTGTTGGTCATCTGCGAAAAACGCCTGTCATTATGTTATTCTTTTTTGGCTTCCCTACATTCTTGCGTCCGCCATACCTTGTGGTTCTGGCGCACCACTACTGTGGACTGGAGAGTAGCTAGCGTGCAGCATCGATGATATAATTTGAACATATAATTTATTTCATGTATGGTAAGTGCTTCTGCAAAAGAGTATAGAAACTGGCTCCTCTGAACGAAGCCAAGGCAGCGAAATTCAGCTTCCAACGTCGTGGTTTAGTTGGGACGACTGTACGTGAGGGTGACAAGCTGATAAATGCTGGCAGATTTTCAATCCAGTATGGGTTGCAAAAACATCCCATTTAAAATTGCTTAAAACGGACGGTGAACTGAAAGGCAGGTCTAAAGAGCTCATTCTACCCGAGGTTGGGGAGCAGTATCTAGGTTTACCAGAGTTCGACGAACAGACGTTACAAGACATAATAAAATCCTCTATTATTTGACCTCTAGTGTCGGTTGTCTCACTGCCCCAAAAACAAGAGTGTACATTAAAATCTGCATTTACCAGAAATGGTTCTTCTAAATGCTCCATAAGCGCCGCTGCGGTGTCTGAGTGGTTATGGCGCTCGGCTGCTGGCCCGAAAGACGGGGGTTCGATCCCAGCCGCGGCGATCGAATTTCGATGGAGGCGAAATTCTAGAGGCCCGTGTACTGTGCGATGTCAGTGCACGTTAATGAAACCCAGGTGGTCGAAATTTCCGGAGCCCTTAACTACGGCGTCTCTCATAGCCTGAGTCGCTTTGGGACGTTAAACCCCCATAAACCAAACCATAAATGCTCTAAAAGCTTCACTAATTCGTAGAGTGTTCCATAGTAACAAGAATATTCATACACGGCACCGTGCTTGTCTCCTCCTCTTTCTGGTCCTGTTGTCTAGCGCTGTTTGAATTTTCTTGTTACCATGGGACACCGCTGCCGCCCTTCGTAGAGTCACTTTGGAGTGCGGCTTAAGATATTCGAAGCATAGTGTAATTGCTTCGTAAACAACACTGCCACTAATGCAGCTTCGAAATTAGTGTTCAGTGTCAGTTCACGACCTGCTACACCAACTTTCACTATGATGGCTACGCCCCCCCCCCCCCCCCCCCCCTCGAGAGCCTCGCTCCCTTTGTCATGGCAGAAGACAGCATAGCTCTTAAGCAAAAACGGGTGGTGAACTGAAAGAGAGATAAAGAAAAAGAAAAATCTCATTCTACTCGAGGCTGGGGAGCAGTGCAGGGTAGCCGACCGGAACACCCTTCTGGTTAACATCCCTGCCTCCCCTCTTTCTCTTTACCTCCCTCAGAGCACTGTTGTGGGCTGTGGACCTAAACTGGTTTGCTGTACACTTAAAGCAAACGGAAAAAATGAGTATCATATCTTTTATGTTGTTATAGTTCTTTTAGAGTCATCTGCAGTTCCACTGTATTAAGCAAGCCACCATAGTCTTGTGTACTACCTAACAAGAAGAAACGTTTATACCGCCTTACCAAGCTATCGCCTTCTAATGCGCGATGGGCGACGTACAAGTCTGCCTCTGACGAATATGTGAACGCGGTCAAAATTATAAAAACTTTCTTTCTTCGACATTACCGTCTCTCTTGAAAACAAATGTTAAGAAATCTTGGCGCGTTGTGAACCCTGCACATTGCCCTTTAATTACATTACATGACACCTCTGGTAATCTTATACCGAAACTTCTTTGTGCTACTGTACTAAACGATACATTCATTGAAAGCTTTTCCTCGCGTCAGAATGTTTATATCCCCGATATGCCGCGCCAAGTATTCTCCATTATGCCACCTATAACTGTTATGTACTTTGCAGTGCTAAACTAATCGTGTTTTTAAAAAGTGATTCGTCTCCTAGATATGATGCGGTTAGCCCCAAGTTCTTAAAGAGTGCTCACGCTTATAGTTCAATTATACTAACAAAACCTTTTCAGCACTCACTCGACTCATCAAGCCTTCTTAACGAATATAAAATCGGGAAGGTGGCTCCACTTCACAAGTCCGGTGGTAAGCACTCTCCTCAAAATTTTCGGCCCATTTCGCTCAGTAGCACATGTTGCAAAATACTAGAACATATACTCTTTAAGAACATAGTGGCCTTTCTGATGCGTCGTCGGCAAACCTTGGCTTGACCACGTGATCACAACGTCACCTCACCGGCGGGCTATAAAAGGGGCTGCCTGAATAAATCGTTCCTTCTTGTTGTGTCATTCCTGCGTGATGCTATACTGCAGTGGCGACGAGATAGCGCGCCGGCGCTAGGCGAACTTACGTGCGCAAGAATGAGTGCCGGGCGGCCACCGGAATTCACGGATGCAGAAGGTACGTGGCCTACGTATCGTGTTCGGCTGGAGGCTTACTTCGAAGCCCATAGCATCGCGGAACCAACGAAGAAGCGAGCGCTGCTCATAGCTTCGCTCACAGACAGTGCGGTGCGAGTGGTGCAGGGGCGGTGTCATCCAAAACAAGTGAATGAGCTGAGTTACCAAGAAGTCGTCCAGCATTTGGAAGACCACTATGCTCCGCAAGTTAACGAGATCGCTGCAAGTTATGCTTTCTTCAGGCGCTCGCAAAAAGACGGGGAGTCTGCCCAGGACTTCATTGCGGAAATTAGGCGGCTAGCGGAGAAGTGAAACTTCGGAACGTCACTAGAGCGCATGTTACGGGATAGAATTGTGTGCGGTGTGCAAGATGAAGACGTCCGGCGACACTTACTGACTCAACGGAAGCTTACACTAGAAGAGGCGGAAGACTTTGTTGTCTCGGCACAGAAAGCCTCCCAGAACGCCAAAAGCATGCACTCTTCAGAGCCAGGAGAGGTACATTTTGCCCGTCAAAAGAGTCGTTCATCGAAGCCGCGCCCAAGGCTGGAGAAGTGCGATACATGTGGCAGGTGTGGTGGCGAGTGGCACACCGAGGCGGAATGCAAACACCTTCACGCGGTGTGCTACCGGTGCGGCAAACGAGAACATCTGCGCCGAATGTGCCAGTCCAGCACAAGTTTCCTTCGGCACGCATCGCACCCGGGAGGCCAACGACGCCAGGGCTCCTACGCAATGGCAGCAGCAGGGGACACGAGCTCGGACGACAGCGAAGCCCTGTACACTATTGCAGCGGTTCTCCACCAAGAAGCCAGCATCCGCAAGGTTCGGCCAATATACAAGGACATTAATTGGAATAACGTCCCTCTTACTATGCTGGTGGACACAGGATCACCCGTGAGTGTCATCTCCGTAGCGACGTTCCGGAAGTACGAGGCGCTGTGGCCGCCGTTGCGCAAATCACAGCTTAAGCTATCCTGCCTCTTGGGCGAACTTCCAGTTGTCGGACAGCTCAGTATGACGGCTACATGCGACGGGAAAGGCATTCCGGGTACGGTCGTAGTGGTTGACAGCGTCGGACCATCTTTGTGCGGCAGAGACACAATCAAGGCATTCAACGAGGCTGGGGTGGCAATGCTGTCGCGTGTGGTCGCGAGTGTGCAACCAGTCGAGATAAAAGCTGACAGCACGGAACTGCAAGAGCTGCTCAACGAATATGCTGACGTGTTTGCTCCAGGACTCGGCGTATGCAAGGGACCACCGGTCACATTGCAGCTGAAAGAGAATGCGTGTCCAAAGTTTTTTAAGGCCCGTACGGTTCCCTACGCTTTGAGGGACAAGATGTCTGAAGCGCTGGACCAACTGGTTGCGCAAGATGTCCTGGCGCCTGTGAAAACCGCCGAATGGGCAACACCAGTGGTACCCGTGTTAAAGGGCGATGGGTCTCTCCGAGTGTGCGGAGACTTTCGTATGACAGTGAATGCAGCCACAGTGATGGAACAGTGCCCGTTGCCTCGAGTGGACGACATTTTTGCTAAGCTGAATGGCGGAGAAGTATTTACGACGTTGGACTTACGCCAAGCCTACAACCAGCTACCTTTAGACGCGGATGCCAAAAAGATAGCAGTGCTGAACACTCAGAAAGGCCTCTTCTGTTTCAACCGATTACCTTTTGGCATAAGTTCTGCTCCAGCTATATTCCAGAGGCGGATGGACGCGCTGCTGGGCGATATTCCAGGAGTTCAGGTGTACCTGGATGATATTATCATCGCTGAAAAAAAGGACGATGTATCAAGGCTGAAGAGGGTGCTGCAACGCCTGCGGGAGTACTGTCTGCGACTGCACAAGGATAAGTGCAAATTCCGGCAAGACGAAGTCACTTTTCTCGGCCATCGGATCGACGCTAAGGGTCTGCGACCAAAGGACGATAACATCAAGGCTGTTATCGAAGCCCCAGAACCTACTTCAGTGAGTGAGCTGAAAGCTTTTCTCGGACTTGTAAATTATTACGGCAAGTTCTTGCCCAATCTGGCCACTGTGCTGGCTCCGCTGTACGCCCTCCTAGCTAAAGGGGCCAAGTGGGAGTGGAACAAGGAACAAGAAAAAGCTGTTCAGAAAGTTAAGCAGGCAATTGTGGCTTCCAAGTTCCTTGCTCATTACGACCCGGATAAGCCACACTGTAAAAAAATATGCTCCGCAGTACAGAGAAACCCGCTGGGAATGCGTTGCCGGAGGGTTTTCCGCAACATGAGGTACGGACTGAATGTCAGAAACAGAGACTCCGTATGACGACTGTCACATTCTTGGTAACGGAAAGTTACGCCATGCTATGCACGAGACCGAAATCGTTTTTTCACAACGAATGCTTATGTTTTGTTCTTATTGGAGTTTCCGCAATGTGTATGCATACGTCCTCCGTTCACTCGGAAGTAATTTCATCTAGAGCGGAAATTATCTGTATTGTAATTATGTACTTTCTGTAGTACATGAACATGCGTCTTCGTATAGCTTCTGCCCGCAATGTTCACTGTAGATATAGCCGTCCAGGTGCCGAAGAAATAAGTATTATGTACAAGGCTTTCCTTTACGCATATTATGTATTGCATACGTACAAAGAATGCAGCTTAGAATGAAAAAGTGGTAAGTGTTTGGGTGAGTACAAGTACATACGTTTTATTTTCATGGCAAACTACACACATTGTACATCTGCACATTGCTGTCGGATCCATCTGAAAAGCATAAAAAAAATCCTCATTTAGTGGTCACACAACACCAAATATAAATTTCACAAATACATATCAACCATCCGCTATTGAACAATCGGCTTTCGTAGAAGCTTTCAAAAGCCATTCACCGAGAACCAACCTGTTATAATTTATTGCCCAAAATTCATTTCTCATAACAGTAAACAGTAAAAACCACAGGTCCAGAAAGAAGCAGACAAAATGCGCTTTCCCGGGCGGCACTGTGCGCATGAAAGTCTTTACAGTTGCTTATCATTTTGTGCAAATAGAAAGTAGCTCAGGATGGGGGCCAGATGCAATTCAATGCAGGTGCCTTTCTGTACATAGTACTAAATGCACAACTTAGCGAGCAAGGAACATTGGTAACATCTGAAAAAGGTGGGAGACGCTTGCCGAATTTATCGTCCATCCAATTTGTTATAGGCAAGACAAGACGAAGCGAAAGTCCCGCACTCAGTTTATATCCAGTTCCCGGGCATGCCCGTTGCGGCAGATTATGACGCTTTTTATTATGACACAAACTTGGAATACGGCCCCAGGAAGCACACTTCCCCAAAACCGCATGATTTCACTCATAGCTTCCATTATCTCAGCATGTGCAAGAAAATGTACTAATATCTGATGTCAGTGAAAATGCAGTCACACGTACCGGAAGCAGCTCACTAAGGCATTCCAATATCTCTGCAGTGTGCCTCACAAGGAACGGATGCTCAAGTTTCAAAAAAGGGCTCTTGGCAGAAATTTAACCAAAGGCCGTTGCCATGTGAACCTTTTCAAAATGATGACCCAGAAAGACGAAGTGTCCTCATGTGTCTGATGCAAAAGAAGGATGAAGGCATGAGTCTTTCTGCTTTTTGAACAGCTGTGATAAGTTTTTTACTGGTACTGCTTGGTGCAGCTTCAGTCTCCTTCTTGACATTTTGTGAAATAATTATATATCTGCAAAAGTTCTCGCTAGCAAACATTTTGGCACTAATGGAGAAGCAAAAAGACGCATGTCCTAGGCCTTTTTTTGTGACACTAAAGGAAGGCTTGCCTTTTAGAGTCATTGATTACGAAGAGGTCCATGTGGCAACAAACTTTGAGAGAATTCCTTCAAGGGCTCTTTGTTCTCATGAGGTGCCCTGTAGATATATCACAACACCTCAGTGAGCTGTTACCAGCCCTGTGAGTTCACTGTCACTTGACATCAAGGGTATGTACTTTTCCTCGCCACATGCAGCAATGATGTATATGTCAAGAGAAAGCATAAAAGATTTCTAAGTGCAATTCCAGATTGCTTGCGGAGGAAAGCACAAGAGTGGCCATGCTCAGCTGTTACCTTTGCTTCTTGCTCGAGTTCTACAGCGAGTACTACGTAATGACAGGTGTCTGCATCAACTCATATTTAACACCCGTCCTGTGTGACCTCCATCTTGCACTACATGACAGGCAACTTTATAACACCCTTCATGCAAAGAGTGTCATCAGGGTCGGTGTGTTCTGTCACTTTCCTGGTAATGTGGTTTGTGCTGTGTTTTCTACTCTTAAATTATTTACTGCCTTCATTCTCCACTCCATGAAGCCTGAATGTGCTACACTGGGCTGCTCCACGCGTCGTGGAGCAGCCCAGTGGCCATTTTTTTTTTCATACGTCGGAGGCACTCAGCTCGAAAGCCATGCTTACTATATTCAGCAGACAAGGGTACATGTGAGACACATCATTAATAACTAATTCTCACAGTGGTATCTGGTGCAAGAATATCTAAATACTACTCAATTTTTGCTTAAGTTTTCAGATACACTCTTAGATTAAAAACATAATTTGGCTACATTAGCAGAAGCACAGCACCAAGGTACTCACCAGTTACCTGAAGCACTGTACGCAAGTTCTCGTGCCATCATGAATACAGCACACTGTCCACGTCTTCATAATGCCATGTCACTCCAGCACTTCAGTAGCAAAATTTTCCTTTAAAAAAAGTAGTTTTGTTTATGTTAGACTGGTCATATTTAATTTTACTATATACTATGTACTTCTCATTGTACTGCCCCAGACTAAAAAATACCAATGATCACGCTTTGAATTATGTCATGTGATCACCAAATTATGTGATCACCATTATGTGATCACCAATATGTTCTTAGAAATTCTGATTGAAATAAATCTGACAAAATATTATTTCAGAAAATGTGGCACAAGGAAGAAGGACGCTAGCTAGATAACCTGGACGAATGTTTTCAGTTGCATGCAGCCACCGGCACCATTGCACACAAAATGTACAATAAAGTGGGTTTTACCTTTCCGAATAGAATTTAATGCTGCAAAGATTTAAGTAAAAAAATTTCAACCTTCCATTCCGCATAAAGGAAAGAAAATTCTTCTCGTTTTCTCGCAAGCCTCTGCAAGTACACAATTCAGTGAATCTACTCTACAAGTACTTGAATCTAGCAGCACGAGACAGGGACGAGAAAAGAAACAAAACAGGCACTGACTCGCAACTGAAGTTTATTGAAGTGAACAGAGAGTATACAGAAAAGCCACACACCACAAACTACACAATTACACATAAGCTACATCACAACATAAGTAAAAGTTTGCCCTTAACATTCCTCTCATCTAGACAGTCCAACCCGCTGCATGTTAATGCTATGGGCAGCACACTCACACATTCGTCACCGAGTCATAAGATGTGTCTAGCCTCGATAATTTTCTGGTTAATCTGCTGTGAACGTAGTGCCAAAATGCGTGTTGCCGAAAGGAATGGCTAGCAGCCTTCACATCTCTTGTAATATGCAGATAAGTTACAACCCCTACCAATATCCAAATACCTCTCATGCTCCTGTAGTCTTACATTGATACACATTCCAGTTTCACCAACATAAACCCAACCACATGATAATGGTATGCAATGCATGCAATGGTTGCAAGGCACATATATGTTGCCACGTTTCACTCGACACATGTGCTTTTCCCTAACGAAATTCACAAAGTTATTAACAATTTTACAGATTGTAGACAACTTATTAGGGGCCGAACACACCATTTTTACGTCATACCTTCTGGCCACAGTTTTCAAATTTTGCAACAATTTATGTATGTACAGTAACACAGTCAGTCTTTTGGCATCTCACTGGCTGGCCCCAGCCTGATCATGACAGTCCCTGCGAAGGGGTTTCAGCTTTTAACATGCTAAAGGGAAGAATGGCACAGCATCAAGTAACGAGGAAAGCAGGACAGCACACCCACGCACAAGTGCCAACCCTGGAGCAGATACAAAATCCAAGAGCGCGTGCTTGACATTCAGCGTTGACAGTCAAGGAAACGAGGAAACACGGATTTGAACGCTAAAGATTGAACGAGCCCGATCCTTGGCTGCCAACGCTGAATGTCAAGTACACGCTCTTAGATTCTGCATCCGCTGAAAAGATGGCACTTGTGCGTGGGTGTGCTCTCCTGTTGTCCTCGTTACTTGATGCTGCGCCATTCTTATCTTTAGCATGTCAGACCAACTTGCCCAATCTTATATGCTCAGCTTTAACAATTTATCGCACTTTTCTGCGATAGCATGGTTGGGAAATCATGCTTTCATTAGCCTTAAAATCTTCTCTTGGAAACCAGTTGTCACGCTGTAAAAGCATGGCTTCACAATACCGAGCCTAGACTTGACGACGCAATGCTATCTTTCACTAGCTTAGAATCGTTCGACCAACAGTCAAGTAGCTGCTTAACACTCCTGGGTGAATATCGCTAGCACACATGGCGTGTGCAGAGCATCAAGGTAAGGTTCAGAAACCGCAGCTCTTTTTGTTGGGACATTTTCTCCAAGGTAAACTTAAGACAAAGGCCTTGCTCCTTAAACAAGTTCACAATATGTACAGGTCCCACACTATCACAACCTTTGTAAAAGACCAGAAAATCATAGACGTAGCGAAAGATTTCCCCCAGCCCATGCAATTTCTTGGCAATCATTCCTTCCACCCTGCTTAAGAGAATATTGCTTAGCACAGGGGCAACCTTCGAATCAATACATTTAGCAGACTTTTGAACATATGCCGCACTGCCATACTCCACAAACATGCTCTTCACTTCAAATAAAAGGAGGCAAGGGCCAAAAAAGACTTATGTTACACACCCGTTCCTAAACACGAGCTCATCGTTGTGCTCCGATATACACATTCATAAGCTTTTCACAAGATTTTCATACGGGATAGAAGAAAATAGTTCTACATCGACACTAATCACAAGACAATCCGCTGGATTGTCATTCTTAAGATACTCAACCACACTGCGAATTGAGTACAAGAAATGTATCTTCAAGATGCGAAGTAGACGGATGCTTTTGCAAATAACAAGAGATAATTTTGCATGAATCCTTTTCTGAAATTTATCTGAAGAGCATGTTATTGAATAGCATTTATTTGAAGAGCATGTTTGTAGAGTAGCGCAGTGCGGTATGTGTTCTAAAGTCTCGAATATGTAGTGGTTCAAAGGTTGGCCTTGTGCTAAGCAATATTTTCTTGAGTAGGGTGGATAGAATTGTCCAGAATGTGCATGGGCTGGGGGAAAAATCTTTTGCTATGTCGATGATTTTCTGGTCTTTTATAAAGGTTGTGATAGTTCGGGACCTGTACATCTTCTCAAGTTGTTTAAAAAGCAAGGCCTTTATCTCAGGTTTACCTTGGAGCAAATGACCCAAGAAAAAGAGCTGTGGTTTCTGGACCTTACCTTGATGCTCAGCACACTTCATGTGTGCTGGCGAGTGTTAAGCTGCTACCTGGCTACATGTCGACCATTCCAAGCCAGTGAAAGATAGCATTGCACTTTCTAGCGCGGGCTCAGAATTGATGAAATTATGCTTTCACAGCATGACGACTAGTTTCCAAGAGCAGATTTTAAGGTTAACGAACGCAGGATTTCCAAACCTTGTTACTGCAAGAGCATATGATAAATTGTTAAAGAAGCTGAGACAGTTTTGCGGTGACCGGCACAATCAGGCTGGGGCCAGCCAGCGAGATGCCAAAAGACCAGTTGTGTTACCGTATGTACATAAATTGTCGCACAATTTGAAAAATGTGGCCAGAAGGTATGATGTAAAAGCGGCTTTCTCGGCCCCTAATACGTTGTCTAAAGCATGTAAAATTTTAAGAATAATTCTGTGAATGTGGCTCGAGAAAAGTACACGTGTAGAGTGAAATGTATATGTACCTTGTAAAATGAATGTGGTATCAAATATTACTATCTTGTAGTCTGGTTTACATAGGTGCAACTGGAAGGTGTATGAATGTAAGACTACAGGAACACATGAGGGTAGGGGCTTGGCTAGGTGGTTGGGGTAACTCTGCTGTACACTGCACGGGATGTGAAGTCTGCTACCCTTTCCTTTTGGCAACACGCATTTTGGCAGTAAATTCAGAGAGATTAAATGGGAGATTATCGAGGCTAGACACATCTTATGACTCCGTGAAGAATGTGTGTTTTGTCTATCGTGTTAACACACAATGAGTTGGACTACCTCGATCAGGGAAATGTTGAGGGCGATTTTTGACTCATGTTGTCCTGTATGCTTATCTGTAACTACATGGTTTATGGTATTGCTTGGCTTTTTATATATTCCCTGTTCACGCCAATAAACTTTAGTCGCGAGTCAGCACCTGTCTTGTCTCCTTTCTCATCCCTGTCTTTCACGCTGGTGGATTCACCGCAATGGCTCACCTCTGCAGAAATCCAAGGCATGACATTTTCCTCTTCACACTCGTGGTTCAGCGCATAATACGGAAAAGGCTTTTCAATTCCAAGGAAAGTTCATGGCTCCATTGAACACTGCCTCCTGCTTACAAGACGCAGAGCAGCAATCATTGTAGATTCTACCTGTGACACAAAGAGCAAAGTTTTAGTTTGAGTTGACTAAACTAGGAAAGCAGCACAATATATCTATAGCCAAATAACTGAACTGAAAGAAATAGAGGGTAGTGTTATAGTGAACACACTGATATATTGCAAGTGAGATATATGCATAATATATTGCAATATCCAACACTGCTACCACTGCCTTAGCCAACTACTTCATAAATAACAATAAATGCACTATCACAAAAATACTGATAACGTACTATTAGTGCTAATAGTAGCAGTGCAGGTTCCATGAACAAAAAGGGCCCACTGCTGACTGTCGTTCCCACAGCAGCCTTGTGACCAATGGCCGGTGTATAGGAAAGAGGAGAAATGACTGAAAAGAGAAAGAGCCAGGGGGAAGGAAAATAGGTATAGAAGGGCTTAGGATATCATAGGCAAATAAGGTTGTTTAGACAGTGAGCACAAAATAAACATTACCACACAAGTAAAAACATACAAGACCAAACATATATATCATTGTGCAGAGTGGCAAACTTGATGCCATTTAGCCCAAAATGTTTTCAATAAAGTGATTATAATTATTAATAGAACAACTGACCGAGCGAAACCATAACAGGGATGAACAAGGAAGTTGTTAATATTCTGGCAGAAATTAAAAGAAGAAAATGGATCTGGCCAGGGCATACAATGCAGAGAATGAATCACCAATGGTATCTTAGGGCAACGGAATGAATTTGATGGATTTTAATGGCACAAGGGCATCTGTGGTCAAAGAGTGCCTTAGCACAAGTTAATTTCGTCTACTCAAGGTGAAATCAGAGAACCATTTCCCAAGCGTTTCATTCCAGATAAGCTGAGCACCACACCAGGAAACAGCTTGTGCATTGTATCACAACAAAATGAATTTCACCCTAAGGAAAATACAGCAGGAGATAGCTGATTATAAGCTCACTAGATAAGATTAGGTGATTTCTGATAGTGTGGCATGTAGCTGGTGCAAGACACAGATAATTAAACTGGAAAAGGCCATTGTCCTGAGGTGAATGTAAACTAAGCAATGAGGATAATGAAATTCGCTACACTAGAGCTGTTAAGAATCAGCTCAAGTTCCATGCTTCAAGATGATGCAAGTTCGCTCAGTGAAAAAAAATCACAAGTTCACCCAAGAATTGGTATCTTGGCGGTATCAGGCTGCAGGTGCAGATGAATTAATCCTGCCTCAAAGAAGAGCTACATAGAGCACACAACATTTTAGGCCAGTCCTACACTGACAGCTGTTAATAACTATTCTAAAACTGTTTTTCATTGCACAAATAATAATACCGAGTTTGTGTTGGTCATGTGATTATGTTACTGAGGCTCTCCTAAAAATTCTAGCCAGAGCTAAAATACAAGCTGTCTCAACTAAGTTTTTATATCAACAATGAGAACATAAACACATGCAGATTATTCAAGTAGAAGTTTTATTCTTCATAACGTGCCCTACAAATTTTAAATTATACTGAAAAGTAATAGAGTGGAGTGCTTGTGCCAAAAATACTAAACCTCAACAACAAAGAGAACACAAGATAAAGGCAACAACATATTGCCCAAAATTTAAATGTTTGACAGAACAAATATGAAAAGAAAACCTCTCCACAACTGGAACAAAACAGCGTGATACCGAGCACACATTTGAAAATTGTTTCATCCAAATCCCCAGTCTGGTGCTCCAGCACTCTTCAGCCAGCATGTCATGAAATGTACCATAGTTCTGGTAGCTGTAAAGAGTATACAGCTGATCCGGCATTTTGATATGTGAACAGTAACCCTCAATGACCACCAGGCTGAATACTTTCAAGAGGCTGTTCTAGTAACAAGACTGCAGTGAAACTCTTAGCAAGTTATGCTGGAGTAATAATGCAAACCGTTAATCTGAGAGTTCGCTACCACGCAACTCTGTAGTAACTCCTAAAGTGTTGCAATCGAATGAAAAAAAGGACTGCCTATTAAATAAACAAAAGTCAAGAGGCTGCAATGCAGGGCCACGACAGAAGTGCTGCAATACAGCAATAGCGATACAATGTACACTTTAAGCAACACAATGAAACATGATCTTTTATCCTTAAATATTGGAATTTAAATATTAGTTTTCCTTGCTCTCTTGCAAAATTAAGTTTAGATCGTGAAAGCGCTCAAAAAGACAAGTATACAGAAAGAGATTTCCACACAGTGCGCTTACTTCCAGTGTCTTTTTGAGCACATCCACTATCTAAACATGGTAACCCAACTAGTCTAAACGCTTTCGTTATTCCAAAATTAAGCCTTTCACAAAGTGGGAGCCCCTTTCCCCATACGAGGTACACCAAAACTAATCCAACACTTTTTTCATGATATGTTTTCTCTGAGAATAAACACTGTTTGAAGATTTTGCAATAGTACTTGTCTTTTCGATTCTACGAATGTATCATGCAAGTGTTCAATGAAATGACCATCTGCCTATCGTGATCATTGCTCAAAATCAGGGTATAATGCACCATGAAGGGCAGGCTCTGCTTGATTTTTATGTTTTCCTAACGAAGCATGTACGTGCAACCCTTCTGCTGGCTTGTATGCAGCAGGTTTGTCTAGCTAGGTGAACTGTGGTTTTGCTATAAAGATGAAATGGTACTTTGGAAGTGAATGGCTTTCTAAAATGCATTTAACATACATACCGGGGCTTTAACAGCACCTGGTGTAAGCAACATCAGTGGGGGGACCGCAGGAGTGGCCTAGTGGTCCGAGCATCTGCCTCGCAAGCAGGAGGTGCGGAGTTCGATCCCCAGTGCCACCGGGTAACCAGCGGTGATACAATGGGTCGTTTCAAAGGCCAGTTTAAAACTTGAAATAACCATGCTGCAATATATACAAAACATGATTTGTGTGCTCTCTCTTACATGACATAGTTAATCATATCATAGTGTTGGTAGTACACAAAATGCATGTGTGGAACATATACATGCACTGTTTTTGTTCACATCTTACCTGCTATGTGCTGTTATGGCATGTTATGTGCTGGGAAAGCAACAGATAGTGAGCAATGTTGTGTTGCAGCCTTTCTTCTGGTGGAATTTGAATCATGTGAGGTGCAGCTGAAAGAAATTGTTTCATACATAAGTATATTTCATGTAACACAACAAAAAGTGCACAGCCCCATCATGAGTTGCGGTTTAAACTAACAGCGAGCTTTTTACTACTCTATTTATCATATGATGCAAGTCAGTGATGCTGGAGGCACAAAACTAAATACTGTGAGGTAACAAGAGCTAATATGGACAATCATGCCTTTAAGAGATATTGTCAATATATATTTTCCTGAATGAACTAAAGTTATCCTTAGAAGCATTCAGAGGAAGATAATTTTGCTAAATGCCTTTTGCCAGAATAGGCCTTTTATGAACCAGTTGCAAATGAAAAGAATAACTTTAAGACCATGCTATGCATGCTCTAACGCCAAAGTAGTTGCATACAAGCAGTATACTATGTCCCTAGTTTTATGGTGGGCCTGTACTGCACAATTTTCATGCAAGGTAGTGGAAAGTATGTGCCATGAAACAGACCTCTGCTTGCTGAAACTGGCAAATAAGTACTGGGGTTTTAAGGCAGGAAAAAAGTTACATAGTTCCTTCTGCAGGTTTTGAACTTCAAGTTAGTTATTTGAAAAATATCAATCCCTGAACTGCAATGATTGAAGTTTTTAGCAAATAACATTTTCATTGTAACAGTGGAAACGCTCTTTCATTTGAGGAACGACTTTTCAAAAGCCTGCGTTTCATGGTGGCTGTCAAGTAGCCCTGATAAAGAGAAACCAGTCACGACACACAACCAAGCCCCCGAAGCACATTTTCAACTATACCCTCATGATATAGCTTTAAAGTAAGTGTTAAGCAATACAAATACAAATCCCTTGATTTCCTTCATGATTTATCACTGGTGTATACATACAAAGATAACCGTACAAGATGTGGAGTGCATGGTACAGAAAGAGTAGGCAGATGGTTTCTTGACACTCAAAAAGTGAACAAGGGAAGGAAAAATCTCAGGTTGCTTGCCGTTTCGACAAGACAACTTGTTTTCGTCTGGGGTCAACATATACAGAGGAAACTTAGAATCAAGTACAGGGTTGTCCACTCTTAGTGCGAACACGCGAGCACATGGCTGTGCTCTTTGGGCCACTGTGTCTGACATTGCCACACATCGAAGTGTAACATGACACGAAGCACCACATCCAGGTGCATCTCCTCTTGCGCCATTTTGCAGCGATGAGTGGCTGCGCCGCACACAGTGGACCTCTAAAGAGTGCGGCCATGAGCTCACATGTTTGCACTAAATGTGGCCAGCTCTGTACATTCCGGAATTGGCATAATTATTTGAAAAGGCCTTGCACATGGTCAGAGGTTTCCCAACCCATAAATTCCCCCTCCTTTCCTGCTTTCTTTAATTTATCGTTATACTTTAACCTTACGCCCTGCACCTCCTGACATCACTTCTCGGAACCTTGGCTGCCATACTCCTCCCCCTCCCCCTTCTTTTTGCCTTTTCTCCGAACCTGCCCTCATTTTCTCTTTTTCCTTCAAATTATTTTGCCCCCCCCCCCTGGTATTTTATTCTGCCATGCTGCTTAATTCCTTTATCCTAGTTTTTCAGGAAAAGGCAGCCAGCCATACCAAGCCACCTGTTGCGGCTGAACATAAAGCCATTCAAGCCCACTATCCACACTCCATACCCAGAGATTCGTTTCTACTGAATTGGGCTTTTTTGTTTTCACAGTTTTGCAGGTCAACCGGTTAATCTTCTTTAGCAGCTATCATGCCTGGTCAAGGTTCACGCTCCCCATCGTAACGCCCTTCCCATATCGCACCCTCGTCCTACACAACAGGCCTTTCGCCTCGAAGTGAAAACCTTATTTAAACCCCACCAATGATGAACACTTTGCCAGACAAAGACAAGTCCTCTTGTCGAAACGTCGGCAAGCACCCTGAGGCTTTTCCCTTCCTTATTCAGTTTGTGAGATACCAGGGACAGGTGTTCAAGCAGCCATACCACACTAATACCCCTGTCACACGGGCACCGCAAAGGCCTTTGAGAATCATATCCAAAGGCGTAAGGAGTGCAGCTACCCGGTACAAATATTGCGCCTTTGTCGCTAAGGGCCTTGGAGGCGAAGGCGCTCAACCGAGACCTTTGGAGCCCGAAGACGCGGCATTCGAGAATCGTGATCGCAGTACCATCCAAAGTCAAAAAGTAAAAGCAATAAAAAAAATAGATAAGCTAATAATGTTTGAAAACATTTTTTTCAAATACGAAAGGTGTGTCTGGCTTTGGTTTTTGTACGGGTGTTTATGTTTTATATTCAAATTTCAAACAGTGAAACTGTTGCGGCAACACCGAGCGCCCATGGTGGCCAAGGCAATACACGTACAAAACCTGCTTCTGCTGATGAGAGTAGCTGTTGCAGTACTTTTAAGGAAGCAATCAGAATAAAAAAATTGTCAAAGCTCAACGAATGAACAGAATACATACACCACTTTAATTTTAGAACACTCACTTCAGCTACCTCGAGTATAGCAGCGGGTGTTAAGCCTGAACGACTTTCACCTTTGGGCTGCACCGTGTAGCTGCATCGCTGCTCCTTTAAGCTTTCGCTCCTTTGGTGAAAAATGGTGCCTTTGCTAGAAAGGCCTTCGAGGAATGCCATGTGACAGGGGTATAAAGCACATTTTTTACTGACACGAAAGACTCAGTGCCTTTAGTTCTGACAACATTCTGAATCATGCTTTGGTGGCTTAGCATATCAAAATAGTGGACATGACAAAATCAGCTAATTAGTGAGGGCTATTATTTGCTATAGGTAAAATTATAACATTCTCCTAAAATAATGAAAAGAAACCACCAGCACTGACATCAATGTACAATCTGGCTGTAACATACTGACATGACAATATAGTTACACGTAAATTCCCTTTTTGCACTTCAAAACTGCATGCATTATTTCTAGAAAGTGCGAGAACAGAAGGTCATACATAGTGCCAAAGAAAAGAGTGCATAATAGTACCACTTATGAGGTGTTTATCGGCAACTGCAATGAGCAAGGCTATGTTAATGGCAATCCAGAGTTATTATGTGTCTTACGAGCGCATGCACTTGGGAGGTGATAGCAGCTGTGGACGCAGCTGTCCATCGCAGTTTTGAGTTTGTCGAGATAACACATGGGGTAAAGTATTCCCTGTTTTGCTGCCGAAGGCAAAACCGTCAGCGATTGGAGTTGCCTTGCCATTCACTGTCAATATCTACTGCTCAAAGTAAAGGAAACTAGGGCATAAAACATACAGCATTTCATATTATGCTTTGGCCAAATGCAGGGAGAATGAAACAGACTAGAGACTTGTCTTATGATGTTTGCACTCGTTACTTTGCACCAGAGGAAAATAAATTTATGTACAGTTGACCTACTGCTTGCCACAGTCCTAGAAGAAATGAATCCAGGTCTCAGAAATTCTACCGAGAGAATACTGATGCTGCATGTGCATTTCTCTGAACTGTTCTGAAATATGCAGAAGTTACCAATTTTTTTACTACCTGATTACATACTGTAATCTTTGCAAGGAATATGAGGTTAACGGACTGGGAAAAAATGTCAGGAATGGTACCTTTGGTACTGGGCACTTGGACAAACAAATGACCCACTGGGCGTCCCCAGGAGCTCTGCTACCAGGCACCCCTAGCAACAGTAGTCAATTTTCCAGATCCAAAGGAGCCATGCGAATGATTGGCGAAAAGTCAAGTTTAAGGACAGCAGATGCATGAACACAAAACAGTTTTCCGACTTTGTTTCAGTGTGATAAATGGTTTCAAATCTCTAGACTATATCTGGTAGTACACAAATTTTCAGAACACCATCTCCCGCTCAGAATCGTCTCAAAACACATTCGACACGCAGTACCAACATGGACAGTTCGTGCTTAATTGAATCCAAAAGTTTGCGCTGATCGACCAATATTACTCTAAATAGAGACAGAAAGCGTATGCACGTTGTACTGATGTTATCGTGAACATAACATGTGACGAGACGCAGGGTTACAATAAAAACAAAAAACCGCTTTCAAAATTTGAGAACAAAAGGCTCACCTTCTCACAAGTTCGCCAAACCGGAGACGTTGCCGAGTGGCTGCCGCCAAAGTCACTCGCAATGCACAGAAACAATAAAAATGCAGTGCCACTGACTTTCCTTGAGCAATTCCAGTCGATTGAACTTCAACTGTTCGCACCGACTACCTCTGCAAGCATGTCTAAAAGTTAGACATGCCACGCCATTTGCAATTTACGGAGCTACACGGGAAATTCATAGCGCCATTCGCGTATTCGCGCTCCAGCTCACGTCGCTGATGTTGCAAAGGCGCACAACGGCAAAAACATATAAGATGTATTTAATTTTCGGTAGCTTTTTTAGCTGACAACCTGAATCATTTGATATATTGTTTTTTCTTTTCATTGCATGAACGTTATTACCACCAGCGGCAGCGCAGCTTGGCCATGGCTAGCCATGGCGAAGTCGAAGCGCTAGCCGAGCCCGCAGTCGGAAACATGTGCGCAGTTAGCGCAGTGTGGAGTTGAATGAACAGGCGCTATTGAATGGGTTTTTGTTCTTCCGTGTTCGCTGCGTGCGTCCTGCGCGTTGTGTGTCTTTAGTATGTGTGTGTGTATGTGTGTGGCCGGAACGCTGCATTGGAGTGTACATACAACAGCTCGCTGTCCCGTGCGGCATCGGTGCGTAGTAAAACGATCATGCAGAATGTGCGTTACAATGCCAGTGGCCCTGCACGAAAGAGGAGACTTGAAGCCGACGGAAAAGCTGCTCTCCCTCGTGGGACTGCAAGAATCTGGCGAGTAACAGTCGACGCGCGTTTCGGTGGATGATTCCGTTTACCACGCCAAAAAATTCAGCACTGGCCAACAGCAATGATGAACTGCTGCTGCATCATCACCTGTGTGATGTTTGTGACAAGCTTGTTGGATGTGAACGTGGCCATAAATGGTATTCGCCGAGCAGTGGCCCTCAGGGCGTGGCACCAGTGGATACCTGAAGACGATTACTGTTTGCCCGCGCCCTGGCGCCTCGCATTCAACCGAATGCTTTGGCGTTAATTATTTATATCTGAATTTCACACGTAGTTGGACTCGCAAATATTACAGCGTACAAACGTACCGTCGGAAGAGCACCCTTTTTCATTTTTTTTAGGGAGGGGGTGGGGGAATTACCGTCTGCTCAAATTTAATGTCACTAATATTTTGAGCTTATTTTCTAAACAGGTGCCGTGGTGGCACTGTAAGCAATGCATTTACTGGGCAGAAGTTTATTTTATGTTGTGTTGGCACAAGGTTAATGATTGTCATTGTATGTGGTGCCATGTTCAAACAAAACACATAATTGTACTCGCTTTGAAGAATGTCTAATGAGGTAATAAATTACTGAGCAGCGAGTATGCACTGTGGTAAATGCGACGAACGTTACTGAATTACTTCACACTTGTCATGTTCTGTTGTCGTTAGTGATTAAGTATGCCTTGGTGTCTGCTGCTTTCCAGTGTAGGGGTTGAGAGGCATGTCGAGCTCCACTTAGCAGCTTTTTTTCCTTCCACTCTCTACTGGCCAACGTGGTAAAATAAACTCAACATAATGCGTGATTGCTCAGACCTAGATTAGACTACCATTTCACTTATTTACTCTCAGGGCTAATTGGCATCGAAGAGAGGAGAGCGACTAACATAAATACATGTGTAGGCAGATTAAATAAAATGATTATACACAGCAGACTTGAAGGCATTGGATGCAGTGGTGGACATGACGAAGGCAGAGAAGATGTGACAGCTGGAAACGTAGAAAAGTGGAGATCTGCGTGAGTTTGTACGCGACTTAAGGTGAACGCTAGCAAAAAATTAAGAAGGCGCAGAAGACTGAGGCCAGAGTTAAAACTGTAGTTTAACAGAGGAAAGCACCTCCCAGCAAGCCAAAATGTGCACATGCAAGCAGTTATGTGAACACAGAACATAGAAAATGAAACTCCTTTTTGGACAGAAGGAAAGCTAAGGCACATTGCTTATTGTGATGTTGCTTAAAAAGTGGGTGTCTAGTTGTTGCCCTTCATATCTGGTCCTTCCACACCCAGCAACTGAAATTCCATCAAAAAGGAGCATCTCCAATCACTCTAATTACATGGGAGGTACACATCGCCAGATGTCAGAGGCTTGGCGTCTCATCTTGCAGACTAGCTAGTTTGGCAGATTTAAACTTTACCGCATGTAAGAGGCATGCGGTAGCCTTGAAGGGGAGTATTTCATAAGTGCTACAGCATATTGTACAGTCTGGCATGCTTCATTATTTACATCACAGTAATATGCTAGCACAGGCTGGAAAGTTTGTAAGTGAACAGAAAAAAACAATGTTCATGCCATATCTTAGCCACATTCTTAGTATTGTATAAAAAGTGCAAATAAGGAATTCCTCATTTCTTTGTCAGCTTTTTCTTTCTGTGCATTGATTTTTTGCAAGTTAGCAAGGTTCTACAGTCTTGTGTGCCTATCGGCTGGCCCCTTGTTTGTCAAAGGTACCGAGTACACAATGTGTCGTGTCAGTGCAAGCTGAGTAAACGATGGATAGAAAATTCGTGTTTTCAGAGTATTTCCAGAAAAAACTGCTGTTATTTCCTACTCAGGATGGGGGAACAGCATCGATGGTGCACATCCTCCTTGTCACTGCAGCAATTATGGCTGCTCGCTGCTTTTTGGTGGCGTTTCATTTATCTGCAGGAAGAGCAGGCATGAATGGGCGGCAATAGGTACCTACTAAATTAAACATCGCATTGAGCAATATGATGTTGTGTCGGTGCTTTTGTTATCCATGAAGGAGTTGGGGTTTTGATTAATGGTTGTGTAGCAAAGATGTAACTGCTACATTGCACTGCATTCACAGATTTGTTTGCCCATGCTTTTGGTTTACTCAGTTGTTTATTTCCTTACCATATGGCAGATGGAAATTCGGCTTCAACTTGTGCACTTTCATCATGTTTGCAATGTACTTTCAGCTGGTGTTCAGTTTCACTTTGGAGAAGTTGTCCATTGTCTGTGTCTAAATGTTTTCTAACAGTTGACCTCATTACGCAGCATTTCTCACAGAAAGCAAATGTTGCAGTAACATTTTTATTAAATGTTACTCTATTATGTGGCTAGCAATGTAGCGAAAGATATTTTCATCAAGTCAGCTTTTAACATTATAGCAAATTAAGGCCTTTGTTATTTAACGTTGCTCACAATTTGTACCAATCACTCAACCTTGAAGCAACGTAATGCGTTATCACCCTTCCTCGGCTCTTCATTGTGTTAATCACATTAGACATGCTCACGGTCGTTCGCCGTGCTAGTTTGCGGACATTGTTGGCTAAGAGTAAACCAGACAAATAAAAAATCGGACGTCATGTGATGCCTATAGTCTGCGGGCCAGCAGTTCATCGTGTAAAAGTGGCGTCACGTCATAAGCATCTTCTGTTTTTGCTGCCTTTAAGCAAGTTATTAGTGCGGTTGGTGCAACACATAGTCGATGGGGTCAACCGTCCTGTCGTGTTAAGTTTTCCTCCCTTAAATTGAATGTTTAGTATTTTTCCCTGCAACGACTACAGAGGAACACGGACGTTTCCTTCAATACTGGACTGAATATACGGTCATTCCCTACGTTTCATTGAAAGCAGAAGTGGTTCTGTATTTAAAACGTACATAGTCTACGTTATAGGTACGGAATTTTTTTACAGTGCACTGCGGCTTGAGTGCGATGCGTCATCAGTAGGCATTGGGGCCGTGTTGTCCCACCGTGTGAACGGTGTTGACTACCCCATCGGATTCCGGTCCAGGACACTCACAAAGGCAGAGCGTAACTACTCTCAGTTAGAAAAAGAAACACTAGCACTGGTGTTCGGCGTCGCACGGTTCAAGGACTACTTGTATGGACATCGGTTCGTGTTAGTAACCGACCACAAGCCTCTTACTGGTTTATTCAATCCAGGCAAACCAATACCACCGATGGCGGCTGCGAGAATCCAGCGCTGGGCCTTGTTCCTTGGCAACTACAGCTACACATTGCAGTACCGCAAGGGCAGCGAGAATTCCAATGCAGACGCCCTCAGTCGCTTGCCATTGCCGGTTACGGAGCCGCGGGGTGTCGCTCCCGACGAGTACGTTTTGTATGCCCAGTGTCTTGAGGAAACGGCGGTCGGCGCCCGGGAGGTTGAACAAATGACAAACCGAGACGCCACTCTTCAACAGGTCAAAAAGTGGATTGCCGACGGATGGCCTCCGTATCTACCGCAGGATCTTGAGCATCTCCGGGCGTACTTCAACAGAAGAACAGAGCTAACCGTGAGCCACAATTTGGTGTACTGGGGACATCGCATTGTTCTACCTATGGCGGCGGCAAAGCGTTTGTTGGGGCTGCTCCATGAGACGCACCCTGGTATGACGTCCATGAAAAGCACGGCGAGAACGCTGTTTTGGTACCCGGGTCTGGATTCTGACATAGAGCGACTGGTGAAATCATGCTCTATTTGTGCACAGGCCGCTGCGATGCCACCGGCACAGATACCTTTGGCGTGGCCAGCAACCGGGGAAAGATGGAGCAGACTACACGCAGATTTCGCAGGCCCAATGGACGGACATATGGTATTGGTCGTCGTAGACTCTGAAACAAAATGGATAGAAGCAATTCCAATGAAAATTGCCACATCGCAAACAACGGTGGACGCACTACGGTCAATATTTGCACGCTTCGGCCTTCCAGAAACCTTCTTTTCAGATAACGGTCCACAATTTGTGGGCGCCGTTTTTCGCGAGTTTCTGGCACGAAACAACGTAAAGCAACTCGCAACAGCCCCTTATCACCCACAATCGAATGGTTTAGCCGAAAGAGCTGTGCGCACGCTCAAGGAAGGGCTAAAGAAAAACCCTGGAAAAGACCTGGAAATGCGTATAGCTCGGTTTTTGTTCCGATATCGCCGAACGCCTGTTAAGCATGGCAAGTCGCCCGCGGAACACTTATTCGGCTACCAGATAAGAACAAAGATGGATTGCATCACGCCCGGTGAGAAGTCGGCAGAAAGCCAGCGAAGAGTAGGTGCGACTAAATTGGATGTGGGAGAACCGGTCTGGATGCGCAGTTTCGGAGCAGGTCGCAGGTGGATTCCAGGAGTAGTGCATGGTCAACAGGGCTCCAGGATGGTCTCCGTTGACTCGGAGCAAGGTCTTCAGCGGCGGCACTTGGACCAACTGAGACGTCGGACTGAATCAGAAGACAGAGCCCCTGGAGAAGTTGGCAAGCGGGAACCTGCGGACGACGCTCCGACCACGTCGCAAGATAGCCCAGAAGCATCCGGGACGGAAACTGGCCCGCCTGGTTTGCGAAGATCAACCAGACAGCGACGGCCACCTGTACGCTTTCCTCTTTAAGGGGGGAGAGATGATGCGTCGTCGGGAAACCTTGGCTTGACCACGTGATCACAACGTCACCTCACCGGCGGGCTATAAAAGGGGCTGCCTGAATAAATCGTTCCTTCTTGTTGTGTCATTCCTGCGTGATGCTATACTGCACTTTCTTGATGACAACTCCTTTTTTACACCTGCACAATATGGTTTTCTTCAAACATATTCATGTGAAACACAGTTACTTTCATCCACTGCTAAGCTATACCGCATACTTGACAAATCATCTTGCGCAACTGCATTTTTTGTACTTTTCGAAAGCCTTTGATAAAGTGTGTCATCGGTTGTTAGTTTATAAGTTATCTTAATCTTGATCCTAACGTCTTCAGATGGATTGAATGTTTTCAACATAACTGCTGGCAATTTGTGTTCTCTAATGGCACTGCCTCACCGCATACTAACGTGATTTCTGGTGTACCACAAGGATCCTGCCTTGAACTCCTTTTATATTTAATTTATAATAATGACGTTCCTTCTACCCTATCTTCGGTCATCCATCTTTTTCCTGGCTGTGTAATTTTCTGGGAAATCAGTAACCAAAGTGATATAGACGAGTAAGATCGTACTCTCCAGTACGATCTTACCCTTTTCTCTGACTGGTGGAAAACGAAATTAAGTATTAAAAAATGTCAGTTCATGCGCGTTTCCCGCACACGCAAAATTCCTCCTTCGTATTGTGACATTCCTTGTGTGTGCTACGAGGTTCCACGTTCGTCGGCGCGGCGTAGACGGAGACCCAGATGACAGGCATCATCAATTACCCAGCCATGCTCGTTGAGAGTGACAACCAGAACGAAGGGGTTTAAGCCCAACCGGACCCAACCGGACCCGCCGCCGCCGCCGCGGGGAAACGGGCTTTATCCTCCCCAATTGGCGTGGCGGTTCCAGGGGCGGCCCTCCCGAGCACATTCCAGGACAAGGGAAGTGTCAGCGGGCCAGAGCGCGCCTTACCTTGAGGAGCGAGTGTCAGTTGATGGATGGAGAATGGAGGCCGGTGACCCGCGGGAACTGTCAGCGGGCCAGAGCGCGCCTTACCACAGCCGACGCTATGCGCTACCTCGAAGACAACCTTCTTTCCCTCGGACTCAACACGTGAGGGGGGCGAGACAATAAGTGCGGTGGTATGTTTGTGCGCCCAAGTGAAAGTCCTAGCCCCCCTCCTTCCCCTCCGGCGTGGGCGTCCTCACCCTAGGGAGTGTGGAGAAGAGGATATAAAAATCGAGAAGCAGTACGGAAGAAGGACGCTCAGGACGACATCGTTCGCCAAGAGGGCCTTCAGCGCCGAAGCCCGACGGCGTGCAGCTTCTGCCAGCAACCGCTCGAGCCCAACTCCGGAGCCACTCCATCGCCCCCATGAAGTCGTCGGCACGTAAGCTCGGACGCCCCAGCCTCTGAATCTTAATCATGTATAATTATTGAATATATCTGTTTGTTTAAACTGAGCCATACGGTGTCTCTTTGCCTCTCCGTCCCGTGTGGACCTGCGCATTTTAAACTGAGCCATACGGTGTCTCTTTGCCTCTCCGTCCCGTGTGGACCTGCGCATTATGGGGGTCATCACACTGGTGTCAGAAGTGGGGTCTCAAAAGCAAATGTCCTCTGAATGCTGTGACATTCATGACTTCAAAATTGTAATCAAAAGGGAATCACGGGACTGATTGTGGGACTTTTACCCCCATTTGAGAGGCTTGAGGCACTGGAGGGCTTGAAAAAAAAATGTCTGTACCTGAGAGAGCTCCCACTCCACAGCCGTCGCTCGGAGCAAGCATGCTGGCATTAGGAAGCGTCATTCCGACGTTTACGGGAGATAAGACAGGGGTTCCAATCTGCGATTTCTTTTCCATGCTAGAAGAGATTGGGAAAATGGGGGGATGGTCCGATGCTCAAATGCTGGGAATGGCGAGGTGTAAGATGGCAGGAGCTGCTCATGATTTTGCATGGCGAGACGAAAAAGTAAAATCCACAAAATCATTTGCGGAATTTAAGAAGCTCGCGTTTGAGCATTTCGACACTGAACCACGTCACGTGCGGGTACAGAGGTTCCGTGACGCCGGACAGATGGTAGGGGAGGACGTGCGAACATTTGCGTCGCGGCTTCAGCGCCTAGCACGCGATACGTTAAGCAGGGAGGAGGAAGGAGACCAGCTAAGGAAGAAATACGCGGAGGATCTACTTAAAGAGGAAATGACCGCTTTGTTCGTGGCTGGTCTGCAAAAACCCGTGCGCCGGTTCGTGCTCTCGCGCAAGCCGAGCAATTTCGACCAAGCCGTGGCGGCCGCATTGTATGAGGAACGAAATGAGGCGTGAACGACAGCCGCAGCGAGAGTACGCGTCATAGAGAGAGCGGTGCTCAACCCTGAGGTTGCTCTCTTGACAGAGCGGTTAGATCGCTTGGAACAGCTGCTATCTCAGCAGGTAGAACGCCAGGTTGAAGCGCGCGCTCAACAGCGCCCATTCGCTGGAAACCGGAGACCGCCACAAAGCTACAGGCGCGGTATGCGAGATTTTGAAGAAATCGTATGCTTCGCTTGCCAGGGTCGCGGACACATCGCCAGGTTCTGCCAAAACGTGCGCCGTGGGGAGCCAGAAAGAGAAGCAGGCGAGACACGCCCTAAGCAAGCCACAGTGGGGCTCCAGATACCGAGACAAAAAACTAGATAGTCCTCCCCAGCCTGAGGAGCGTGGGGAGGGAGCAGTGTATGATGAGGTGGTGGTAGTTTGTGTGGCCGACGAGGCATGCCCTATTGTGCGTTGCAAGTTAAATGGTTGTTGCATGGAATTGTTGATAGATACGGGGTCAAAGGTGACATTGCTTAAGGAGAGCAGTTTTAACACGCTTCGAAGGAAGGGGGACCGCGAGGTGTTGGAAGCGTCTGGTGGTATGGCAACCAAATTTGTAGGCATAACGGGGGATCCTCTTGGCATAAGTGGACTCTACCGGTTACACTTCTCTCTCGGCGGAATTGCATTGGAGCACCCCTGCTACGTATGCCCGGACACGGTGTCTCTGCCAAACGGAGTGTCAGGTATATTAGGGCAGGATTTTTTGAAAAAAGGGAAGGTAGTAGTCTCATTCTCTGAGGAAGAGGTTAATGCGGGCGGATCAAAAGTTCCGTTTTTGAACAGGAGAGGGGCTGAGATTCGCATTACCGATATTGACACCCGTCAAACAGTGGGATCATTGGAGAAGGTATATTCGCGGGTTGCCGTCAGGCTGGTCGATGAGGCGGTCGTCCTTCCTTGGTCGGAGCACATTTTCTACGCGTTTGTGCCTTCAGATGTAGAGAGCGGCGCCGTGGGAGTGCTTGAGCCGGTCGACTCTCTCAGCAATGGCCTGAAGGCAGCCGCGTGCCTCGTGACAGTTAATGACGCCCACAGAGTGCCCCTACGGGTGGTTAACTGTAGCCAGCAGCCACTGAGCCTTCCCAAGAACAAAACATTGGCTTTCTTCACCTCTGCGATAGAGAAACGTGAGCCCACCGATACGGTACTCGCAACTGTAGAGCATGCTAGTCCTTCGGCTGCTCCAAAGGTGTCGTTCGATCTTTCTCACGTAAAATCCAGGGAGAGGGAGGCTCTGGCTGGTTTGCTGAACGACTACTCGGAGGTATTCGCCGCGTCCAACCTGGATTTGGGCTGCTGTGGCGTTATAAAGCACAGGATAGAAACCGGCACTTCATCGCCCGTTTACCAGCGTGCGTACAGGATTCCTTACTCCCAACGTGAGGAGATGGAGCGGCAGGTGCAGGACCTGATTGATCGCGGCATTGTCGAACACTCAAAGTCACCCTGGGGAGCACCAGCACTATTGGTGGAAAAGCCAGATGGCTCGTATCGATTGGTAGTGGACTACCGCAAACTAAATGCCGTAACTCGCATCGATCCATACCCCATCCCCAATATACAGGAGACGCTTTCTCAGCTGGGCTCTGCCAGGTACTTCACGGTAATGGACATGGCGGCGGGATTCTGGCAGATAGCAATGGATCCGGCAGATGCCGAGAAAACGGCATTCAACACGCCCTCAGGGCACTATGAATGGAAAAGAATGCCGATGGGTCTGGCCAACAGCCCTGCTGTCTGGCAGAGAACCGCTGATGTTATCCTGGCAGGTCTTCTGGGGAGGCTGTGCTTCGTGTATATGGATGACATTATTATATACAGTGACAGTTTTGAGAACCATTTGCGCGATATTGAGCAGGTTTTGGTGCGACTAAGAGGAGCGGGTCTCAAGCTGAAGCCCTCTAAGTGCCAATTCCTCAAAAACGAGGTGAAATACCTCGGGCACGTTGTTTCAGCTGACGGCGTGCGACCGGACCCTGAGAAACTAAGGTGTGTCTCGGATTTTCCATCCCCGACTAGCGTCCGCCATGTCCGGCAGTTTCTCGGCCTGATCGGTTACTACCGAAGGCACATAGAGGAGTTCGCCAAGCTCGCTAAGCCGCTCACCGCCTTAACAGCCAAAAATGTCGCCTTTCGCTGGGACGAAAACGCGGAGAATGCTTTTGGGGCCCTGAAAAGGAAGCTAATGAGTGCACCGCTGTTGCGCCACCCGGATTTTAATTTTCCCTTCGTCATGGCCACAGATGCGTCAAAGTTCGCAGTTGGTGCCGTGCTATCTCAGGTTATCGAGGGCAAAGAACATCCCGTTGCTTTTGCTAGCCGACAGCTGAGCCCCACAGAGCAAAAGTACGGAGCTACGGAAAGGGAGTGCCTCGCCGTTGTCTGGGCAGTAAAGCACTTCAGATGCTACCTTTACGGCCGCAAATTCAAGCTAGTCACAGACTGCCATCCTCTGAAATGGGTGATGAGTGTCAGGGACCCTAGCTCGCGACTCGCTAGATGGAATCTACACCTGCAGGAATACTGCTTTGAAGTTGAGCACAAGTCAGGAAATACACATCTGAATGCTGATGCACTCAGCCGCACAGCTGCCGTGGCAGCTATAGATGAGTTTGTCCCCGTAGTCGACCCCGCCGAATTACGCACAGAGCAGTGCAAAGATCCTGACCTGAAGCGAATAATCGAAAGCTTAGAGGGCGCACCGTCTCACCCCGAACAGCTAGGTTATTTCATTGGCAAAGAGGGCACCCTGTGTCGGCGCACGAGGCCAACCAGGAAAGGGAGACCAGAGAAAACCGCTTGGGAGAGAGTCGTCATACCTCGGTCGTGGACAGAAAGGGTTCTTCGCGCGTTTCACGATGCGCCATGCGCCGGTCATTTTGGCGTAGCGAAGACACGCAGGCGTGTGGAGCGTTTGTACTTTTGGAGTGGCATGCGACAGGATGTTAGAGACTACTGTGCGAAGTGTCATTCCTGTCTCGAAAGAAAAACACCCAAGGGACGAAGACCAGCTCCAATTCAGCCGTTCCCTGAGGTTTCGGCTCCCTTCGAGCGGACAGGTATGGACATAATGGGCCCATTGCCCACGACCACTTCCGGAAACAAGTACATTTTAGTATTTGTCGATCACCTTTCAAAATACGCGGAAGCGGTAGCACTCCCAGATCAGAAGGCAGACACGGTTGCAAGAGCATTTGTCGAACAGATCGTGCTCCGACATGCACCCCCGAGGCAACTCTTGACAGATCGGGGAACGAACTTCGTGTCGCAGCTAATGAGGAGAGTTTGCGAGCTGCTTAAGATCGCTAAGAAGCAGACAACACCGTACCATCCGGCTTGCAACGGCGCGGTGGAGCGACTGAACCAAACCGTGGCCGGGTTCCTGTCGCATTTTGTTTCGCGCGACCAGCGGGACTGGGACTTGTGGCTTCCGTATGCAATGTTTGCCTACAATTCCGCAGCACACGAGAGCACGGGCGAATCGCCATTCTTTCTTCTCTACGGCCGAGACCCGGACCAGCCTAGTGAAGTGCCAGAGGGCCCCCGTCGTGTCCCATAGGCTTCACTGGACGACTATAAGGTTGAGCTAGAATCGCGCTTGCAAGTGGCGAGGGACATTGCAAAGGAGGCCTTAAAGAAAGCGGCGAAGCGCAGGAAGGAGGTGCACGATCGCAGTGCTAGAGACGCGCCGTTTAATGTGGGGGACAGAGTGTACATTGAAAACTGCCAAAGGCAGATTGGGCTAGCTCGTAAGTTCCAGACGAAGTGGAGAGGACCGTGCGAGGTTGTCGAGAAGCTTTCTCCGGTAAACTTCAGAGTCCGAGACGTGAACCGGCGCTTGATAAGGATACACGCAAATCGCCTCAAGTCGGCACCGGTTCAGTATTCACGAAATGAGGAAAGGGAAAGCGCGGATTTTGATGGGGACAGAAGTGAAGCGGAGCGCGCAGATAGCTCGCAAGAAACGCCCTCTCCTGCATTTGTTCGGCAGGCGCCAGAGGTGACGGCCGGAATGCCACCGGATTTACTTCATGCATTGCTAGAAGAAGAAGCGCGCGAGGTTGCCGCGCAGATAACGCCAGGAGAGGCTCCTGCCACGAGCCGTCGCGAGTCCCAAAGCAGACAAAGGGTCACAGACTTACTTAGTATGACTCATGAAGGCCGATATCCGCTGCGAAATCGGAAAGCTAAGTCGGATTAATGGCGTAAACGGAGCGGAGTTGTGAACTGGTTAGAATTGTGTAATGCCGCAGCTCATAACATTGCTATGTGCTTATGTGTTAAGTTATCGGAGTTGGTAGGTAAACCTTTCTGTCATTAAGTAACACCTTCACAGGAGAGCATGCGTAGCGCATGCAGAACCGGCCCTACTTCCTTTCGTTATGTATATTTTTGTCTGTGCCGTGATCGTGCTAGAAGTGGGAGCTCCTTTGTAACTGTGGTAAATTTATTTCGTCCAGTTTGGACTAGAAAGGAGAGGCTTGGGTGCTGAGTTTCATGTTTATCTTTAAAAGAAGATCAGTGCTGCCCCTGGAGACGCCAGTTATGACAGCGGAGGCATATGGTGTTGTGCAGTGGTGTTGAGTGCAGCGAAAAGTGTTTTGTCGGACGCACTGTGCGAGGCGATTCAGAAAGACAAGGGGAGCTGCGTGGACTCAAATGTTCGGAGAACATTCTTCTGGAGGGTGAGCGAGTGTGACATTCCTTGTGTGTGCTACGAGGTTCCACGTTCGTCGGCGCGGCGTAGACGGAGACCCAGATGACAGGCATCATCAATTACCCAGCCATGCTCGTTGAGAGTGACAACCAGAACGAAGGGGTTTAAGCCCAACCGGACCCAACCGGACCCGCCGCCGCCGCCGCGGGGAAACGGGCTTTATCCTCCCCAATTGGCGTGGCGGTTCCAGGGGCGGCCCTCCCGAGCACATTCCAGGACAAGGGAACTGTCAGCGGGCCAGAGCGCGCCTTACCTTTAGGAGCGAGTGTCAGTTGATGGATGGAGAATGGAGGCCGGTGACCCGCGGGAACTGTCAGCGGGCCAGAGCGCGCCTTACCACAGCCGACGCTATGCGCTACCTCGAAGACAACCTTCTTTCCCTCGGACTCAACACGTGAGGGGGGCGAGACAATAAGTGCGGTGGTATGTTTGTGCGCCCAAGTGAAAGCCCTAGCCCCCCCTCCTTCCCCTCCGGCGTGGGCGTCCTCACCCTAGGGAGTGTGGAGAAGAGGATATAAAAATCGAGAAGCAGTACGGAAGAAGGACGCTCAGGACGACATCGTTCGCCAAGAGGGCCTTCAGCGCCGAAGCCCGACGGCGTGCAGCTTCTGCCAGCAACCGCTCGAGCCCAACTCCGGAGCCACTCCATCGCCCCCATGAAGTCGTCGGCACGTAAGCTCGGACGCCCCAGCCTCTGAATCTTAATCATGTATAATTATTGAATATATCTGTTTGTTTAAACTGAGCCATACGGTGTCTCTTTGCCTCTCCGTCCCGTGTGGACCTGCGCATTATGGGGGTCATCACAGTATTATTTGAACCGCATTCCTCTTGATTCTGGCGCAGCCTATAAGTATCTAGACGTTCATATCACACGAATCTTAAGACGGCGTATTTATATCGAATATGTAACTAATATAACGCTAATCGCATGTTAGGGTATTTCCGTCGCAATTTCTCCGCCGCTCTATCGTCGCAAAACTCCTGCTTTATAAATCACTAATACGTCCTGAGCTTGAATAGGGACCATATGGGATCCTACGCAGGAAAACATTTGAACTTTTCTCGAACTTTTCCAAAATAGTCCCGCTCGCTTCATTCTTTCCAATTATAACCGTACCGCAAGCATCAATGCCATGAAAGCTTACCTTTCCTTCCCATCCTTACAATCCCGCCGGAAAATCAGTCGCTTAACTATTTTTCACAATGTATACAACCACATCACTATGCATAAATATTTCATTCCACCACCTGAATACATTTCCCGTCGCATTGATCATCGTCACAAGGTCGGGACTGCAAAATGCTATACCAGCGCCTGTTTTCAGTCTCAGTTCCCACGGACATGCGTCGAGTGGAACCGCCTCCCCCCCCCTTCCCCATTTTCGCAGCCATTGAAAAATACCTACGTTTTCGCGATGCACTAGATAACTTTGTATATTCAGGAGAAAGTTGAATTTGTGTTCAAATAATATTAATTGTATTCTATTAATTGCTTTGTTTGATCCTATGTAGCCCACTCCCCTCTGTATTGCCTCTGGCCCTGAGGGTACAATATATATATATATATATATATATATATATATATATATATATATATATATATATATATATATATATATATATATATATATATATATATATATATATATATATATATATATATATAATGTAGAAAGCGCTTCATTTAGCCATAGATTTATTTTGAGTCGACGTTTCGGAGAGAGACTGCCCTTTTTCAAGACTGCCTTGAGAAACTGCCTTGGCAGTCTTGAGAAAGGACAGGCTCTGTCCGAAACGTCGACTCAAACTAAAACTGTGGCTAAATGAAGGGTTTTCTACTTTGCATTTTTCCTCTGCCTAGCAAATACGTTTATCTTTCTCTCTCTCTCTCTCTCTCTCTATATATATATATATATATATATATATATATATATATATATATATATATATATGCGAACTAGATTAACTTGGTTTTGTTCCTGTGAGCCGAAGCCTCTCTTTTTTTATCCATCCAAGGAGTCCCGCTGTCTGTCCGATCAGTACAGCACAGTATTGTCTTGGGTCCTGTCCACCACCTCTTGAGAGGCGCTGGACAATCGTGCAAAAGGCACGGGGACGTTCGAGTTAGATCTCGACCTGTGGGAAGAGGTCTTTACGCCTGCTAACCAAGAGGTTTGTGTAGCCAGTTTTCGGGGCAGCTGAGTACTGTTAGCTCAGGAGCGCAGATGTGCCTGCTGCGTGTTTTTCCCGGTGGAGAGAGGGGTAGACGAGACAGGTGGCCGAGTGGAGTTAGAAGTGACCCATAACCTCACCTGATGACGTCAAAACTGCCTCGACCAATCAGCGAATCTTACGACTGTCCACAACACTGTTACGACCAGTCACTGGTTTTATGACGGTCCATTACGCCAGGTTTCTTTGATTAGGAAGTGCATAACAGATTACGGTAGGTAGTGAAGCAATGGAAGCTGCCCGGGATCACATCTACCTAGGGCGCTGCAGATAGGAACCACGAGAGTGAAATTACTGGGCGAGTAAGAACGCAGTAGAGGTTCTTCCTTCTCACTGCTGTTTCGTAGCGAGGTCAGTCCGTCTCTTTGCCGTTACGGCCCGGTCTTTAGATTGAAATTTGCGCGAAGGATGATGACGACCCCTTTCGTCTGAAAACGAAAAACCTTTTATCAGAGTAGCATGGATGATACTGTGAAGACGAAGGTAAAGTCAAAACAGAATGGAGCCGCCAGTGTTCTCCCCGTCAAAACCTCTTGGCGAGAACCTCGAGATTCCCGCCACCATCTCCTCTTAATCCGTCTGCTCATTGCTGACTGATTGGGTCGGCCCCCTCGTCGCGTAACAGTCACCTGGGGCCATGTATTTAGACGGTCCCACAGTGCTTCCAGCGAGACCCACGTGAATGGAACACAGCACGAAACAAGAAAATATCAACGAAGTCGTAATAAAACACATCTCTCTCTCAGCAAGTCAGACTGCTTTGGCGAATCGAGGCAGGAACATACGCGCGCACACACAAAAAAGAACCGTCATTTGTTCAAAACAGCGTCAGCCAACAGAAGCAAAAATACACGCGCAAAAGAAAATTCGTCTTGGCGCCGTTAGACTCTGCAAGTTGAGCAAAGAGCGTAGCTGAGGTGTATATCTTTCCTGTGGTATGCCGCGGATGAATCCGCACGTTAAGTTAGAGACACAGAATCCTACAGGCCAGCGTACAGAACGCGCGTCACCGACACTGACCAAGCACAATCCGTGTTCCCGGCTTTCCGCGCGTCACCCAGGAGCGGCACCGTTTCCCACACGGTGAATACGCGTAGTTCGCACAGACATACACACACAAATTGGAAGCGTTGCCCCTATAAGCAGGGCGGGTGAAAGTGCCGTTTAGGGTTTCTCGAGGCACGGATCCTCCAAGGGGACGGGGACGAGACAGCCGGGGTGCTATACTTCATCTGACGTGTATACGGCCAGCTCCTCGGCGCGGTCACTCGACGGCGGGACGATGACGATCGTGTCAGTAAAGGGCTCGCAGGCTGGCGGGAACACATATATGTAGACAGCTGCTTGAGGGTCTTGAGCTCAGTGGCTCTACTAATGGGGTGGCATGCGTTTGATAGGCACTCTGAGATGATGAGTAGCTCTTAAGCAAAATCCTTCAAGAGGAAAGTTAATTACAGCTGTACCTTACCGGTACTTACCTGTGGGGCAGAAACATGGATGCTAACGAAAACGGTTCAACTCCAACTGAGGACAGCGCAAAGAGGTATCGAAAGGAAGCTGATGTGTGTACCGTTATGAGACAGGTAGAGATGAGAATGGGCCAGGGAACAAACACAAGATAATGATATCTAACGACAGAAATTGCCATGGGTAGAGCATGGAATGCGAAGGAAAAATAACCGATCGCTAAAGATAACGGGTTGGATTTGAAGAGAGCAAGCGCTGCAGGGGGCGCCAGAGGGTCATGTTAGGGGATGCGATTAGCAAATTGGCGGGATAAGGAGGCCGCAGCGGGCACAGCACTGGGTTAATTGCAGGGATATGAAAGGCTTTGTCCTGCAATTAAAGTAGTAACTTTTGATAACGTCCCTAAACTACTGCTAATAATCGCTGATATTGTAAAAGCCGTGAAGCGTGGTTATTGTCGTTCAAGAGCGATCTGGTCGCGTCTGGTATGACAAAGAGCATAAGACCGCATTCCAGCCGAGATAAATGAGAAACTATAAAAAAACAGTCCTACCTACGCTTCGTGGCAACACGAAGATAAGAAACGGGTGTGTATCTGCATGCTAACGCAGTACTCGTGTTGTAGGTCGAGATCAGTGTGTTCGCAGAACCGCGCGCTCTGTTCAAGCACCCCGTGTGCATCACTGCAGTTTTTATGATCCGCAATGGAGCAGCCGTGCTGCGTTCTGGGCTGCATATATAATTCAGCCACTCAGTCATGTCAACCTTGCTTCCTTCCCTGACGTGGAACGGAGGGCTCCAATAAGGCGTTGATCATAGCATGGCTGAAATTGAATCTCTACAGTGCGTTTCAGGGCCAGGGCTTGTGGTGCAACGCAAACAACAGCGCTGTCAGAGTGCATGAACACGCCAGCTGTTGTTACACAGCTGCGGTCGGCAGCAGTCACTTCCTCCTCAGTACCCTCGCCCACAGCGCTTCTGCTCTTTATACTCTCACAGCACGAAAATAACGCACCCGGCAAGTCTCAATACTTGGGATGGAGCACATTTCCCGCCGCCGCGATGAACTACTTCGAGAGGAAAGCCGCGACATGACAGCATGGTAACCTAGGTGCGCACAAACTGGAATTTGCTTCATCGATAAGGGCACCTTCCCAGAACTGCCAGTGCATAAAGTTATAGTCAATGCAAAACAATATTGCCACGTTTGCTTCTACTGGTTGTAGATGCCAATACAGCGTATTTGAGTTTAAAAAAGATAGCCTTCTCCAGCCTCAGTTTTGCTTCTTTGATGGTTGCGGAAGTATGTGTGTAACGATAGGCCTTTCCCGCCGGTCTGTTAACACTTTTTTGCAGGAGCCTAGTTTTCATAATGGCATTACTTTTTGGCACATCTTAAGGGCACAGGGTAAGCCCTATACTTCCCATGCATTTTAGGCCATGTTGAGGTACAGTACTCACGGATTGAAATAGATCATTCGGAGCGCGTGGCCGTCGCTTCATGGAGCGCCGCCCGTAGACGCTCATGGAACCAAGGTGGTGCATTGTGGTATGGCGCGAGAGGGAGAACATCTACAAAGCAGAATTGTTCCTTCCAGTAGCCAATGAGCCGGCCTGTGGTTTACCACATGCCTGCGTGGCACTGCAAGGCTAGCGCTCCGAATGTCCTATTTCAATCCGTGAGTACTGTACATGTTTCTCACTAACTAATAACAGTAGCCTAATAATACATATATCATTGTTTGCCAAATTTTATGTTCTTTTTACTGAACTAGAATATTTGAAATGTGTTGAAAATTCGATTTTTAATAAAATTTTTTCCGGTAGTACACAAATCTGGCCTTTCTTTGCGCATTTCAAAATTCATAACAGAATAACTGCTCAGTGAAATTGCTTAATTCTAGTTCAGTAGTTGGCAACACTTATGTAGATGATTGCAAAAAAAAATCAGCCGTCTGTCTTGAAAGGCATTGGAAATAATGGTACCTTTGTAAGAAAAAACACTGTTTTGAGATAATAGAGCGGAAAGAGAAAAAAGATGTGAAAAACCATTTTTTATTCGCAGAAACGCCTCCATAGTAATTGGTTTAATAGCCCCCTGCTTCGTAGTCACTGTCGCCGTTATTTTTTTGCTTTTCGTCTTGTCGTTTTGACTGTCGGGCCTCTTTTGTAAGCTGTCGTGTTGCTCGGTCCGCAAAGTACATGCGCTTATGGTCAGCTTCCCTCAGCCACTTGATGGTGCTGCTCCCTGGGTTCAATCCACACGCCTTCAATACGTTGGCCCGTGCGATGCTACCATCATTAAATGAAAGAACAGCATCCAGTGTTGCCATCCGTAGGGTCCGAAGCCTAACAAACACATTCTTTGGCGCGCGTTCCCAAACAACATGGTTCAACGACTCATTTGCATTTGGAGTTCGCCCATGCAGGCACTTCTCTAGGAGCTCAGCCTTCGATAGCTCCCTATAAATGGGTTTGATAGCCTCCAAGACAGGTGCAGGCAAACTCTCCTTGTGGAAAAATGGCTTGCCCTCTGACTGACTTCTGTTGAAGGCACACCACGTATCAGGTCCCTTTGGGCAAAGTCCATGGCATGGGTCATCGTCTGTGGCCGATAAGTGGAAGAAGGTTGCCCAAACGGCCTTTCGCATTTCATCCAGGTTTCCTACATTTCTTTTGATGGCCAAACCATAGTACGTCTGGAGCTTGTCTATTACTGCATCAGTCAGTCGGCCTCGGCCCGAGAGGCTCTTTCCATCAGAGAGTTTTCCTGCTTTGTTTCCTTTTTTTAGCCTTCGTAACCTTGTGCCCATCCTTTTTTGCACGTGCCCTATGCACTCAACCTTGGATATTTCAACGGAATCACCATATGGCATTTGTGCTTTCACAGCCATAAAAGCCTTGCTGTCACCAACCCCAAGGTATTTGACGTATCGAACGCCGTGAAGCTCCTCACTCCTGCCGAAAATTTGCAGTGCTCCTGCGACTTCCATTCCACCGCTGGTGCCTTGGTAGTTGCTTTGGCACACCTCTCTATGAAGGGGGTCACTGTTTGTACCCTTGATGCGGCACTTTGGACAACGTTTAGACAAAACCTCCACATCCAGCACTTTCCCAGAGTCTACTCTGGTCGCAGAGACTATGCCGTTATTGGAAGTATGGCCTCGCTTCTGCCAGCTTCCATCAAGAGCAACTGCGATGTCTTTGTCCCCCTCATTCAGCTGCACAGCTTCGTCAGCTGCCCTTTTCATCGACTCCTGAGCAGCAGCTTCGATGTGACCTAGAAGCTCTTGATTGTATTTCGCAAACTTTGTCGGCGGCTTAGGAAGGTTTAGCATAGCACAGAGTATATTTCCTGCAGCCGTTCCCTTACCAATGGACCTCAAGGCATACACTAACCTGAGGTTGGCTTCATAGAGGCCAGAAGTAGTTTTCTTCGACGTCTCAAATCGTTGTGCGGCACTACACACTTCACACTTCAAACTGTAAACGCTTGCAACACCTACCCGTTTTGTCACAATTTCGATGAGCTCAACACTTCCACCGCACTCTCTACACACACAAATCTGTGTAATTGCGGCACAAATGCCGTCCATGTCCATTAAGGCATATTGGCTGCTGCTCTGTAGCACATCCTCTTCCTGGAAGCACAGAGAAAATCATGAAAGCTTCGATGTCGAGGAGCTGGCGCGTTCGGCTTTCGGGATCTCATTCGGTCGTGGACATCCTTTTGCTTTTTCACGATGAGCGTAGCGGTTGCCGTGAAATTCACGCCTGACGAAGGCCTTCTTTGCCCTGGGCATCTCAACTTATCAGCAGCAACCAACACCGGCACAATTTACAATACTGATCCAAAGGGATAGCACTCGGACGCAGCTGCATGAAGGTTGCAGAAACGTGGAAAAAACGTGCAAAGCGTCTCAGGATGGTCTTGGCTAAAAAAGAGGAGCTGTACAATAGTTGCCAGACAATTTTTTATATGCAGCTGATTTTAGACAAGTTTTGAAATCAGGTGGTGGACTTTTTGGTTGAAAAAATTGACGTTAATCCTGAAAGGGGGCGTGGCCGCTCACTACTTGGTTTCGGAAAAAGCGTTTTTCAGCCGTAAATAAGGCTTTCTGAGGAAAGTGCGATCATGGAACATGTGTAGAAAGAATTGAACTTCTAAAATTTCAAAAGAAAAAATACGATTTTTTTCCAATTTTACCTTACCCTGTGCCCTTAAGGCATACAAGTGTTTTTAATTCACTGGTACTCCCTCGCGCAATAGCATCAGCATCACGCCAATATAGCAGTATCATTTGGAAAGATTTTCCTGGTGCTATTGTGTCTATATCTAAGCGCGTTTCATTCCATGACAGCCTTTTGAGCCTGTGTTGCCGCGATAATTTTCCGATATTTTTTGTTACCACGATATCTTCTTTTTCTTTATTTTTCACTGTGTCCATGTGTATTTGTTTATTCTCAGGTATACTCTTGGTGTGTTCTTGAATTTCTGCAGTGCTTTCTGCATTATTTCTATCCGCTATGAAATTGTAACCTCGTGACAAAATGCCCCTAGTTAATTTAAGCTTCACAAATTAAATATTTCAGTGCGGATAGATTCATTTGCGTACAGCACGCAGGTGAAGTTCTCGGAAAACGTTTCTTGTGTAGCGGCCTGGCCCGCCAAATTTTTCCTTCCTGATTCCAGTGAAAGTATTCTATGGGCCCTATATTTCAAATATTTGTGTGCATTCTCGCCGCATGCTACAGGCAGCAACAAGCCGAGATATTTGCCGTCCATCTCTCAAGTGTCCCTGAAAGAACATTCGAAAGTATCTACATATTTCATAGCAAAACGAGCTCTCGCCATGATCCCTCCGCCCAGCTGATTGGCGAAAAAATACTTGTCGAAACAAATGCCTAGGGTAGTTAACATAATCCAAGGTTCCTGGCATCCTTTCCCTACCAGCTGTTCACCCTTCTGAGGCTGGAATGTGTCGCGTTTTCCCTGGACACCTACTTTAACTAACCCTTATTCAACGGATGCAAAATTCTTTTTGTGTCACAGGAGTATCTGCTTGAGTGTCGCTGACATTGTATAATGGTCATTATTGTGAATTGTAATATTGTACTGCAGGCTACAAAACCATGCCTTCCATATGCGACGCAGGCATCACTGCCAGTGGCGTTGTCCTTTTGGCGAATTTTCGTGCACCGCAACTGCGCCTATAGAGACACCACCTTTAAAGCGGTGTCCTGCAGTTCCAAAACTGAATTTTACGCTGTGAGAGACGTGTTGTTTGTTCATTTAGGAAGTGGGATGGATAAAACGCCGTTGTAAGAAGAAAAGGATCTCTTTCAAAAGCCGAGGTCGTTTGCGTTAGTACAGCGGATAGTAATGCGAACAAACTATTTTAACAGTTCCCCCACTACGCATCGCATCGTAGCGAAGTGAATGAGTAAATGATGTAAATTTATTCAGAAAGAGTCGAAGTCTGCCGTCACCTAATGGAGTCCTTAGTCCAGCACTTAACCGTCCACGCTCGCCGGGCCGGGCTGCCCTGAAATTCTAGCGAGGTGTGGGTCACTCCCACGAGGCGGGGTGGAGGTCAAGGATGAGGTCTGTACGCCTGGGATGTTCGGAAATGCCACCTTACGCGATCTAGATTATATCAGTCCCTGCAGAAAATGGATTACAAAGATATTACGCAACAAGGCCAAGCGACTTCAGTTTTGCTGGCAGCTCGCGTCTGTTGACCTTCCCTCCGTATGTCCTGGGGATGCTGTCGACAAAGAAGATCCCGCCACGAAGCTCCGCTGAAGGCTCCACTCGTTCTGGGGAAGAGAGCATTGATGAAACTAATTGGAGGTGTCGAGTAACGTTAGCACACAAATTTTCTTCGCCCTAGCTATGGCATGCCAGTATTAAGCGATAACTTTTCAAAAAAAAATTAAGATCCATCAGTTTAAAGGAAGGACTGCTTAAAGCGCAAGCAGCAAAATGACCTTCACAAAGGACCCTCTACATACAGCTGTAGTACTGAAATTTATCAGGGGAGAAAACATTCTTTGCCCATGTTGTACGTGAAGGAATCCTCGAAATATGAACTGAAAGAAAATTACGACATGGAGGTCTACAGCTGCCGTTGATAACTAGCTCTCGTAGGTGCAATCTGGACCCAAAACGTTCATTTGAACAAAGCCACCAACCATTCAAACAGGATATTAAATTTGACCAACGCCAATAACCTGCAGCATTCACCACACCCTCAAACTCTCTGTGTATTCTCGACAACGAAATTCTTATGCCATTAAGATAATACTAAGATTATAAAATGTTGCGAACCTTTTTATCTGGACCCCGCTGCAGTTTGAGTTTGCGCACCTCCCTTTTGTTTAAACAACAGGCTAGGGTTGTGACCGTCCTTGTGAATATTTTATCGCGTCCCTTCGCATTTTATTCTGTGCAATATTCTGCATTCTTTAGTAAGCATAAGGAAAAGGACACCAGAGAAATCGTTGAAGCTTCCGTAATCAAAAAAAGCAGGTGAGGTATGTGTGAGCACCCTCTCTGTATCTTTGACAGGAAAACAACTGTATCTGGCTGAGCGAGTGAATAGATATCGACACAGTTATCGTTAAAGAGTCATGCTTGTGTTTTTTGTGTGCCTATTTGTTTTTTTTCTTTGCACCTCTCTAAGAAAGGCGAGCTCATGCAGTAAACTAAAGCTGCAGTAAACGCCTTGTCCGAGTTCGTTCTTCGCTTGTGCTGTCCGCTCTTGCGCCTTATATCATCGATTCCTAATCTTCCCTGAGGTTCTCCAAATCTTCTTTAATTTATTTTAATCCACGCACTACAACCATCCGTAAGGTTGGTGATCCGCTGATTCTGCAGCCGTCGAGCTTGAAGTGCGCAATAGGCAAATTTTCTGAAACAATGGGCGTATTAAGCGTGACCTACAGAACTTATTTGTATGTTGTGCCAGTACATCGCACACATTGCTAATGGCTTGTGACGGTGCTCTGACTGAAGCACATAGATGACGTCATGTGCGAATGCCTACGGTGGACATACTCTGACAGGCAGCTCTTTTGGAATGACGAGTCGCCTAAGTTAGCCAAAAAAGGTTTGGTTCATAGTTTATGGGGCTTTAGCATCCCAAAGCAACTCAGGCTATATGAGACGCCGTAGTGAAGGGCTCTGGAATCTTAGACCACCTGCGGTTCTCTAACGCGCACTGACATCGCACAGGACACGGGCGTCTAGGATTTCGCCTGCATCGAAATTCGAGCGCCGCTACCGGGATCTAATCCCCGTAATTCCGGTCACCAGCTGGGCACCACAACCAATGAGCCACCTTGGCGGCCGCCAAAGAAAAGCAGACTACTGTAAGGTCTTACTGTAACGTTTTTTCAAAGGCACATTCTTCAATGCCAAGAGTAGCTCAATATGGAGTTCAGGTTGATGAAAACGCGGAGTAGTCACTGGAGCGCAAGGGGATACTTCGTCGAATGGACCGGAAATATTGCCTTCAAGCCCGTTTGGAACACAGCCAGTGCATCGCCACTTTTCATGTGTACCGTGTTTTTCCGTTTAGAAAGGAAGAGACTATGCAATGTCAGGGGGAAACTGGCGCCCTTGCCTACCCAATTCGCTTAATGGTGAGAAGTGTCACAAAGAAGTATCGGCCGTTAAACGCTGAGAGCACTTCCTCACCGGCAACGTATTGGTTGAGCTCCAAAGCAAAGTGCTCATCCGGGGAGCGTCCTTTAGCAGCGACGACTGCAGCAGCTGGAACCAGATCCTTGGTTCCCGACTCGTCCGAATCGTCAGTGCCGCGGCGGGGACTGGGAACGCCGAGCACCGCCGCTTCTATGATGTCCGGATGCGCAAGCAGGAGTTGCTCGATCTCGCTGGGGGATACCATGCTGCCCGAGCAGCGGATCAACAACGTCAGCCGGTCCCGGCAAAACAGACAGCCGTTTTCATCATAGAAGCCGTAGTCTCCTGCGGAAAAGCCTATTGTTGGACGCGACTACATATGTGCGCTATAGTTAAGTGAGACATTGAACCTGAGGAACCGGTATACAGTGTGTCAAAAATTACTTTCCTGATTTTTCGGACGACAACCAGCACGCAAAAGCGTTGTCGTACGTAGGTTATGCTGCCAGGCGGGCACAAAGTGAGATAATTGTTGTCGTCTGTAGCGTAATGCCCGATGTTAAAATGAAGCTCCTAGTTAAGGTGCTTAGCCAGACGCATTGCTAGGCGGTTCCATTTTGTAGAATATTACTCGCACGAGCCTGTTCCGCCACGTTCACCTCAATCTTCAACTGAATGTGCATAACTGCGCATGCAAGGCGCTCGCTGACTGGCGAACTGTTCCTGGAGTGTAGCGGCTCACGGGCATTACGTTTTTTTCTTCCAGGAACGGGGAGCCATTGATTATTCTGATAGCCGTTTCCATCTCGCTTTCGAATATCGAAAGGAAAAGAAGGGCGCAAGGAGTTGCTGCCATTGAATAAAGCTGACATTTGGGTGAGTTGTTAAGCGTTCATGGTGGTTGAACAGCGCAACAAAGGCGGGACAAAGGCAAGATCGGGAGCACCAGTACCTGGAGCACAGCAGCGCGTGTCTTGCCTTTGTCCCGCCTTCGTTGCGCTCTTAACCCACCATGAATGGCTACCACACTGAAGAATTTAGCGCAAGCTGTCGCCTCTTTGCATGCGTAAACAAAGACACACCTCTAAACTTGGAGGCATATATCTCGCAATATGCTCGTGCTAAAAGAACTGCACATTCTATAAAAATTACAATGCAGAAGTCCAAGTTAACAGCAGTGGGTAAAATCCTTACTTATTGCTTTTAGTAAGTTAGGCTGTTGTCGACAGCATGCATCAACTCGCTTTGCTGAGAGGCCGCGTAACCTGCACTCCAAAACGGCTGTCATGTGCCGCTAATTTCTTTTCTGGTGTTCCTCTTTCCGGCCTGGTTTATTTCTGGATGATGAGGGAAAGGAAAAAGGCTAACAAAAATTAGACAGCGGGCAGTTAGAGCAAAAGTTCAATAAGCCGATCGTTCATGGAGGTACGCTGAACGACGCCAGTATGGTATGGTATGGCATGGTATGGTATGGTATCAAGGGTTTAACGTCTCAAACCTGCACATCGGCTATGATAGGTGTCGTAGGGGACGGCTTAGGATTAATTTTCACCACGGAAGAAATGGAGGAGAGAAAAGAGGCTGAGAGAGAAAGTCACCGTAAAGGGGCGCTGCAGATTATTTTAAACCACCTGCGATTCCTTAACAAGCACTGAGATCACAGAGAATAGCGGCATTGCTCTTCCCCCGAAAGAAAGGCTGACGCGGTACTCGATTCCGCAATCTCGTCCTCAGCCGCCTCTGAACAACCACGTCGGGCGGGAATAAGTTTGCAAATATTAAAACAGCAAATGAAAAAGGCAGACGTGGAAGTTACAGCCTACAGACCACGAAAAAAGCTCTGCTAAAGCCTAGGTCAAGGTAGTGGCAGTGCACTATAAGCATATGAAAACAAGATATATAAATTTTCACTCGCCAGTGCGCATCCAGCCATCGTCGGTGTACATCGCTGCAGTTTTAGCCGGGTCGTGTGCATAACCCATCATGAACATTTCCGAGTGCACCAGAATCTCTCCGAGTTCCATCGGGCCCAGCACCTCTCCAGTGTCAATGCTGCATACCTGGAAGGAAGAAAGGAAACACAGCAGTCACAGAGAAGGCACTGTTGGTAGGTCAAGCTACGCAAGCACGCACTATAGAGGTGGATTAGAGCATTCTACATTACGAGCAGCGTTGGACACTACGTTGAGCACTAAGCTTTTCTGTGAACTATCGCCTCTCCACTATTGGTAGCTCAACCAGAAGGACACACGCTCGGACTGATTCAGTGATAAAGCAGAGAACGGCTGCGCTTGTTTCTAGTGAGCTTAAAGTGTGCAAAAAATATGAACTACCTTTGCAACGGCAATTTGCATGAAAACTTGACAACAAAGCTTTTCCCACGAATGTCGGGCAGTATGTTCTAAATTCAAGACAGCAAGGAAAGGTTTGTTGCAGCTTCTTGACCACATTTCGTAGCTCGGCAATCAAAAATCATTGTTCTCAAGGTAAAACTTGCTGCAGAGATCTAACTAACAGTCACACACTATGCTGCAGGCATGCTGGCCACGTAAAGCTCCCAGGGTAGGCATGTACTACAGCGTTTTTATGAAGCTGGCTCAGTTTTAGCTCCTCTCTCCAAATCATGAACATTCCGCTTGCAATATTCCTACCATCATAACCTACATAGTTTTGTGAGACAGAGATAAAGTTTATTTTGCATAGTTTGAGATTAGAAGAATACTGTGAATATTGTGCTAAATGTCTGCACAGTCACAATCCCCTAAGCCATGGAATGTGGAACCAGTGCACATTAATAAGCACTTTTCATTTTACATCGCGTTTACCGTGCTAAAGGTTAACTGTGGCTTTGAGAGTGTAATAGCGAAAGGCAAATTACCTTGGGCCTACTGGGGTCTTTATTGTGCACCAACAAAACGTGTTCTGGTTAGGTTTAGTTTATGGGGGTTTAACGTCCCAAAGCGACTCAAGTTATCAGGGACGCCGTAGTGGACGGCTCCGGAAATTTCGGCCACCTGGTGTTCTTTAACGTGCACTGACATCGCACAGTACACGGGCCTCTAGAAATTCGCGTCCATCGAAATTCGCCCGCCGTGGCCAGGACATCACTTGCAGAGGTGGGCAAATGCCCTTATTTTCACTTTTCCTCCCCCACCCTCAATTTTGAGTCCATGGCCCTCCCTCGCCCTCATTTTGAAAAGTTGTCCAATCCTCCCTCAACCTCATCCTCACTTCCAAAATTTTTCTGGCCCTCCCTCTCTCTCGCCCTCAACCTCACATCGTCGGCCCTACCCTCACCATCACCCTCACTGGCAGTCGTTTTGAAAATCGAGTTATTTTTTTGTAGTCGCCAACTTCAGGCGATGTAACTGAGTAATAAACATATAAGAAAAGCCCTGAAGGCACTATTGGATGAGAGGTCAGATGCTTATATTGTGCGTGTACGTGTGTGTGTTGTTCGAGCTAATACGTGAAACAAAACCGAGACAGTTACGAGCTGATCCCCGGATAATTTGGTCATGCACTGCATGCATACATGCGCCCTGCACTTATATTTCATTGTTATCTCTTTGCACTGCTCTAATGAGTCAGCGCGTTGTTGTCTGTGCACAGAAATTAATCTACACGAAGAATTGTTTAGAAAACATTGCAGTAGCGTTTACCACGACAACTACAATAAGTGCCAAGCACAGAATAGACTCCGGACAAGTAAAGTTTGTAGGTCGTTTAATTACCATTACCCGATCACATTGCGGTAGCAATGAGTTTCACTGAATTTAACTGAATTTAACTGCTTCTAATCTTCACTCATTTCGTGCGGTTTGCTGCTTGCTCGTCTGATGGCGCTTCCACCGGCACGGATGGAAGGTAATGAAGACCACATTTTCAAACTACAGCGTGAGAGACTGGCTCTTTAGCAGGCGTGAACGCGAGCATGTTAAGAAGACGACCGGATTGCAAGACAGCTTGAGAGCTTGGCAGTTCGTACAGGCAGGATGTTAAGAGTTCTCCCAAATGACTGTTCGTCTGAGGGATGTTTATGAGTCGATCTATACTTTAAACTGCAAACCGGAGTGGCACTCCCTCTTGGTGTTGTGCTCAGCCTTACCACGCGTCAAGTGCTTTGTTGCTGTGTCTTTTTGCGATGTGTTCCTCGGCACTTCCTAAATGCTTTGTAAATAGTTTAGCTAATGTAAATAGTATATATTTCCAATGTAATAAATACCATGCTTAAAAAAGAAAAGCTGTGACTACGGTGTAGTGATCTGAAGCAGCGGCCAGCGGAACTGATCTCTTAGCGCCGCCACGGGTTGGATCCTGCTCCCCCAGCTACGAAGTTTTTTTTAATTTTTTTAGTGTCTTCCCACAGTACGATGCCGGTTATCCGCTGCAGTGAGGCTCTTATGCTGTCGCTTCAAATAAAATCTTATTCAGGCCACTTCAAAATAAAACTGGTTGCTAAAATGCAACATTTGCGTTGAAAAATCGTAACCACTAACTCCCCGAGTCTGCAGTGAACGATTCTTGTGGTTGCCATTTTAGTACTCATGTGCTTCCAATCTGCCGAAAGGTGGCTGTCTGTTCGAAGCCTGCTTCTAGCACGTGGGCCACCTTGGTCACGCGACGTTGTGACGTCATTACAAGCTGCCCACCGGATTGTGAGAAAACTGCCCACCGTGGCAGTTCAATTAATGATTAGTCGCGAGAGATTCCTAAGGAACAATATGGGTCACGCAATCCTCACCGATGGCAGCAGCTGCCATCTGAGGCAGTGGCGCGTAGCTTAACAGTTTCAACTCTGCGCCAGGAGTGGAATCAGGATTCCTAGGGATCTGTGAATGGAGAGAATGACCAATTCTACCGCAGTGCAAGTCCGAAATGATCAAATATCACGCAAACTGACACAATGATTTGTCAACCAAAGTAAGCCAGTTCAGGTCAAGCAAAAGAATAGAAAGTCGAGATAAACCATGCAAAATCAGGGCTAATGGTGCTAGAGCACGATAATTCGTGGTTAACCCAAAGATAAACCGTCCATGTTTTTTTTTGTAGCGATAGCAGCATTACGCCACCTCTTCGAGCCTTCAGCGTGGCCACAGGGCCACTCCTTTTCACGTGGTTGGTCACGTGGTGCGGAGCAGCTGTTACTGCCGGCGGCGCGGCGCGCCCGCGAAGCCGAGCTGCAACAGCTGTGCGCATGCGCCGCGTCAAGTGGGACGAAGATGAAGAAGGAACGCCCAGCGAAACGGAGTGGCGAAAGACTGACTTCGCAATTCAAATGAGCGAGTTCCACTCGGCCAGCTGTAGCCATCGCGTCACTCCAGGTCCAACAAGAGCTAAACCATAGCCAATTTTTGCTTCCACGTCTACGCATTATCTAAACACACTGTCAATTCCCTACCATGCCTGGAAGAAATTTGGTTCATAAAATCAGGCGCTCAATTACGTGGCCACAGGTCTCACCAGGGACAGAAATAAACCAAGTTATATTCCTGCTATTTGGGGAGCAGTACAACCTTTTCTTTTTTAGCACATCGTACAATGCAAGGCAGAGCGAGCGATGATTCTGACCAAGGTGGTTAAGCTGCTGCTTTATTTTCTTAAGACTACAGAGGTTGGCTTTGCCCACCACATTGCTGCAAACACGTACAAGCGCGCAAAAAACACAGATATACGAAGAAAAAGACTGAGACACCACGAGTGCTCGTGGTGTCTCAGTCTCTTTCTTCGTGTGTTTGTGTTTTTGTGGGCTTGTACGTGTTTGCAACGCACCAACTCGCCCAACAGTCCGTGCTCCTGAGCTAAATTGCTGCACCTCTTTCCTATACTGCTATTCCATCGAAAATAGAAAGAATATACGACCGCACTGAACTACTCAAAGTGTGAGTGAAAACATTCCACACGAACGCCGCCAACAGGCTTTAATTTGAGAGTGGAATTTCGTAAAAGTAGTTTTTGCGCCAAAGCCAGTTTTTAGAAACATCACTGAGCTGAAATCGGACTTCGTTCCGGGAAACAAGGCGTAGAACTTGAAAATTCAACAACGTTACAAAGTATAATTTCTACATGTTTTACTCCACACTCAGATCGTCGCACAGACTCGGGGCTGTTAATGAAAATGTTGACTGCGGTGCTACGGTTCCCGTTGGACGGGCGGCCACCCCCACCAGCCCGGCCAGCGCACCCTTGTTAGCGCACTATACAGGGTGTTTCACCTAAGACTTTACACAGTTTTAAAGAACAGGGTTTTTGATTCAGAAGAGCGCTTTATTCGGCATAGCATTGTGAGCGGTGTACTATATCGTGGTGGCAGAGAAGTCGTGCGGATCCCCGCCTTTCATGTTCGTCTCGTGTACCTACAGACTGCAAAAACTACGTCTTCCACGGGAACCTTCACCCTAAGAACTAGCACTTTAAAATGGGAATTCATAACGGTCTGCACAGAAAAAAAAAAACGTTAGCCCAGAGTGCGGTTCGGGCCACCACCATCGCCCTCATACAGTGAATCTCGCCCTTCCTCACCCTCACCTCATCATATCTTCCCTCCCTCGTCCTCACCTCATCATATCTTCCCTACCTCGCGCTCACCTCACCATGTCTTCCCTCCCTCACCCTCGCCCTCACGAACTTTAATGCGCCCATCGTCCCTCACCCTCACCTCACCGAGTGAAATCCTCATGAGGTGTGAGGGTGACGACGCCCTCATGAGAGCTCGCCCTCGTGAGGATGCCCATCTCTGATCGCATGTACTGACGGCCGGAAAAGTCTTCTGAATCTGCGATGCGTGGCGGAGCGAAGCAAAATACGGCCGACGAGCTAGGAAGTGATTCTGGCATGGAAATATTATTATCGTGAAACTTAACTGTTCATCAGACATGAAATGTCGATTTTTTGTTTTTGGACAGCACGAGTGAACCTTGGATCGAAATGCCTGTGTTTTCTCCCTGAAATGAAAGGGTCGAAGAAAACAGCAGCTGCTGGTATCCGCGGCGGAGCGGGCATCCAAATATACGCGACTTCATACATTCTAGCGCACAAATCCTTACAGATACCTGTGCACGCGGGCTATAGTTAGCAGAATTGCGTCGAAATGAACACTTTCGTGGTTCGAACCGAAGAGAAAGAGCTTCTCGGACAATGGTATTTGCCACTTGTTGATAACATTTGCTTTCGCGGTGAGGGATACGCGGTGGCGCGCCGCAGCTTCTTCGCTCTTTGCATCTGCAGCCGGGCACCGCGATGTTTTCTGCCGAGCGAATATCGTCGGAAATACGTCGCATGTATCCCGGGCTTAAGTTAAGAACGTTTATCGCGCGTACACAGCTGCTCTTCGAGCGTTTTACCCAGGCGTCTCGCAATACCTTCGCAGACGAAACAAGCCGTCTTCCTGTCAATGGCGTTGGTAATCTATGAGGCCGTATGCAATTTAGTCACAAGACGTCACTGGTGTACAAGGTGAGGAATTTCATATTTGTTAATTTGCACCAACCTCCTCGTCCACGCAGTATAGCGTGATATCGTAACTAGAGCAATATAAATGATACCGATTTCAAGCACAGTCGATCCAGCAGGTATATATGCTGCCCGCCTGAGTGATCTACAACAAGAAATGCTAGACACTGGATCGCTAACAGCAGCCACAGCCTGTACCCGTGTAGAAAAACAGGACGCAGTGCATCGAAGACGGGGAACAAGAAGCAGCTGTCGGCCGGCATACCGTATACGGATGCCTGAAGCATGCCGCTTGGCTTAGAGCTTCCCCGAAACCGGTGTGTATCGCAGAGAACCTCTTTTGTGAGATAGTGTACACAAAAGCGCACTGCTAGGCGCACTCTTTCGTCCTGCTCGGTGTTGTCGTCCACGACCTCTCTGAAGATGCTCGCAATAAATGTGCGATGACTCTAGGTAACAACTTTATCAAAAGCACAATGCATTTTGCTACTCTGACAATGCGTCCTTTTGTTTGCTATTTCCTGAACTGCCACAAGGTAGTGCATTAATTCCCTGCTGTGCTGACTTTCTTGCTTAATGCACTGTTTCTGTTGACACGCAAGTTGTTTTAGATCCTGAACTCTGCCGCGCACATAACATAGTGGCGAGGATTTTTATTCTTGGTTGAAAAACCGCATCTGTATAGTAGCTGTTTACAAGAGGGGACGCAGAGGGAGTAGAAGCTCTAGAAAGCTATTCGTATACGTGGGATGCGATAGACAGTACCATCATAATAACAGCTTGATGCCGTTAGTTGAAGGGCTTCTGTTAAGAGGCTTCACCGCTTTGTTGTTGAGTAGTACACGATTTGCGGCAGGCAAATCAAGTGCTTTTTTTTTTGCACACATGGCAACATGCGCCCAATTCAATTTTCGCCCCCATTGTACATCTTGAAACGAAGTTTTCATTAATACGCAATGAAGGTCTTGCGGGAGAGGGTTTTGAAAGCCCCACTACCAATCAGGTTTACCAACGTAATAAAACCATAAGCGTACCTTACCTTTATTTTTGTGCCAGGCAGTGGAAAACCCAGGGCGTTGCGCGGATGAATGAAGCCATCGGGTGGAATGGCTACCGCAGCACCTGCCTCGTTCAAACCGTACGCGTTCCTGAACTCTACTAGGTTGGGGCAGGCGGTAGAGAGTTCTCTTGGCAGGCTTGGCTCTGGAGTTGCACCCACGGAGATAATTCTTTGCAGCGAGGGCAATGTGGACTTCTCAGCCGCAAGCTTGTGCATTAATGCACTCAAGGACCACTGAACTGTGAATAGGCGGGTCACCTGGAAAGAGTTACGGCACAGTGTTTAGTACCTTGTAGGCATTTACAATGAATCTCTTAGGCGGAAGACCGCAGCTGCTGAGCCGCCTTAATTTAAGATAGCGTCACCAAATTATCCGATCACTGCGGTACCCACATTGCAGGAATGCGTAAGCATTTACGCCTCTTTGCCCCTCTTTTCCTGTCATTACCCTTTACTCACGCTTCTCTCCGTCCACACTTCCGGTTTTTCAAATTTTCCGCCGCGGTTTAGCTCCACACACTTCAGATGTTTCCATATTTGGCGCCACTTTTGCTCCGGCTCCGCCCACGTTTTGGACATTTTAGCCTCTAATTATTTAACTAATTACCCCATATCGACCTCATGATTTCTCCTGCGAGAATTTTCGATGCTCTATCTAATGCAAGCATTCGTTTTCTTACCACTCAATTCATTCGAACGTTATAATGACGACAAGCTCGTGGTGATACGAAACTGCAAACATAGCCATACAATGCTTACGCATTAATAAAAGCCGCGATGGACGTTAGTACTCCAATCGAGCGTCAGTTTCGGGTGCGAAATTCTGAGAGATTCCAAGATCTCTTTGCATATGTTGCTATATTTTAAGAGGGGCTCAAAATAGTCCTTCTTCAAAAATGGGTTTATCAGTTGCGCTAGAAAACGTGGACAACAGAAGCACAAGTGAACAGGACTGTGCGCGTCCTGTTCACTTTTGCTTCGGTTGTCCGCGTTGTCTAGCGAAGAACCCCATTTTCAAGATGAACATTAACCAGCTAGTCCAACTTGCCACTCTACTCATAATAACGTTAAAGTAACCCCATTTTTGAACAAGTAATGCGAAATAGAAAAGCGCTAGAGCGAATTATGCAGCTGAAGCACCTGTTCAAGAGGCCAGGAGATGAAATGACGTACCTGGCGCTTCCTTATAAACTTAAACTAGCGGCATCTCAAGAAATTGTTTTGCGAAATTATTTTCGGTGCGTCCGCTCAATTTATGTTTCTTTGGTGCCGGGAAAGTAGCTCACAATTTTCAGTGTGTTCGCGGAAAAACTATTTCGTGTTCGCTGATGGCGTCTCGTCTTGCTAAATAAAATAAAGGCGATTCGTGTCCGCCATATGAAACAAGTCAAGAATAAAGAGGTTTTTTCCTCCTATCAGAGGTCCCGCTTTAAGCCAATAGCGCACGCCGATTCTGATGGACTTGCTAGATTGACAATGCAGGAAGTGGCAGTGGAAAGGGCCTAGTTCCCTCCTTGCAATGCCGAGGAAGATGCCCTCCCTGCATTGTCACATCCCTCCCTGCGTTGTAACGCTAGGAGGTTCATGATAATCAGCCGACGCCGTTGGCTGGAAGGGGTTCCTTGACAGGGAAAGGCCGCTTTTTCCTTGACTGTATGCGACGATAGCTGCCAGCAGCCCCCATATGCGATTAAAAATGTCGATTAAGCCACATTTCGGGATAGACCAAAATCTGTCCGAGCTTTGCTATCCAGTGGATTAAGGCGTATGCAGATTTTAATCAAAATCAGGCGCCTCTGGTAGGCAGCTGAGCCTAAATAATGAAGCGCGGAACAACGCCTGGTGAAAGAGAGACGACACGCATGCTCATTCGAGTCGCCACTTCTAGAGCTTGTGTGACCTCTCGAATAAACTGTTGTGCGAAACAGGCAGACGTAAAGAACCGAAGAGGAACATACGAGAGAAGCGCTTTTCCACTGAGTATATTCCTCTTTTCTCTCAACCCCGCTCTGTCCGGGCGAAATGGCTTATAGCGGTTTCGCATGCTATCACCATGGTGCCATGGCTATTCCCCATGACTTCAATCTTGCGTGCGATATCAATCATTGATGTAAATGAGTCTCCGCCATGGTGCTGTGTGCCTTTGTGCTTGCTAACTACCACAGATAACAAGGCACTGTGAAATCAGCCCAAATGCGTAAATAAGCAGGCACTTGCATAGTTCGTGCCGGCTTGCTCAATATGTAGAACATATATTCTGCTTAATTGTGAATCCGAATCCTAAAAGGGAAATATTTTCCTCTACGTCCCTTATAGATGCGACCCGTGTTTGTGCTGTTTGAATAGCGATCTGTCTGGTGTACATAGCAGCAATAGCCGGGCAGCACCTGAAAACGAAAGGTGCTGCTTTTACTGCCAGCAACAATCTTTCAGTCTTAATAGTGCGCGGCACCGCAATAAGTAGCGGAGTGAAGTAGACACGCAGTTTAGCCGGCCTCTTCGCGAGTTGGCTTCGGGCAGTCTCTGAGCCGTGCTTATGGGTTAACCATCTCAGACAATTTTTACGCAGTTGTGTGCATTGCGAATTCACGGGTTTTTCTTTGAACATGTTCTGACTACACCTTATTTCTTCGTTCCTGGCGAATTGAAAATCCTCCATCTTCCAAATAGGCGTTTTTTTGCACGTTCCATGGAACGTAGCGGTACATATACCACAATACTTTGAGCTCGGTGCCACATCTGCCATTTTCTTCCTGACAGATTTTGGCGCCAGAAATAATGGGTATTTTTTCTTCCAAATTTGTTGCGTCATGTGTGTCTTCGAAAAGAATAATGAGTACCGCGATTTCAAGGTTGCTGATTTCATATGGCCTGGTTTTTATCATTAACCTTCCCTACAATTTTGAGTTGCGGAATTTCGTATGTGCGTGTAGAAAATTAGAAATCACGTTTTTTTCTGAAAAATTGAAGAATTGGCTTGTTTAAGTGCTGGATTACAGGCAACAATCCCAAAGGACGGAGACATGCCGGCATAACCCTGATACCTAAAGCAAGCAAACAACTAGCATTAACCCATTTGGGACCCATATCCTTCACATCGTGTGTAAGGGTATCTGTTTGAGCATCTAACATGTGTTGCAGCGCGAACCACAAGAAGGGACGACGACAGACAGAGTGAAAAGAGCGCTGACTTCCAACTGTTTATTTTCCTGATAGGCCACGCATTTATACACATTTGAACCTTCAGCAGGAAAGGGCAGGCAAAGCAATCAGCATGAAAGGCATAGGAGATTAGGACAATCACCATCGATCCAGAAACTTCAGCTCTTTCTTCGTTAGAACAACTGATGGCATGCTTACACACCTGTCCTCTGCAGAGGACAGGTGTGTAAGCATGCCATCAGTTGTTCTAACGAAGAAAGAGCTGAAGTTTCTGGATCGATGGTGATTGTCCTAATCTCCTATGCCTTTCATGCTGATTGCTTTGCCTGCCCTTTCCTGCTGAAGGTTCAAATGTGTATAAATGCGTGGCCTATCAGGAAAATAAACAGTTGGAAGTCAGCGCTCTTTTCACTCTGTCTGTCGTCGTCCCTTCTTGTGGTTCGCGCTGCAACACATGTTAGATATGAACCAACTAGCCCGCCAAGCAACCATTCTGTTTGAGCATGTTACCCTGACCAGAGTGCTGCCCCACATAGAAAAATAGAGAGAGTTCCTGCACAAAATGTTTGGATTCAGCCACGGCCTGGCCACACAGGACGTCCTTCTACAAATAAAAGAACTACATGACAAATTTAGCCCGAAGAAGGCATAGGAAATCCTCGCCTTAGATCTCAAAAAGGCATTTGACAAAGTAAATCATGATCTTATTTTAGATAACCTAGCGGCCACCGAATGCGGTCGAAAAATATGCAGTTATGTTACAGCCCTCCTCCAAAATAGAACAGCGAGCATCGGCGTTAGAGACATCAGATCCAATCCAATTGTAATCGTACGGGAGGGAAAATGGTCAGTTCACTCCCCAAAGCTGTTCAACATCTCTACGCTTCATTTGCCCCACTTCTCTCAAGTTATCCCGAGAATTCAATATGGACCTTACGAAGTTGCCGCCACCATTTGGACCAAACGTTTAGAACGAAGAGATTGAAAACAGACTGCGGAGAGCTGAGGACACTGCAAAACTATGCCTGAGGTGGAGGTCTGAATAGCTTATATTGGAAATATGTAGGAGGCGGACCGACTCTACACCAGACGTAGAGGACGGTACCGAAAGAAAGCCCGTTAACAAAGTCAGCACGCTTCGGTTACTCGGATTCCATGTGCAGGCGAACCCGACAGCCACATAAACCATTGCTCTCCTACGACGACAAAACACCAGAAAAATCTCATGATAAGAAAAATAACTAACTTCCGCCATGGTCTTAAAGGACTGAATATCCTTTCAATTATCAACGTCGTTATTATCAACCCTCTTACGTGCCAAGCTCCTACCACTGGCTAACGTAATCTGAATTCAAAGAACCGGATACTCTCATTCGTACAGCCGTTAAAAGAGCCTCCGGTAAACCCATCTAATCCGAAACCAGCCGACTGCAACAGTTAGGCATCCACAATGAAATCAGCGAGCTTGCCGAAGCCAGTAAAATAAACTAGCTTGAAATCTTTAAACGTACGCTCACGGGCAGACATGTAGACTGCTGTAGACGCAAAGCAAGGCAAAAGCCCTGCACCTTATATATGGTAAAAATGAATAAGCTCCGTACACGGAAGCCGCAACACACCCTACGGCACTAATTGCGGTAGTGGCTGACTTGAAGAGTGGCACAGTCAGCACAGTCCCAGTACTGACTGAAAATAGCACAGAGGCGGAAGAATGTAATAAGTCCTGGCAATACGAACAAGGCTACCGATTCACTTAGTAATTACTATCACTGACTTGCAAACTGCGTGCCACAAATAGGCGCTGGCATGCGTTTCCTCTATCGCGCATATTATCCTACGTCGCAACACATCAAATCCGGACAACCCGCCTCGCCAGGATATCTAGGCATGCGTCTACCAATGAGCGTTTTAATATGACAGCCCGAGAAATTATCCTCCGTATGTCAGTGGAAGGCCACCCATTCATCATCCCACTCATCTATTTGCACATACTCCAACATCACCGACTCTCCTACAGAACCTACTCATGACCTCACAGAAAACAAAAAAAAATTAATGTGGATTAGCTCACCTAATTTAGGATATACAAAGCGAAAGCGAGATTGAGGTCTCCGCTGACCCACGGAGCCGGTTGTGCGCCTTTCCTTTCGTGAAAATGAACGGCCTTTGCAAAGTTGTCAACGCCAATGAGCTCAGTGAACACCGTGGGCTCACTTCTTTTGTTTCGTTTTTGAGGAAAGGAAATGGCACAGTAACAGTATCATATCTCGGTTGACAACCGAACCGCGCCGTAAAGGAAGGGGTAAAGGAGGGAGGGAAAGAAGAAAGACAACTGAAAGTTGGATTTTCGAGGAAAGGCGCGGCGCTGCGCGGCGGCGGAACACCAGCGGCTCGGTACTACTAGTGGTGCTACTTGCTACTCAGTGCTACTTGCGCTACTTCTGCGCTACTGCTACTGAGTACTACTTGCGCTCAGGTACACATTTTATCCTACCCGCTATCCCGCAGTTTGCCCTCTTAGCGGCACACATCGATTCCTCGACAATTCCACGTATGATATGCCCAGTCCCCCCTCACTGTCTCTTATACCCCAACCCTGCCCGTTCCAGTGGGCAGTCGCCCAGCACAGCCCTGGACGACTAGCGTCACCGGATCGTGTGGGCCACCCAGACAGCTGGGACAGATGGGCCTCTGGACTAAGGGCTCCACCTTTCCTTCTCCCTTCTAACCTCCCTTCTCGCTTTTATGTCTCCCTTCTGGCCTTTGCTCATAAGAAAAAAAATCCTTGCCGCCCCGTTGGCTCAGTGGTTAGGGCGCTCGGCTGCTGACGCGAAAGACGTGGGTTCGATCCAGGCCGCGGCAGTAGAATTTCGATGGAGGCAAAATTCTAGAGGCACATGTACTCTACGATGTTAGTGCTCGCTAAAGACCCCAGGTGGTCGAAATTTCCGGAGCCCTACACTGCGGCGTCCCTCATAGCCTGAGTCCCTTTGGGACGATAAACCTCCTTAACACAAACAGTAAAAAATTATTTCATCTCTCTTTGGAGCAGGGCAGAATGGTGGGCCTGTTGGTATGGCATGTTAAAGAAGAAATATTCCAGTATTTCATCTACGGTGGGCTCTTTTCTTTTATGTCAATCTCTGTGCAATCGCGCCAACGCGTGCGGCAGATCCAGCCGATGTTCTGTGTTGTTCTCTTCTTGTGTGTTCGTCTTTTTTTTGGGCTGGTATATTTCTCCTCTCCTAAAGGCCAGGATGTGATACCTAGACAGAATATCCCTTGTTTTTTTTTAATCGAAATGGTAAATGGCTTCTGAGGGCCAATGGTTTCTTGGCGGTATGACGGTTTCAATAGGGGGAGTGTGCTTTTTCCCTGCAGCTTATTTCATAGTGGCGAAAACGTAGCAAAAGTACTCCAGATACACTTAAAATTGCTTTCGTGTGAGAAGGCGTACGCCGACCCGCTCACTTTATGAAGACAGTCGCCACGCGCGCCGCGATGTAGAACGATGCCACGCAGTTAGCAATTCTACGTCTGCATGGCTCTACGCAGGCGCCGCCGCCGCACCCCTTATGATCGGCACGTTAACTTCGTGAAGGCAGTCGCCGCCCTACCGCGGTCCGCTCTCCGCCTTACGGCTATGACGCGATAGCGTTAATGCGCATATATGCAGAGTTGGTCTTTCTCTGTTTAATATTCATAGATCCTTGGAAGTTCTCATACCACTCCTGCCGCCGTGGCGCAGTGGTTAAGCGGCGCGGCACTGCCCTGCGATTGCAGGTACTATCACCGGCGGCACTTGAGAGATCCAGATTGTCCCGAGCAATCACGACCAAACATTAATTTAATCGCTACCCGCCAGGTAGCATAAGGACGACACGTTTTATGGGTACCATCGAGTGTTAGTACACACGAAACCGCACGCACGCACGGCCAAACGCACGCACAGAGGCGGGTTTTCGCTCAATGGGGCAACTAAGGCTTACGCCTTATTAGCCAGACAGCAAGACCAAGACACTTCTCAATCCAGCGACGAAGTTTCCTGTATATTTATGACCAAGGCTGTGCAATCGGCCTTGCGGCGAGTACTTTGAAGGGCGTACCTTGTGTGTTTTAAGGGAGGCAATCGCTGCTGGGTAGTCTTGGTAGTGGTCTTCGACGACAGCAGTGGCTCCACAGTGGATCGCCTGTGAGACTTTTGTGAACCCATAGAGCATGCACGGCGGGACCAGCAGGAAAATCACATCATCCGGTGTAACGTACTTTTCCAACCTGAAAAGAGCAATGCACTTTGGTAGGTACACTGCAGCTTTCAAATCAAGCGTCATCAGCAGTGCATTACAAAGGTTACTCGATGACTGAGAGGAAAAAACAAGTTTAAGAATCGGGAATAGCCGTTAGCTTTTCCTTGCCTTCTGTGCTCCGTTTCTGTTTAATTAGAATAAGCATCCTGCAGAGAAATCCGTCGCATTTTTCTGTTTTGCGTCGATAAAGTACTTATGGCTGGTAGATACCGCAATTTCGGCACTATCTGCTCTTAATCTGATTCTATCTGCTTTGCAGGTAACCTGAAGAGACCTGATATTTCTTTTTGAACAACGGACATTTTATGCGGGCCAGTGTAGTAAGTGCAACATGAAATAAGCTTTGCTGCTATTTCCACTCTTTTTTATGTGTGAAACGTAGTGGCCTTTACTACGCCCAGCCGAGCTAACATATAACAAAGAGCTTAGTGAACTTATTTTGATTGACTGACTTCTAGGCCATTCTACTTCATCATTTTAAACTGGTTTTGCGTTCTAGGCACTTTCTACACCTCTGGTTTCTCTTTTATTCTTCCCATCTCTCACTCACTGCAGTCGGCCTGAATGTCATTATCCTTTTTTTCTTACGCAATAGTCTCCTAAATAATGGGACTAGAATGAAACCTCTCGAATATTTTGAACTAAAAACAAACATATCAATCAGCAATTTTTTCTCATTAAATTCAACACCCAATGAAATTACTTCCGGTATTAAGACACAAAGCGTTATCTCCTAAGAAAATAAGTCAAAGGATGGCAAAGTGGATAACCTGGCATTTCAGCTTGCACAAGCAATTGAGATAATATACCGAAATTGTTATATACTTCCACCGAAAATTATGATGTTAATTTGTAGTTTATTGTTTGCACCCAGACTGAATTATTGACACTTAATCTGGTCTATCACAACACAAGAAAACTTTGTCTTCTCACGTTGCAGAAAAGGTTTCTTACGGTACTAGAAGCTCTTCCCATTTATTCCCACATACGGGACCTTTTTGACAAACACAATATTATCCCGGTTGCTTTGGTCCATATTTTTTGGAAAGTACTTAAAAATAAAATAATAAAGAATTACTTTTCACAACGTTTAGCTAACTTGCAGGAACACGCTACTGCCCGCGAGGCATATTGATATCAGTCCTGGAAAATGAGAACTTGAAAAAACAACTTATTGTTTACACACAGAACCGAAAAATAGCGAAGGTTACTGAAAAGACGACATAATGAACACTTACAACAAGAAGACATTACGTTTAAAAAAATCGGCAGCATTTAAAAAAATTCTAGTCCGTCTTTTTTCCTTTCCCGCCCTTCAATTTTATCCCGTTATTCCTGATTGTGTATCTTGTTAGCGACTAATTTTCGTCTTTCCTTGCATGAAGTGACAAGAGTGATTTATTCGTTTTGCTATTGCTTTCTGCCGGGTATACCATCACTGTAACACTATTCGTGTTCTTTTATTAAATGCGGAGGATTCCCGGAGAGATCAAACAGCCCAAATATTTCAAATTTTTAGCATTCTTGATTACTTTATATATTGCGCCCACACTTTTCAGTAGGCCAACAGCGAATCTCGTTTTGTGAAAATGCTAATATTTCAGGAGAAAAATACTGTAAACGACGCCGACGCTGAGGCAACATTTTTGCGCACAGCTCAGTTTGACTAATTTTAAATGCCGTACGAATCGACATAGTGGCCCCATGATGAATATATTGTCACGTTGGCGTTAAGCGGCCGAGATGTCACGCTGGAGATAAGCGACCGAGAGTTGTTGTTGCCTTCGAGACACGGCACATGCCCACGACGGGGGATTAGCCAGGGCTCAGTGGGGAGACCTCATAGAATAGGGTAAACTGGTGTCCAGCTAATGATTGTGCCTTGGGTGAAATTTCAGAGTAATTTAAAAGAAAGGAAAGAAACAAAATATCGGGAGAGAATATCTGGGAATTAAATATATGATATTATCCAAACGCTCTCTTAAATGCGGAAATCTTGCGAACAATTAGCAAGGGAATCTGCCGGTAGCTGTTATATAATTGTGAAGGTATTCGCAAACTTGATGCAATGCAAAACCCCTGGCGCTCGAGCCGACTAAGAGGAGGAGGGGAACCGGCAAAGTGAGACCCAACTTTCTAATGGGAATTTCTAAGTATGCTCTCCTCTGTTGTGCAAGCCTCCGGGAAGAGAGTAGGAAATGCTCCAATGTCTCGACTTCCCCACAAGCCGCACAAAGGTTTGTGGGACTGAACCCGCATCTACATAAGTACAAAGATTTAGACGGGAAATCCTGCACCGCATGAGTGTCATCGCTACCTTACACTGCCGGGTTTCACACGCGCGAGCCTTCCATGGGTACATGAGATGTTGGCAGTCAACAGTAGAGAGTAAGGGATCGTTGCAACTAGCGGTTATAAACTGCAAACGCTGAAATGTAGTCATTCCGAGAAGAACAAGTTTAGGGAGGCTACAGGCGACAGGAGCATTTAGAGCTGATGTTACCAAAAAGTCTGCTGCTTCATTTTGTGTAATACCGAAGTTACCTCGTATTCAAATGAAGCGCACCTCTTTCACCCATCCAGGAATAAAAAACTTTATTGAGCGCCAGCAGCAGCGTAGCCCTGGGCGAGCGCCTCTTCTTCTTCTTCTTCTTGATAGGCGCGTTCGTCTGCACGAGCGCTGGCGTCATTAGCTCCCTTCTCCGAAAGCATCGACCCGAAGCTGAAAAGAAAGCAGTAGGTCTCTAGAAGCGCTAGGGTAGTGTCCTTGCGTAGTACGGCTTCAGGCGAACCACGTTGACCCTCGGGCCGGTGGTGGCGTCGAGATTGTTGAGTCTCATGAGGGACGACTTCATAATTCAGAGCTCCAAGGCGTCGCACAATTCGGTAAGGACAGAAATGGCGGCGCAAGAGCTTTTCACTCAGTCCGTGTGGCATCGAGTGTTGTCGCCACCTGACGTCCATAAACTAGGACAAAAGGTGTCATGTTGGTTGTTTCCTGCACGGCTGTATTGTATGCGAACGTGACGTAGCGTAGGACGTCGTCCCATGTTTTATGTTACACGTCCACGTACATTGAAAGCATGTCCGCAAGCGTCTCGTTTAGACGTTCCGTGAGTCCGTTAGTTTGGGGATGACAAGAAGTCGTCCTACGGTGACTGGTGTGACTGGAGGTTAGATTATGGTGCAGGAGCTCAGAGGAAAAGGGCAGCCCCTCTGCCCGTAATCAAAACATTTACAGCACCATGACGCAAGACGATATGATGAACAAAGAACTGGGCTACTTCGATGGCGGTGCTACTTTGAAGAGGTGCTCTCTCCGCATAACGTGCGAGATTATAAGCACCTACTATTATCCACCTTTTTCCGGAGCCTGATGTAGGAAAGAGCCCGAGTGAGTCCATGCCGACTTGCTGAAACGCTTGCGAAGGCGGCTCAATGGGCTTGAGGAATCCGGCTGGCTTCACGGGCGGAACTATGCGGCGCTGGCAATCCCGGCAAGAGCGGACGTAATGCGCAACGTCAGGACCCAGGCGACGCCAGTAGTACTTGTCTTGAATTCTGGCTTATGTTCTAGTAACACCAAGATGGCCGGAAGCTGGTTTGTCATTGCGTGCGTGAAGAATTTCGTCGCGTAGGTTCACAGGGACGACCAGCAAGTATTGCCTACCGTTGGCGGCGAAATTCTTCTTGAACAGAACACCGTTTCGTACGCAGAGAGACAACAAAGTTCGCCTGAAGGCTTAAGGAACTCTCCTGCTTGCACCTTCAAGATAATGAATGATGTCGCGAAAGTCGGGATCGGTGCGTTGATGATCGGCGAAATTGTCGGTATTTATTGCATTCATGAAGACTTCATCGTCGTCAGCAGCGTCGTCCGGAGCTGCTTGCACGGAAGCACGAGATAAGCACTCGGCGTCTGCGTGTGTCTGACCAGATTTGTAAATTACAGTGATATCGAATTCTTATAGTCGAAGGCTCCATCGTGCGAAGCGCCCGGAGGGATCCTTGAGGCTGGTCGGCCAGCATAGTGCATGATGATCGGTCACTACTTCGAAAGAGCGGTCATAAAGGCATGGTCTGAACTTCGAAACTGCACACAAGATGGCGAGGCATTCTTTTTCAGAGGCAGAGTAGTTGGCTTCTGTCTTCGATAGTGCGCGTCTCGCATAGGCGATGACACGTGGTTGGTACCGCCGAACTTGAACTAGGACAGCGCCCAAACCAACGTTGCTTGCATCGGTGTGAACCCTTGCGTCTGCAAGCTCATCAAAATGCTCCAGCACAGGGGGTGACTGCAGGCGGCGTTGAAGCTCTCGAAATTCCATCTGCTGTGGTGGTTCCCATTTGAACGGTACATGCGCATTTTTCAGATCAGTAAGGGGTGAGGCAATTTAAGAGAGATTCTCCACGAAGCGGCGGTTAACACGCGCAAAGTCCGAGGAATCGACGAACTTTCTTCTGGTCACGCGGTGGTGAAAAATTTGCAGTGGCGGATGTTTTCTCGCGATTCGGAAGAACTCCTTTGGTAGATCACGACATGGCCTAAAAACCTGAACTAGGCCTCACTCTCTCTCTCTCTCTCTTCGTACGCAAGATAGCAGTGTTCGGCTTTTAGATTAAGGCATGATGGCGTTATGGGCTGCAAGACGTCCTTGAGGCGACGCAGGTGCTCCTCAACAGACGGGGCAAAAACGATGACGTCGTCAAGGTAGAAAAGACAAGTCTGCCACTTCAAAGCCGCAAGAACGGTATCCATGAGCCTTTGGAATATCGCAGGTGCCGAATAAAAACTAAATGGAATCACCTGAAACTCGTACAGGCCCTCTGGAGTGATGAATGCCGTTTTTTCGGTGCCCCTCTCGTCTACCTCAATTTGAAAATATCCACACTTCAGGTGCATGGAGGAGAAATAGCAGATGTTGCATAAGCGATCCAAAGCGTAGTAAATTCTGGGTGGTGGGTACACATCCTTTTTAGTGATGTTATTTAACCGATGGTATTCAACACAGAATCGTAAGGTGCCGTCCTGCTTCTTCACAAGCACGACAGGTGCCGCGCACGGGCTCCTAGAACGGCGAATAACGTCGTTGGCGAACACATCTCTCACTTGTGGGCTGATGGTCTCACGTTCTTCGGTGGGCACTCGATAAGGTGCCTGGTGGAGTGGTGGAACATTTTCATCAGTAATTATGCGATGTTTCGCAAGATGCGTCCTGCCGACGCGTGACAACAGAGCGATGGCACCAGGGTAGCGATCGAGCAGTTCCCGCACTTTGTCTCGCTGCTCGAGCGGCAGGGTCGGGTTAATGTCGTACTGAGCACCAGCAGGTCTATCAGGCTCAGTCGTTAAAGCAGGCGTTAAACTGTGGACACACCTAGTTTCAATAAGAGCGCTAATATATGCCACAGTCGTTCCCTTGTTAAGGTGCTGGTGTTCGTTGCTGAAATTTATCAGAAGAACGTCGGCCGTGCTATCCTCGAAGAAGACAACCGCCCTGACGACGGAAAGTCCTCTGTCCAGAAGCTACAACTGCTTGCTTTCTACGACACCCTCAATTTTCCGTATGTTCTTTGAGCCGACGGTTATCATCATCATATTCGCGTCGCTAATCCTCAGGACGAGACCAGCCTCCGAGTCCCCTTAGCGGAAACTAGATGCAGCAGCCTCTGGAGGTGCGGCTGCTCAACGGCAAAATGTGCAAGATCCTCCATCACCGTAAGACAGTTCACACACAACGCCGAATTCCTTAGCCGTACCGACGACTGATCAGCCAAAGTGCCTCAAAACAAGCCGATGTCGTCACGTACCGCGCAGTGGCCAAGGCGCTTTTTCTCGATGCCGGACTCCTTCGACGCACTGCAGCCGAAACCGACTGCCTCGACATCCCCAAAATAAAACGCTAGCAACAGCCGACTTAGAGATTTCGGTTGACGGCGCCAATGTAACGGCGCTGATGGATACTGGCTCCAATTATTATGTGTTCAGTGGAAAATTTGCTTCGGCACTAAAAAAGGTCACAACCACTTGGGACGGCCCAAAGATGCGTACTGCAGGGGGCCATTTGGTCACACCAACGGGAACGTGCACGTCGCGGGTAGCCGTGCAACGCCGAACATTCCTAGCAACGTTCGTAACGCTAGCCGAGTTTTACCAGGACGTCATACTCGGCATGGACTTCTTAACTGAAAACGGTGCCGTGATTGATCTGCAAACGCAGTCCGTGGAGTTCTCGGCCGAGAAGGCCATATCCGCCGATAGTGTTCTCCCAGCGGCGTAGCCCTGGACGAGCGCTTCTTCTTCTTCTTGCGCGTTCGTCTGCACGAGCGCTGGCGTCAATATTTTGCGTTCTAAATATACAGGTGGCAAATAATATTGCACGCTTATTTCCACCACTGTGAAGAAGTTGTCGCTTACTAAAAAAAATTGAAAAAAACTGGTCTGAAATGAGGCTACTTTCAACAATGTTTTTCTCCGCAAATATAAAGCACATCTTCAAATTTGCACAATAGATAAGCATCGAGGTGCTAAAAAGCGTACCGACTTTGATTTTCATACAGTGCAAAGAAGTGAAAGAAGTATTGCCCTAAGTGTGGAAGTTTTATACAGTACTGCTTTTAAAACTTAAAAGGAAAAAAAAACCCCGTCCCCAATGTTTCATCAAACTCCTCGAACGTGTCTTCAGATGGAGGCGAAAAAGAATACCAAAGAACATGTTGCATTTTTTTTCAGCATTGTTTTTTAAGCTCGAACTTGAAGCTTCTTGAGCATCAGCAGGAGCGCTTAAATGAATGGGAGGGGGCAACAAGCACGCCTTCCGCTGCTGTAAATTCTCCCGATATCCCAAGACCGAGACCTCTTCCATCGAGAACATGCCTAATTAATTTTTGTGGGCAAACATTAATCTGTGACGTAAAGAGGACGCGGTTGCGATGTCATCCCCGAATGCGGGGAACAACTCTCTCTCAATGTCACTTCAGTGTAGGTGGGGAGTGGCACTATTTCCTACTTCTGTAACAACTGGGAGTGCGGCCCATAAGAATGCATCTAGGGAAGGTTTTGTAATTCTCTTACTGCACACTGCACCTATGAAGCCGTCTTTGTCCCCAGGCCTTTCCTTAGTCGTTCCGCTCCAGGTGTACTGTGGCTAATTTTCTTTTATAATTTGCGTTTCATTTGAAATACATTTTGGTTTCTTTTTTATCAGCTATTCATTTAATTTGATTGGTTATACTGGTTAATTGTTGTATTGGTTATAGCTAGTGAAGTAGCTATTCCTCAGCTCATCTACAATTTTCGTTAGGCGTTTAGATATCAAAGAGACTCCAAAATGAGCAAGTAAAGTTGCCCTTCATTAATAAAAGACGACAAAAGCGTTTAGTACAGAATGTGGATTTGTAAAACGTCGCCGGAAAGCACATACAGTAACGTAAAAAAAAAAGCTTGGAACGACGTTGTGCACTTCCAAGTTCGTGTCCACAACGCAGTCGTCTTTTTTAAATGGACTACAACCTAATAGGTTCACTGTGCAGTCGAACAATTATACTGACAGCTGTTCATTTATTTTGATTGGTTATGCTAGTTACTTGCTGGATTGATTATAGCTATGGTGAAGTAGGCATTCCCTCAGCTTAGGTACCATTCTCGTTAGACTTTTGCATATTCAAGAAACTCCAAAATGAGCAAATAAAGTTGCCCTTCATTATTAAAAGACTACAAAAGCGTTTAGTACAGAATGTGGATTTGTAAAACGCCACCGGCAAGCACATACAGTAGCGTAAAAAAAGCTTGGAACGACGTTGTGCACTTCCAAGTTCGTGTCCACAACGCAGTCGTCTTTTTTATTGGAAAACAACCTAATAGGTTCACTGTGCAGTCGAACAATTATAGTGACAGCTGTTCATTTATTTTGATTGGTTATGCTGGTTACTTGCTGGATTGATTATAGCTATAGTGAAGTAGGCATTCGAAGAAGAAGTGTGTCCCTGCTAAAGTGGCTGCACATCGTTCTTCAGAAAAGCCTCGCCATCCACGTAAATACGTGGCCTATTTGAAGAGAACTGCATCCTCGCCTTCTGAAGAAGCTCCGGACGTCCTCCCACCACCTGAGACCTCCTGGAAGCCATGCATGAGTGCAGCCGAGCTGGGCACTGACGCTAGGCTTAGTGCCTCCGCTGCCACGCTGGCGGAGCTAGCTCTGCCGGCGTCTCTCGTGGCAGCACCTGCCACGCAGTCGACACCTGATCCGCGGCGCCAGGTCCAGCTTTGTGCTCCCGGTTCATCGGCAGATGCACCCCTCCTGCCTTCCCGAAATGCCGGACTGCTCGTGAGTGATCTGCCACCAGGGCACATGGCCATCAACTCTACACCATCGGATGGGCCTCAAACCGCACGGCATGGTGAACCGGGCATTCCAATAAACTTATCGGCACGTCCACCCGTGCAAAAGTGCCCTCGTGCAACCCAGAAGCGTCCCGCAAACGACAGCCAACCGATTCCATCTTCGGCAAGTGATGGCTCCCAAGGTAAGCGCACTTGTCTTACGATCGAGAACTTGGTTGAGCCTACGCCGGGATCGTCTTCCTTCAAAGTGACCATTAAATCACTGCCCAACAAAAGCCTTACGGATATACCGAACATGATTTTACAAGCTAACTTGGACGCGTGCCTCGGAACCAAAGGTTTTCGGGGCTTCACAGCCAGGACCAAGTCCAACACCATGGCAGTGTGGCTTCCGACTCTGACTGCCGTAGAACATCTGCAAACGTTCACCAGTATTTCACCGACATGCGAAATCTCAATGCCAGTACAAGTGTATTAAGTTCAAGTCTCCGACTTGCAGCGCTGCGTCGTCTACAACGTCGATATCACTGAGGATCAAACTGCACTCCAGCGTGAGCTGTACTGTCCCACGCACCGTGTCATCCAGGCCCGACGCATGGGAAAGGGGCGCTCTTGCATAGTCACCTTGCTAGGACCTCTGTCACTACCAGCCCGTCTGTACTATTATGGCTGTATTTTACGGCCTCGGCCATAAAAACCGAGTGCGGTATATTGCTATAACTGCTTCCGTACTGGTCATATGCGCAAATCCTGCCCCATCACTGCTGCCGGTGAAAGTACATCGGAAGGGAAAGTGGCTTATCGATGCGGCCTTTGTAAATCCGACGACCACGATATAACATCTGCAAGCTGTCCGACAAAAAAAAGGCAACACAAAACGCTCGTCGTCGAATGACTAAGCATTGGCCAATACAAGACAGCATAACTTCAGTGCAGACATCCAATCGGTTCGCAGCTCTCCAGTGGGATGACGACGAGTGGCCGGAGCTCCCTGAGCACACCTCGCATGATCCTTCAGCTCAGCAGCCTTCTAACGGCACTGTGCGAAAAGAACGCCTCCGTAAACAGCCAACAAAGCAGCGCAGTGTGCCCGAACTACCGCAGGACGATATGGCCGTAGTCGACGAACAAATCGCACGTCTTTTAGCGGAGGTCACCAACCTCCGGCAACATCGTGAACTGCTCGTTCGACGTAAACGGGCAGCGGAATCATCCGCCACATCTATCAATGGCGCAGCAACATCACCTTCTTGCCGCCCACCAGTGTCATTTCCTGCTGCCTCTTCCCAGATTATCGCAATGCCACTGGACAGCTCTGCGACTTCTTTGCTCCGGTTTATAGTCAACCAGTTGAACCTGACGTACGTGATTCAAAAACGCTTGGGCTAGTAACTAGAAATGGCAAGTTCCAGTCGTGCTGGTCTGCTGCAGTGAAACTGCAGAGGCATTTCCACGAAGGTGGGAGAGCTCAAGACCCGACTACAAATTCACAAGCTCCAGGTATGGGCCATGCTGCTACATGAAACAAACGCTTTGCCATCGATTCCAGGCTTCAGTGCCTACATGTTCCCCTCCTTCAATGATAGACCGTCGTGTACAAACTGCGGCTCCCCCGGGAAAGGTGGCGGTGTATGTGGACTCACGTTTTCCGCATGTACGCCTTGCTCTCGAAAAATGGTGAACGTCATATCAAGAGGTAGTGGCAGTGGCTGCGAAACTAAAGAAGGGAACCGTTGTGGTCGTTTCAGTTTACGTTAGACAAGCCGGTGGTGTTTCCTCCCGTGTTAATCTTGGCTGGTTAACAAGTGTCCGTCGGCAGTATCCCGGGTGTCCGATTTTAGTCGGAGGAGACTTTAACTCCCCTCACCAGGATTCGCGGTACCCCACTTCGAGCCCTCGTGGCAGGCGTGTGCGTGACGCCTTCACGGATGCACAATTTGTGCTGCTCAACCATCCTAGGACAGCAACACGCCCAGTTCGTCAAAGTCGCAGTGCTTCCTATGCTCCAGACTTGACGTGGTGGTCGGGTCCGGGTGCTCCTTCCTGGCACATGGAGCCAGACTGTTGGGGAAGTGATCATCACCCTATCATTATCGGTCTTCACACCTCACATTTCCGACGTTTACGCTGCAAATGTTCTGTGATAAACTGGGACAGTTTTCGCTCCTGTATGGACAATCTCTCCTCAGATTCTTCGCCAATCCTTGTTGAGCGCATGCAAACAGCGCTCAACAGTGCTACAACTACCACCTGGACTGATGTTGGTCGACCAGCACCAGACCTTGGCCTTCTTAACTTGTGGGCGGCATGCCGTCAAGCCGAGCTGGCTGCTACGCGAGACCCTACATCGTCGCAGGCACGTACGCGATTGCACTATCTCACTGCTAAGGCACGCAAATATGAACGCGACCTCTGTCGGCGGCAGTGGCATGCTTGGTGCGAAAAATTTTCTACGAAATCCTCGAATGCTTCTCTCTGGCGAACATTCCGTACAATGGAACGTGGTCGCCGTTCGACTGACGCAGCGGCAACCGCATGCTTCGCGGCTAACTTGTCGCCAGATGATTTCGCCAAAGAAGCAGCGCGAAAGTTTTTCCCAAAATACGATGCTGTGCCTTCTTCATCCGCTAGTTTAATTATGGCAGGCATCCCAGCGCATGTATATCAAATGCCGCCTGATGTCGGCGTAGATGGAATTGCGTGTCCATTCTCTGTGCCTGAGTTGCTGGCTGCAATAGATGATGCGAAAAGGAAAACAGCGCCAGGCCCGGACAATATTCAGTACGAGGTGTTCAAGAACCTGAGTAGCGCTGCACTCCCTCAACTACTTGGCACCATAAACAAAGTATGGTTGGATGGCGTAGTGCCCGAGAGCTGGAAATCCGCTGTCGTGATTCCTATCCCGAAACCAGGAAATCCTCCGACGGATCTTGCCAACTTGCGACCTATCTCCTTAACTCCTACGCTGAGCAAGCTGGCGGAGAAAATGCTAGCCACACCATTGTCATGGTGGCTACAGCAGCACGGCTTTTATCACCCAGCACAAATCGGCTTTCGTCCATATATTGGTACAGAGGACGGGTTGGCTGTCTTAGCATCTGTAGTTTCGTCATCGACGCGCAGCCGCAATGTGCGTACTCTTTTAGCAATTGATGTTGAAAAGGCATATGACAACATCAGTCATGCAGCCATTCTGAACTCGATTGACATGCTTCATTTTCCTCTGAGAGTGCGTAGTTTTGTCCAATCATTTTTGGAAGGCAGAAAATTTGCAATACGCCTCAGCGGCGAAGCGGTCGGATCATTTGTTCCTCTCTGCGGTGTGCCGCAGGGATCAGTATTGTCGCCGACGTTATTTAATATTGCTTTCATCCCGCTGGCTTGGCGCTTACATGACATCCGTGACATAAAATTTCTTCAGTACGCTAACGACATCACGCTGTGGAGTACTCACCACGATCTCCGTACTCAGGAGGCTGCCCTTCAATCTGCCTTGGATGTTACCTGTAATTACGCATCATCCATCGGACTTCAGCTATCTGTGCATAAAACAACATACACGTCAGTCGCCAACCGCTGGGCACGCCGTAAACTTGCTGCAAGTCCAAACCGTCTTTGTCTATGAAGCACCCCACTACAGTAAAGTCCCAGTGTAAAAATCCTTGGCTTAATGATTCACCAATCAGGATCAGCGACTGCATGGCTTTCTCGGGCAAAAAGGCAAGCTATTCAGACTTTGGGTTTGATTACAGGAATTGCCCCTAAAACTGGTGGCACAGGCTCGTGCGTTGCACGGTAATTGGTGAGGGCAGTTCTGCAGCCACGTATTGTTTATCAAGCCCAGTTTAAACATCTTACAAGAGCCCAATGGGATCGCCTTGAAGCCGTGAACCGAGAGGCTATGAGGACCATTACGTGCCTTCCACGCATCACACCGGTCATAGCTTTACAAGAAAATGCGCAGCTCAATACCACTGATGGGCTGGTGTAGCACCGCCGTGAAGCGCGCAGCCTTAAGGCCAGTCTATCGCACTCCACGCATGCACTGAGGACTTATGCAACGTCACATTCCATTCTTCAGCCGCAAACGCCAGTTCTTCCCCCATGGAAGTTTGTACAGCTCAGCGACAACAAGCCAACAGATAATCGCCGACGAACATCTGCTCATTCAGCATCGTTGCTTCGCCAGAAATTTGAAGAACAAGATGCTTGCCAGCCTGAAGGATCCATTGCTGTCTACGTAGACGCAAGCATACAATACTGCAAAGCAACAACAGATATTTACTCCCCGGGCAGACCTGCCCTGAATCAAACCTCTTGGTTTCAGCTTACGACACCCCGTTCGTCCTTTCGTTCTGAGCTCGTTGCAGTTCAAGAAGCACTCTGCTCCGTGGCCGACATAACTATGCTCCCGGCGGCCCACGTTGTCATCTGCACTGACGCCCTTCAAGTTGTCCGGTTGCTACGACGTGTTAGCCGCGGTCCAACAATATGTCAGTACATCCACCAGCTCGCGGCACGCATCCCGCAGCCAGTACGTATTGAGTGGGTCCCACGGTATCTGCTGACCTATCAATGCCAGGCAGATTTAGCGATCCGCCTTGCGAATACAAACTCATCACCGCCTCGGCACCTTCATTTGGAGAATTTTACCCTCCTTTCATCAAGAAAGGAACTCCTCTGGCGCCGCACACGTGCTCTCATCCCTCCGTGTGCGGTAACCCTCCCCCGCGGTCTTACCCGTGCAGGAGGTTGCTCTTAGGAGGATCCGTGTCGGGGTTGCCCTCACACCAGCCATAACTCGGATGTGGCCTCAGTACCGAGAATTGTTTCCTCGGCCAGGGTGTCCGATATGTAAACACGAGGACATTGAGGCCGACATTCATCACTTAGTGTGGGACTGCCCAGCTCTCAAGCCTACAAGGATCCGGCACTTGATGGTAGCAGGTCTTTCACCAAGCAACCCTGCTTCATATATTGCCTGGACGCAGGGACCGTACCACCGTTCTCTACTGACTTCATCAAATCAGCTAACCTTTTTCCATTCATTTAATGTCTACTACATCATTCATCACACCTTTACCAATCATTGATGCCCTGGGGCAATAAATTTCGCTTAAAAAAAAGTAGGCATTCCCTCATCTTAGGTACCATTTTCGTTAAACTTCTGCATATCGAAGAGACTTGAAAATGAGTAAATGAGGTCGCCCTTCAATAATAAAAGACGACAAAGGGGTTTAGTACAGAATGTGCGAAACGCAACCGGCAAACACATACTGTAACGTTTAAAAAAAGGGGGGTTTGAAACGATGTTCTGCACTTCCACGTTCGTTTCTACAACGTAGTCGCTTTTTCTAACGGAATACAACCCCATACGTTCACTGTGCAGTCAAAACATTATACTGAGAGCTTTTGTTTCCATGCATTCCTATGGGCCGCACTCCCAGTTGCTACCCGAACTCGGGGATAGCGGCATCACCGAATCCTGCTTACATCAAGGATCGGTGTTTCTCTGCGAAAATGCTTGAGTCTTGAGATTTGGGGGAAAATTTAGAACAGCGGAAGGTGTATCTGTTGCTTCCGCACCTTCATTTAGGCGCCCCTGTTGATGCTCAAGAAGCTGCAATTTTGAGGTTGGATAACATAATTGGATTCAAAATAATGCAACATGTTCTTTCGTATTATTTTCACGTCCTTCTAGGGACTTATTTCAGAAGATTTAACTGGGGACCGTTTTTTCTTTTTGAAAAACCACTGCTATATTCAAAAATGCTTGATTAAGGAAAAAGCTCTTTTTACTTTCCTGCACTATACTGGAATGAAAGTCGGTACGCCTTTTTTAGCACCTCTATTTTTATCTCTTGTGCAAACTTGAATGAGATCAGCTTTGTATTTCCGGAGAAAAAAATTCTGGAAAATAGTATCATTCAGAATTGCATAATTTTGACAATTATTTTTTATTAAGCGACAACTTCTTCACATTGACAATGCCCGGGAAGAAATCTGTCATATTCTTTCTCACCTGCGCTTTCAGCGCGGCAAATATATACACTTTCTCGTCTGAAGTTTTGAGCACGCCAAATATATCCAACATGGCTTTCATATCTCGACTATTACGTCACTGAAAAGTTGCGAAATTGAGCTGCGCTTGAAAACGCTGCCTCTGCCACGACGTCGTTTATAATTTTTTTCTCAACATATATTCCCATTTTCGCGAAACGAAATTCACAGTTGGCTTACTGAATAACGTGTGTATAATATATAAATAAATCTGAAAATTTTAAAATTTGAAATACTTAAGCACTTGATCTCTCGTGGATCTCGTGCCATGAGGCAGCTTGTAATTTTGTAATTATTTTTTCTCATACTCCATCATAATGAAGTATGTTACAATTACTTTTGGCGAATAAATTTTTAATTGTGGGCGTGTATTTCACCTTTTTGTCTATCTTTTTTCAAGAAACAACGCCTCTAGGGCACTGTTTAGTATTTGGGGGTATGCGGCTCTGTCAAGCTGTCGCTGATGACATAATTTACTGCCTGCCTCCAGTGTCGTGTATCCTTTATGTCACACAAATCAAAGCGTCAATATTATTATTAGAAGTCTTGAAGTGGTTGGTGCTTGCTTTATTGGGTTTAACGTCCCAAAGCGACTCAGTCTATGCGGGATCTCGTGCACTGATATTGCGCAGTAGACGAGCCTCTAGAATTTCGCATCCGTTGAAATGCAACTTCCGCGGCCGGGATCAACCCGCGTCTTTCGGGTGAGCAGCCGAGCACCACAACCGCCGAGCTACCACTGCAGCCAAGACTTGAGCCGATACTTCTCTGATGATGTGAGTGATAAGCATTGTGTGCTGCCGAGAGAAAGGAACACCAGCCATGTCTGCGAAGCAGAAAGAGGTGCCTAGGCCGCTCAAGGAACCCATTACGCTGTCACGTGATGCCATTAAGGCGGAGCTCAAGTGTGCCCCAATTTATTTCCTTGAAGCCTAAGTACCGTCTCTCAGCTCTAAGCTGCTGCAGACTTGCGTGCTATATGTCGCAACCTAGAACTGCTTAATTCATGTTTTAACGCGACAGCGTTAAAGGCTCTAAAGCGGCTGTTTGGGCTTGTTGGTCAGTGAACATGGTAAAAGAATGCAGCGCGAAAAAAACAAGGACGAACAGCGCCCTGTCCTGTCCACTTCTGTTCGTCCTTGTTTTTTTCGCGCTGCATTCTTTTACCATGTTTAAAGGCTCTGTTCACCACAGAATCCGGCGTCGGCGTTATGAGCGAAAAATCACGGACATGGCTCTGGCAGGTGGTCCCTGGAGAGCAACCTAGGAAGCACGTGGACCACCTATGTCATGTGGTGTCATCACAACCTGTCCAACGTGGCAGGTGGAAATTAAATTAATGATTGGTCGCTTGGGAAGAGCAACCTGGGCCGCACAAGGCCCACCACTCGGAGCACCTGCCATCGCAGTGCACAGGCGCATCGCCTAACCGCTGCGTCAGGAGGGATATGAGGACTCCCAGGGATCTATGAATGCAAATTAGAGAACGACCTTCTGCACATACGGGCATTAAGCCTTTACACTATCGTGCCATACCGTTAAGGCCGAGCTTAAGTATTCCGTCCAGTTTTTTGGCCACTCCTGCCCAGGCAAGGCGCGAGATAGCGGTCGCGGACGTATGGCCTGAGCAATAGAGGCGGCGCAAGGGGTCTGTTTAAAGGAGTGGAGGGACTTCTTGCTCTGTTTCCATAGTCCTTTCAAATAATGGCTATCTGGAGGTCGTCCTAATGCTCACTGCACTGCTGTGTACGCCTGCCGCTAGCACGGTGGAAGCGAAAGCGGAACCGTCCTGAAACAGCCCACGGGGTAAACGCTTCGGCATCTTCGTAAATCGATGGCAGTGACTACCGAGAAAATCGTGGTGGTATGCTTTGATGGCGCGTTCTCTAATGGATAGCAGTGCGCAGAGGGCTCACACAGGAATGTCCGTTGGCCCCGCTGTTTTATTTTAGTGAATTTTGTACAGGCTGCAAGACAGCTCAACACTCCATAACTGCTGCTTGCAGACGACCTTCTTCGATTAGCCGACAGCGGAAAGCCGCTGTGGAGTCTTGTGACCATTACTGCAAATCAACTGACCATGGCGGAATTTAGCTCCAATCCCCAGCATCCCGCTTTACTGTGCTTTTCAAGCCACCTGAATGATGCTGTGGGCGTGGTACTGCACAGTGGCGAACAGATGCTGCCCTGCTACGAGTACCTCTTCCTGGCGTAACCTTCAGTAGCGACGAGCGTGGTTGCACACGCTACAATAAGCAGCTCCAACGAGCGTTGCGAAGGGCCAGCTGCTTGATGCGCTAGCGACGCCTCTGACGGCGTAATCGGTACTTGATAATACGCGAACATTAGAAAACGATACACGTACGCAGTTTTACATTTCACAACGCTATCATATGGCGGTCACCCGCAACATCAGCATGACTAGAACGGAGAGAGCAAGAAGTCGGCCGCAGAGCTCTCCGTTCTCATAGTCTAGTTACCATAGACGCAGTCTTATGAGGCCTTTTTTCAATGCGAAAGAATTACTTAACTCATTCTGCGAAAACCCCAACATCGTCAAAAACCCGTGGCCGAAACGTGGCATGCAAGGGATGTCGTCACCCCTCCTAGGAGCCAATAAGTTGTCCAGTGACCCAGGGAACCTGTTCTGCGCCTTTTCTTTCCTCAAAATCAGCAGTATAAACCTTCCGCTGGTTTGGAGGAAAGAAAAAGCGCAAAACTTCCTCAATATATGGGTGGACGCCACCGCCTACTCACTGCGAGATTCAGTTGTCGAATAATCCAGTGCGCCAGCTACACTTGAAACTCGTCGCGGAAATACGACATGCAAATGACGTCATCACTCCTCTAAGAGCAATAAGCAATAGGTCGCGGGCGTCCCCATTGTCACATGCTTCAAAGCGCGACGGAGGTGTCCACTGACCGAGGAAGCCAGTTATGCGCGTTTGCTTACCTCAGATTGAAAGCTGTCCAAAGCTTGAGAAAAAAAAGATGCGAAAAAAACCTTCTGCGACAAATGCGGGAAAACACCCGAAAACACTGCGTCCGCGAACCCGCCGATGATCACGAGGCAAGGCTCGAAGAGATGATTGAAATTAAGCGTCGTCTTGTGCCAGAACTACCGTATGTTGCCGGGGCCGACACTTGCTTTACGAAGCACTACATGCAAGACAAGTTGAAAGTGTTGTGCAGCGTGTGCGTTTGAGCGTGGTTCACGTTGGACTTCACGCGTGTACAAGATCGACACCAGGAGATACTCTCAAAGACGTCCTCTAATCGAATTCTTAATGAGCATCGCTTATCTTGCCTTCGCATACATGCCCTGTCTAAGCCAATTCCATCCTCTTGATTTTGAATCGGATGTCAATAACCTGCGTTTGTTTGTTCCCTGGCCCACTGTGCCCTCTTCCTGTCTGTTAAAGTTACACCTATCATTTACCTTTTCATAGCTCGCACCGTTGCCCTTAAGTTCCAGCCTTTTCGTTGCCGTGCATGTTTCTGCCCCATAGAGGAGAACCGGTAAGATGTAGCTGCTATATACGTTTCTCTTAGGGATATTGGTAACCTGTCATTTATGATCTTAGAGATCCTACCAAATGCGCTCAACTCTATTTTTTGTACTTTTCAGTTATTTCGCTCTTGCGATTCGGGTGTGCGGTAACTACCTTCCCAGAGTAGACGTACTCTTTTAACACTTCAAGTTCTTCGCTATTAACTAATAATAATAATAATTGGTTTTGGGGGAAAATAAATGGCGCAGTATTTGTCTCATATATCGTTGGACACCTGAACCGCGCCGTAAGGGAGGGGATAAAGGAGGGAGTGAAAGAAGAAATGCTCGCTATTAACTGCGGTTTTGTTCCGAGACTGTTGATTAACTTCTGTTTCGTTCCGAGACTGTTGAGCATTGCTTTGATTTTCTGCATGTTAATTTTAGAGGTACCTTTCTGCTTTGCCTAACTCAATGATTGTGGTTTGCAGTTCTTAGTCTGCGTGACTTAGCAAACCAATGTCATCAGCGAATCGCAGATTACTAAGGTATTCTGCACTAACTCCATCCGCCGCTGTTCCCAATCCAAGGCTCTGAATACCTCTTGTAAACAGACGATGAATAGCAATGGCGATTTCGTGTCTCGCTGCGTGACAACACTTCTTATTGGAATTTTATAGCTGACTTGCATTTATTGCTAAATACAAGATAGCCACTGGCCCTTAAGGGTAGCGGATTGGATTCCAAGGAAGAAGGCAAGCGTAGCATGGAGCGGCAGAAAGTTAGGTGGGCGGATGAAATTAAGAAGTTTGCGCGGATAAAGGCTGCAGCTGGCACAAGACAGGGCTAATTGGAGACATGTGGGAGAGGCCCTTGCCCGGCTGTTGTCGTGGTCAGGCTGATGATGATGATGGCATCCTCGAAATTAATCAGATAAAAAATTCTACAAATTTGGTCGTTTTCTTCATAGCCAGTTTCATTATGATTTTCAGACCAATGCTGTCGCAGTTCACAGGCAACCAGCGTACCGAGTTCTGCAAATTTTTCTTTAAACATTGAGAAATCCTCTCCGTGACGTGCGCGAGATGTTTGTGCGAGCGAAAGATATATGTCCGCTATAGATAGTCCATACTCATCTGGGTAAAGCGATGTAGTTAGTGATCTCTTTAAAAGCCTACACAACATGGATGGCCGCATGCGGCGTTAGCTCGATACGTGTCCTTGTAGACTGAGACATAATTTTTCCATGCAGTAAAGTATGTTGCGGAGTAGACTGGTGCATGGCTTGCAGTAAACAAATTGCAAGTACAGAGGAAAGGGCAGAGAATAAGAAACGACGAGGGCACATGTCCCATCGCTCCTTTTCCTGAGTGGTGTTCGATGTTGCTCTTGATCTGCTGGAAACGGGTAAACTGGAGCAGGATTTAAGGTGGCAGCAGTTATTCAGGCGAAAGCCTTATATTGCCCATTAGCAACGAAACCCCCAGTCGTTGGCGTGCAGGAAAAATGGTCCATAAAACCCCCAATGAAGTCATCAGGCAAAAAAAAAAAGCGGCTTCTTGCAAAAGTGCTCGGAATTGATCCAAGGACCTACAGATTTCGCTACGAGCGCCCTGCCCACCAACCACAAACCTGCGTTGCTTCAAAGGAGAATTCAGATGAACCTAGCGTATGCCTTACAACAGTCTGCTAAAGAGTAAGTGTCTCAATAGAAAGCGAAGAAAAATAAAAATTATAAAATTATTTTTTCCGCGGGGGGGGGGGGGGGGGGCTGTGTGTGTATAACGAAGACAGCTGAAACAGCACATTGAACAGATTGCTATTTCCACGTGCCATAGCTTCTGAATTAAACCTAGCCTTTGCTTAAAGCATTTCGAGCCAACAGTTAAACATGATGTTCCATTACCTGCGGTCAATTTCCGGAAAAAGTGTTATGCAGAACTGACTGCACCACATAAGGGGCACTTGTGGGCTCGACTTCTCGGCCAAGCCTGCGTGCTTGGAGGTTTTCATTTATAGCGGGGACTGCCTTGTGGCGCCAGCTAGTTAGGCCTGAAGGATACGGTAGTTGGTTGCTGTTGTTTGAGTGAATTTTTGCGGCGAGTCTAAAACAGAACGCAGTAAAAATATGAAAACGTATGAAACAATAGTTAACCAAGTAATTAGGAGCTGGTACTAGGTCTTACTGCTGAGCGGCAAGTTGCATGAAGTGACTTCGAGCGGGCAGTTCGATGGGCTTGGGTGTGCCTGTCGTTCCGCTGCTGAAGACCACGATCAAGACATCGTTGCCGCAGGCACCGCCCTTGTCCACAAATTCTGGCTCGGGCGTCCACCGCAAACTTTGGATGTCAGTGCATCCTGGAACGTGTCCAAGAGAAAGGTACTCCTGAAAGGAAAACGAGCGTGTGGTACATCGTGAAGGAGTTTTGCTATAGCTGCTATAGCAGCTTGAAACCATGTCCGGGCACGATCAAGCGATGGAGCACACTGAGGCGGAGTAATCCGTACTAAATAAATATTTGTATTTGAAAAGGAACGAAATCTCAGACAAATGGGTCGCGCCTGGCGAAGCCACGTCTCCTTTCTTCTCCAAAAGGAATGTTTTAAAGCGAATCCTCTTCGGCCGGCCGGTAAACAGCGCTCTATGCGGCCGCTTAAGCTGAAAGCCACATGTATAGAGACCTTAACGCACACCGTGTAGTTTTGAGGCGTTAAACCGCACCATTTATGCTGACGACTGTCACTTGCCTTCAGATTTTGTTTCGATTTCTTACCGTTACGCTATGGAATGAAACATTCCTTGCGTAATCACTTGCATAACCATCTCCTGCTGTCCGTATGTTTTTCTGAAGGATAGTTTTCTTCATAGAAAATGTAGCTTTATATTAAAATGCAGCTTGACATCACACACACTACTGCCACACACCATCGGCCGCATGCGGGCAGAACAGAAGAAAGAACACTTTAACAGTGGTTGCCCTCATAAAAGGCGCAGAAGGCGCCCGTATGCTGTGCGATGCCAGTGCACGTTAAATATCCCCAGTTGGTCGAAATTATTCCAGCGCCTCTTCCTTCCTTTCTTCTCTCCGTCTCTCCTTTATCTCTTTATTTACGACGCGGTTCAGGTGTCCGCCGATATGTAAGACAGATACTGCGCCATTTCCTTTACCCAAAAACCAATTTCATTTCAGTTTCATTCCTTCGCGTAAGCCGACTGAAGTACTATCAGAATTCTCGTTCCACAACTTCCGGTAAAATAATAGAGAACATGAATCCTACCTTAATACGGAGAGTCGGATCGTTTTTGGGAAGCGCAGATGCGTTTTTCTCGTCCGTGAGGACATGGGTGGCTCCCGCCGAGCTCAAGCTGCCAACTGTGGAGAAAACAAGAAATGTGCAGAGGCAAGGAGGTGGGTTGTCGTGAAGCGAGAGTAGTTGGAAGCATTTGCATTGCAATAGACAGAATGCTTTACCTTGACGAGCATTAAGAGCGTACCCACTGCATGCTCGTAATGAAAACGGTGCGTTTCCCCTCAGTGTCTACAGCATAAATAGTAAGGGTGCAACAGGGCCGGAGCCTCTCTCAATGTTTCATGTCAGCGAATGACGTAGGAAAGAACTTGAAGTAATAAAACGAGTGAAACATATTATTTCTGTGCTCATATTTCGAGTCCATTTCAAAGTTTCGATAGCGCAACTGCCATGCTCTCTAGGGTTTCACGTATGTGTTTTAGAGTAGCGATCTTTTTCACCGAGTTTACACTCTAAAGCGTTTTCCTAGATCGATCAAACTTTTTTTTCAGTTAGGTATAAACAGCAAAGGTCCCGACACGCACCTGGAACATTGCAGGTAGCAGGCCTGGCTTTCATTTTTCCCCAATACGCCACGTGCACAACGAAGAGGTGAAAGCACCACTGAAGCCAGTCATGTACTCCCACTTACCGCCAGGCTTGAAGATGACGGCTGCGCCGGTACAGACGATTGCGCAGGTGGCGATGAAGTCATCGATTCTGCTGCGGACGCACACGTGAACTCGGTCTCCACGGCCCAAGCCCAGGCGTTGCAGGGTTGCCGCGTAGCGCCTCAGGCTCGCGGCGAACTCTCCGTATGAGACTCTCCTCTCACCCTCGATCTGCGCTTACGCCCGCGTTGGCGTGGAATCCGCCATCGTGGAGGCTCTCATCAGACACTTTCAGCATAAGGCCAAACTTGCATAGAACGCCTTGCAAGTAAACACCTCGCATTTTGCAATCCATTGATTGCCTCTTGTAAACTGAACATTGTCGGAAATACAACTATTTTTCTGTATTTCATTTCTGGTAATCTGCCACATGTGTATTTAAAAAAAAAACAAGTTGTAGCCAGTGGTACAGCACTGAGAACCTGAACTTGATCCAAAGCACTGGTGCAGCAGTAAATGCCCTCGCGTTACGGCGACAACAGTCGGGCTTCGGAGAAGTAGCACGCGCGAGTATTTGCTGTTGTGGCGCAAAGGCTATCTCGAACCCGGGCTCCATTTGGTAACGTGTCTGAGCCTTCGGGCTGAGGAAAGACTGAAGTTTCGAGTTTGAGAACACGAAAACAAGCGGGTTTAATGGCATTTCTACGAAACTTATTGACACACTAAAGAGAGAGCAAAACGTCAAAATGTAAGACTTCACAGTGCCAAGCGACTGGATGAGCCTTATTGCCAGGGCCCAGAGCGTCCTATCGCACTCAGCACCGTCCTTAATTCCCCTAAGGTTCCGCCCCTCCATCGGGCGGGGTGGCCAATTCAACACGAAGAACATTTCTCCCAGATGGAAGCCAATCAAAGTTTCACAGCACTGTAGTAGGCGGAGTCACTCGTTGCAGAGTCAACCCGTGGGAACGGGCGAGGAGAAATCGGAAGTCCGCTGCTGATTCCCGCAGTGCATCAACAGTTGTGCAAGCGGCTCCGTGTCCCCGAAACACATCTGGTCCTTGCGACACCGCGGGCCCCAACTGCGGCGGGCTCTCTACGGATGGGGCCGGCTCCTGACAGAAACGGGTAATTGGTTGTTGACTCCGTCCCTTTATTCCCCCGAACGGGCGCCCATGGTTCTATCCATCGCCGGTCGCTGTCCCCAGGCGTCTTTCTTCGGGAAAGCAGTCAAAGACAAAGTCATTCCCACGAAGCGAATCGTGAGAAAATCCCGCAGGCTTTCTCAGCGCGGCTCCCTTTTTGGGGCTCGTTGGCTGGTCAAACGTATCGCAAGCTGAGTCATAGCACTGCACAAGCAAGCCCGAGTGGCATGCGTTCCGGTATTCCGTGCTTCGCATTTCACAGTTAAACACCGCGCCACAAAGGGCTGTCATGTTTAGTGAGCTATATGATTTGTCCTCTCAGAGCACGAAAAGCTAAACGAGGAACTTTGCGTAACTTTGAGATGGTGCGCAACATCGTATAATAAAGGAACGCACTTTAAACGCTACTGATGATTTCACAAGGAAATATTTAAAAAGTACCGAACGACACCGAAAAACAACAGTAGGAGAACTTACCAACTTCTCTTCTAGAATAGACTACAGATCAAGCGAGACGGGCCAATGCTTTGTCTTTTGCGTAATTTATGCTACGCAAGCAAACGATGCGTGAAAATTAATCTGATGGCAGCAAATTACTTCTTAAGAATTGCTGTTACTTTCATGAGCTGCAATTGACTGCTCAAATCACTTACAATTCACAAGACGTTATTGTAATTGGTTACTTGTTATCTATAACGTATACAAGACAGCACAAGACTTACCACCACCGCTACCGTGCACTACCCAAATTCACCTAGATAACCCGAGAGAAAAGTTTGGTCGCCGAAGCGTGCTCCGCATTAATATGGCCGGTGCTCGGCTCATGCACTGTGGTGGAAACCTCCTTGGGAAAAGGGGTCCTTTTTCAGTAGCACGTCCCAATAGCGGCTGCCTGGCGCAGGTACAGACTTGCCTGCGGGATAATGCGGCGAGGGTGCGTAGCTGTGATAAATGCGTTGGTAATCCATGATAAGGCCTTTTGCAGGGGATAAGGGGCTAGGAGGAGTGCTGGCTTCAAGAATGTGTACAAGCGTGCCGCCCATTACTTCGTCAGCGCTGCACTTAATCGCCGATTCAAAAACGCTGGACAGCCAGAGCGCATGCTCTTGCTTGAGACCGGTGCGTGCGGGGACAGCGTGTGCCTCAGCGTGGGCATAAATGACTCTATAGGACTGCGCGTGATTATTATCCCGCAGCCCGTCGCTAGGTTGCCTAAAAATTTTTCGCGGATGAGCACTTGCGCAAAACTTTCGTCAGCCATGTAGCATGGCACACTGTGCGCAAGCGCAAGTGACCAGATTAGAAAAAATGCACCTTGCATGAATCCCCACAAACGCGGACATTCAGAAACATTACAGGACGCAATGAGGCTCAGCAATGCACGAACTATGTTCGCTTGCATGAATTCACGGACTATTTGGTGTGTAGTGCCCCGGATAAACATGAAACTCTCCGTAGGACAAGCAGGTGGACCAAACCAAGGCGGCCAGCGTTTACAGGCCTGAAAAGGCTATCACGCTTTAGTGCTTAAAAAAATGAATCCCACGCAAAAGTTTCGAAAGCTCTGTGGAAACGCTGGATATAAAGTCTTGTGCAATGAATAATTTCCAGTACATGAAGAAGTTTTAGTGGTGAAAAACAGATCGCATGCGGTCGCCCTGCCAAAAATCGACAGGTCGTTGGTTCAAACGTATGAGAGGGACACGAAGTGAGCGCGTTGTGGTGTGTACGACGGTAAAGTGAATTGGGGATATGTGCCGATGTTAGACAACACCGACTTGCAAAAAAGTTGTCGATGTCATCCAAGGGTCGCGTAGTAGTGTGAGTGAACGATGACTTTAAAAAAGAGCTGCTTAAGTTCAAACGCTTTTCTCGGATGCAGCACACTGCAGTCCTCTCCAAGTTTTTCGCATACGCAGGACGTTACCAGAAAAATCCCATTGTTGCGTAATAGGACTCAGAGCACGATGGCGGTTGAAATTAAGGAACATGTAGCATGAAACTCACCAAGGCAATCTTGTTCTGGTGACCATCGACGCTCTCTAAGAGATAGTCGAACATTGTTCCCGAGTACAATGGCGGTGTCGGGAATCGGGAATGTACGATGCCATCTCGAATTTCGGTTTTCATATCACAGCCCATGTCCCGCGACCGAGAGAGATTGACGGTATTTAAGTGTTCAAGGGGGCCACTGTTCGGCGCAACTAAGACAAACTTCGAGCGGTTCCCAATTCTTTACGAGACAAACCAAGCCTTCCTGAGCCCGACTATACACTGATGATACAAGTGCAGGTGCTCGCGAGCTGTGGACGAATCGAGCTGTTTGACCGGGACTGCTGCTAAAGTGAACTGTAGACGTGTAGCGCTCTTGTGCCGGATGTGCCACTTGCCTCCTCTCTGTATGAAGGCACATACACGGGAAGAGGGCTTTGCGATGCGTTGTGTTGTGTTGGGTTTTATGGCACATAAGCGGCTAAGGCCATCATGCGCCAACCGCAAGGTATAGGAAATGAAACGGTGGTGTAAAGGACCTAAAATGTTATTCCGTACCATCTAGTGAAGGTAAAAGGCAAATTTTTCAAAATGGCTAATGGTAAAAGCTTTAAAGAAGGTCAGGTAACCTCACCGGCCATCCTTTGCGAGGAAGGATGTCGAGGTCCTTATCCAATGAAATAGACACCTTAGCCTTCTTCACAGGAGTGAGAAAGTGGCTGAGGGGTATCAAGGAAAAGTGAGGCGTTCACAGTTTATTAAGACAGCCAGCCTCTCGTAAAAAGTTAAAAACATCAGAAATGTCAACAATTGCATTATCACTCAAGACTAGCGCTGGGTGAAACGGAATACATTGATTATAAAGTTTATAAAAATACTTTTTGCTTAGTTTTTATAGCTTTGAACATGCGAATAAGATATGGTTTAGTGTGATCTCGTCTCCGCATCTTTCACAAACAGGTTTGTCTTCTTTTGTAAGAAAGTAGTTGGGTGTCAGGCGCGTGTGTCCTATGCGAAGACGACATAAGATTGCTTCAAACGTTCCTGGTGTCTGCATGACTTCCATTCCCTCAAGGTGGGCTTTATGAAGTGTTTTATGAAGGTGGGCTTTATTCAGTTTATAAAAGGTATGCCCAGATTTTTGATTTCATCATTTTGAGCTCGTACTGCTGCTGCGTCTGCTCTCTCTATACCCTCTATGCCGACGTGGCTTGAGACGCAGCAGAACCTTATCGTATGTCCTTGTGTTGTGGAATTTTCTATGTTGTGTGTGATGCTGCCTACTAAGGGTTTAATTGCATTTCTTGACTGCAGCGCTGTGAGTACGCTCAGAGAACCGGTGTGTATTATACTGTTTTCGATGTTCTCATGTACTATTTTGTTCACAGCCACACAGACGGCATAGCATTTGGCAGTAAAAATTGATACATAACTTGGTATTCTTACTATTTTTTCCCATTTCCCCTGTACTGTGGCACTTCCAACGGGCATCGCTGTTTTGGACCCATCTGTGTAAAACTCCATGTAGCTTGAATGTTTCTCTTTCAATGCCAAGTATTCTTGTAGTAGTTGTTTATATGGTGTTTGTTTTTTACGAAACTGTGTAAACGCGACGTCGCATGTAGCGGGAAGGCAGTACTATGGTGGCAATGGATCGTGTCTCGGGGAAATTTTAGGCAGAGCATCTAGTATTCCTAGTTCATGACATGCATCTTCAAGGAGTAATAACAAAGGTCTGATTGATTGCGGTTTATTATTGAATAGTCTTCTAGATGTGCACTTGGTAACTATGGGGTAACAAAGGTTTTTGGGTAAGGATCTTGTTTTCAATACATATGCACAGGTAAGCATTACTCTTCTGTTTGCAAGAGATGGTTCATTTGTTTCTACACATAGACGGTTTATGGGGGTTCTTCTGTATGCACCAGTTGATAAACGGAGACCCAGGTTTTGTATAGGATCCAGTTTTTCGAGGTATGATGGTCTTGCAGACCCATTCCAATGCATCCATAGTCCAAAGTGGACCGTGCTACGGAGTGGTAGATCTGTAAAAGGCATTACCTATCGGACCCCCAGTGTTTCCGTGAAAGTATCTTCAGTATATTTAGTGATCGTGAAGCTTTCTTTTTGAGGGTGTTTATGTGGGGTAGGAATGTAAGCTTTCTGTCATAAGTTATGCCTAGGAATTTATGCTCTTGTTTTACTCGTAGAATAATTTCATTCAAGTACAGGGTGGGATCAATCTGCACGCGTCTTTTCAGTGAAAAAAGGATGGCGACTGTTTTTTTTTTTTGTGGAGAGAACATAAATCCATTTTGGTCGGCCCAAGTCGCTAGCTTGTTCAGTGTAAGCTGTATCTGTCTTTCGCATGTTGATGAACTGGAAGATGAGCATGAAATTTGAAGCTCAACATATACGGAATACTTGATGGACTTTGGAATTATTTGCCATATTTAGTTCATTTTTAAAATAAAGTGTGCGGTACTTAGAATACACCCCTGCGGTACGCCAATTTCTTGGATGAAATTTTTCGAAACCGTGCAACCTAGACGTACACGAAATGATCTAGGTATCTTGCCACGGATAACTAGATCTGCGAGGTCACGAAAAATCCCAAACCTTCTGCTGGTATCATAAGCCTCTTCTAAGTCAAAAAATACTGCCAGACAATGCTGTTTGTGTATAAATGCTTCACGGACTGTGTTTTCAAGACGGACGAGATGGTCGTTTGTACAGCATGCTTTTTTAAAACCACATTGGCGGATAACAAGAAGTTTTCGCCATTCAAGGATAAACATTAACCTAATATCTAGCACACTTTCAAAAGTTTTAGCAAGACAACTCGTAAGTGCTATTGGCCTGTAACTACCAGCCGAAGTTGGCGGTTTTCCAGATTTCAGGAGTGGCACAACGACGGCGTTTTTCCACGCCTCTGGAATTTTCCAGACTGCCATATCTTATTGAAGAATTTCAGAAGAGCTTCTACAGCATGTTCGGAGAGGTGTGCAAGCATTTCATAGAAGATTTCATCTCGGCCTGGTGCTGTCTGTTTGCCGGCCGAAAGTACTGTACGGACTTCTTGTAGTGTAATTAATTTATTGTAATGTTCATTTGCACTGCCACTGGTCGGCAGTCGTTTTTCAGCTGTGTTCTTGTACTTTAAAAAATGATTGTGTGTAGTGTGAGGAGCTCGAAACTGTTTCGAAGTGTTCCACTAGTTTGTCGGCCTTTTCGCTAATGCTTGTTTGTCTATCCGGAGGTGTTAGAAAAGGAATTGTGAAAGGAGAAAAGCTGCCATTAAGCTTGCGGACTTGTTCCCAAATTTGTTTTGATGTAACTGGACTATATATAGACGATACCTAGTTTATCCACAAAGTTTTTTTCAGCATTGCGACGGATATGTCGTACTTTAGCTCTCGCCTTTTTAAAATTTATGAGGGTGTCGTGTGTGCGTTATCTTCGGAAAATTTCCTAGGCTTTGTTTTGATATATTTTGCTTCTCTGCAATCTTGGTTATACCAAACCATGTGGTTTTGGCTTACTACTCATGACGACTGCGGAATAGTTAGACGTGTAGCCGCAATGATACATGTAAAATTTTATTTATTTCGTCAATGCTAAGATCATCCGAAAATATTTTCTCCAGACAGGCCTTTTCTTCAAATAGTGGCCAGTCTGCTGAGTGCAGTTTCCAACGGCGTGGTTTAGTTCGAATAATGGGTGGTGGGGATGAAAAGGTAATTACTACTGGAAAGTGATCACTTCCGTGTGCGTTATCAAGAACAACCCAATTAAAATTGGTAAAAACGGATGTAGAGCTAAAGACAAGTCTGTGCAACTCATATTTCCTGAGGATGGAGTGCAATGTGTGGGCTTGCCCGTATTTAGCAGGCAAACGTTGTTACATAGAATAAAATCTTCTAAAACCCGGCCTCTAGTGTCCGTCTGTTCGTTTCGCCAAAATGGGGAATGCGCATTAAAATCTCCGACTACCAGATATGACTCAGGTAGCTGATTTAAAAGTGCTTCTAGGTCATGGAGTGTTACTGTGAAGTGTAGTTGAAGATACACTGTGCATATGGTAATTGTTTTGAAACTAATGACAGTGACTGCAACGGCTTCATAATTGGCCTGGAGCTTGATTTTATGCGTTGCAACTGCGCTCTGAACTACAACAGCAACGCCTCCAGAGAGCCTATTCGCCTGCTCACAGTGATGGCGGAAGACTTTATACTTTTTAAAAATATTTTTGTGTAAAGGTCCCAAATTGGTCCCCTGAAGGCACAGTGCCACAGGAGACAGGGAATGTAAGCGATCTGTTGCATCACCGTAGTTATTTAAAATTTCACGGCAGTTCCAGTGTTATTAGAAACGCCATTACAAATTTTTAGGGCATATATTCAGAATCTCAGGTCCCTCCTTGTTGAGGGCCTATTATCGTGATTTTTTCTTTTTTTCGGTCAAGTGAGCCCCGCCGCCGTTGCGGTCGGGGCGAGCTCTGGGCGGTATCCATCGCCTCAGTGGAGGCGCTGGAGTTCTGCGGGGAACCCACGGGATAGGGGGGTGGTAGGCTTCTCCCGAATGGGGGAAGCCTCCCGGGCTGCTGATTTGGTGGCCGGCGGGCACGTTTGCGGGGGTGGCATAGCAGCTTTCGCTGCATCTACCAGGAGCGCGGATGGCTCTGCCTCAACCTCACTTAGTGTGAGCTGGGCAGGTGCTGAAGGCCGCAGTGGTGCGCCGCGCCCGCGCACAACATAGGCGGAGTTTGTGTGGGATGTGAAGGAGAAAGTGCCACATGACATTTGCAAAACGCCTTCTTGCCTCTTCAAGTGTGGTATTGTCTTTATTGTAATTATTTCCTTTTCTTCCAGGCAGCACAAAACCTTGATTATGCAGCGTGGTCGCCTTCGCAGTTTGCCCAGCATGGCGCGGCATCGCAGTCGTCTGATTGGTGGTCATTTCAGGCACATTTACCACAGGTGTTACGGCCGCGGCAGCTTTGTGAGCTGTGACCGAACTTCTGGCATTTGAAACAGCGTCTAGAGTTGGGTATATATGGGCGAACGCAGATTTTTGCACAGCCTACCTCGATTGACTCGGGAAGGGTGCAAGAGGCAAACGTCAGGACCAGGTGTTTTGTTGGAATTTTTTTGTTGTATTTGCGGATTGTAATTATATGGACGTTGCTTACATTTTGCGGAGAAAGTCCTTCAATCATGTCTTCCTCTGTTGGTGCAGAAAGTCATTGTCTGAGATGACACCGCGTACTGTGTTCGATGATCTGTGCGGTGTGACAGAAACAGGAAGATTGCCAAAAGTTTCAATGTTTGCAAGCTTTGATATTTGAGTAATGTCGAGCAGTTCGAGCAGAAGGTCACCACTAGCCAGCTTTGTGACTTTGTACTGAGGGCCCAAGGAATGTTTAAGAACTCTTGAAACAAGGAACGGGGATATTTTTCTGGCTGGCTTTTCTGTTTCTTTACTGTGGACGATGTGGTACTTCGGAAAAGTTTTCTTTTTGTTGAAAAACAGGGACGTGATATCGATCCGCCCCGTTTTCAGAGGGCGATCATTAGTAAGCAGGGAGGAAGCCATTAAGAATTTTGTTCTTCGGCCATAGTGCCAGCAACCCACCATGAAGCCCAACAAGGGGATGGGACAGGAACTTTAAAACAAGCCCTGCCCAATCCAGCTGTACACCACTGCTATAACCAAATATGACGCAACTCAGGGTGTTCGGCCACACAAGGTTAACCCTCGCCGCCTATGAAAAGTGAAAAAAACCGAGAAGGGAGAAAGAGACAGGAAAATTCTAAGAAAGACGGTAAGAAAGTGAAAGACGGAGGGGAAGACAGGAAAAGGCGACTGCCGATTTCCCCCGGTCGGATCAGGCCGGAGGTGCCGTCTACAGGAACCTGGGGCCAAAGTGGTGTGTTGCCTCCGCTGAGGGGCCTTAAAGGTCCAAACACTCGGCATCGACTCAACCACCAGGATCCCCTTTTCCACGGACACGGCGATGCCACGCACGGCGAAGCTCGGGTGCTCGGGTCCATGGTGATGCACTGTTCACCATCATCCCCCTGCGGGGATGTCCCTGCGGATGCTCGGGAACACGCGTGGTGTCGCCACTCACCAACGCCTGCAAGCTGCAGACGCCCCCCCTGCGGGGAGCTTTGCGATGCAGCTGGTCTCCGGCTGGCGAGTCATTCCGGCTGCTGGTATGCAAAGTTTTAACCTCACGTGCGTCTTCTCTGTATTTATTTATTTATTGCTCGCTGAGAGGCGCCAGTGACGGAACTTTAGATAAGGGGGTGGAATGTTCTGCACCTGATTCTTTCAATGGATGACCTGAAGGACGATAGGTCCAGTTGATGGACGATGGCGTTTCGCAGATTATGCTAGTCCCTCTGCATATGAATACAAGATGAAAGATGCGCAGATGTCCGGGCATGGGAAGGATATAGTGCCTTCGTGTGAAAAATAAAGCGCCAACTAAAAAAAACGTGTAGTCAAGATGAGAGAGATGTCTCGACTTCCTGAAGGAAGCCTTGTTCACTGAAGGAAATATTTCAGGAATAAAGCTTAAGTACGCTGTACAGTCGGAATCAATTTGAAGGTGATCGCTCGAGCGGCGACCGAAACAAATAGCAGCGCCACGTTACGTCACCACCTTCCGTGGCGAGGAAAACATCAATGTAGCTTCGCTCCCTCTTACTGCTGTTCCTTTTTTATTTTTCTTTCTTTTTCTCTGCCCACACTAACATATGTTCCTTGAGCAGCTGTCACCCCGTTCAAGCAAGTCACAGCTTTTCGTTGTTTTTTCTACGCGTCAACGGGCAGTGGTGAGACGGCACGTGTCGTATTCTTCTGTAGCGATACTGTGAGAGTGGACGCAATCAAGTGAAAGATTATCGTGCTATTCTCAAACAATGCTAGAAATAGCCGCCTTGCGCGGACATTTTTCACCTTTCATGAAAGAAATTACGCTCGCTTCTGTTGCGCTTAGGCTCTTCTACAAAGAGCGGGCTCTCTTCTCAATAATGATGGTGTCAGAGTTCTCATTTTTTTTAATTGTTCCTTTGCACAGCAGACTGTCGCACCTATTAGATGTGCGCGATCAGTGCATGTTAAAGCTGTCCAGGTGTTCGAAATTATTAACGCAAAGGAATATATGGGTCAAGGGCAGAAAACTGTGGCAACGGCGGCAGCGTCCAGAAAAAAGCGGCACCGAAAACCGTTAAAGCTAGTTGATCATAGGAATGAGAAAGGTGCTTTCTCTATCCTGCTGCCTTGGTGGGCCCCTATACTTCACTCTAACTGCACACCTGAAATTTCGGTAGCAAAAGAGTGAATGGAGGAAAATCAAGAAAGTGAAGGCGCGGTCTCGTCTTTGTCACTTTTCTTAGCGGGGTATACCTGAATGGTGCGGGGGGGGGAGGGGGGAGGGGGGGAGGGGGGAGGGGGGGGAGGGGGGGGGGACGATAACTGACTACTCATAATTGAGATTGCTTAAATCAACCGATTAAAAATCAATTACTGAACGTCATTAACAGGACGAAATCACTCTCAAGTGTCCCCATTGCTGTACCGGTGTCATTCACCACGCGATTTCTCCATCCTTTTCTTCACTCCCTTCTATACCCCTTCCCCATTGCCCGGTTGAGGTGTGCTCGAAAACGAGGGGGCCGTTTTCTGCACGTTGCTTTTACTGTAAATACAATAATATACTACTGTCAACTGTCCCGTGCTTAACACTGCCGTTCGTTTCTAATATTCTTCTGCAGTCGCAAAAGTTGCTCTGAAAAAGTCAGAAAGAGCTAAGGCATAGAATTTTTTAACACTGCAAAAAAGAATATTTCTCTGCACGCTGCACTTTTCAACAATATGCAGTTTAAGGTCTGTCGATACTGCCCGCTTCAGAAACGTATCGACTTGCCTCCAATACTTGATAGGTTCTCCTCCTTGCATTTGCAGCTCTTCTGGGCAACGATGTGTAGAGCGACTCTACAATAGTCGGGTCTCTACGAATGAGATTCTATTTAGCTTCTACTGCTTGGCACAATGTTTCTGGACCCCTGTGTTCGGATGCACGCGAGCCAGATTTGCTTTCATATTTCCCTAAACGTGCACAATTATATTGTGGTCAGGACACCACGCCGATGTAGTTTTAATTTTTTTTCTATGAATAACCAGTCCGGCGCACGTGGGCTGAAGAAGAATGTGTTATCGAAGCCTTTGAGAACAGGAAAACAGAGCCCGGTTATATCAATAACAATTTAAAAAGATATACAGAAAAGATGAACCGAAGACCAGGCAATATTGTATCTAATGTGACAGCAGTTCTAAATTGAGCAGCCAAAATGCAAGGGAAGATATCATAATTCTGACTGTGTAGTAGAAATGTGCGCCAAAAAGATGTCGCCTTAGAGATTCGCCACGCTTCGTGAGATAACCTTAAAATTCATTCAGATCACCTTATCATGTTTTGCATACAGGCGTTATTGTTAGCCGAGACATGCAGCAACGACGGGCACACATGATTGCCAGGAAAGGGAAACAAACACAGAAAAAACGTGGGCAGTTAGTCGTAAGGGTGACGGTTGTAGCCCGGAAGAGCCTACAAGAGTAAGAAGGCAGCGCAATGTTTATTTTCGCAGTTCCGAAATCGGGCGCTATGCAGCTTGAAAGGGGAGCCGGTCGATGCTCGCGCGATCACCTTCAAATTGATTGCGACTGTACTAATCGCCGCAGGCATCTGCATACGTGTACGGTACTGCCATGGGAGCACAGCCGCAAACCCCGCAATGGAAGCGCTGGGAAGCCGCGCTCTGGCTTCGAGCCACGCCCGAAGGTCTTTCTGCGGTACATTGATGACTGCTTTTGTATAATCAAAAAGAATGCCTTGGCTGCTTTCACAAAATATTTGAACAGCATGAAAGATAATAGTCAGCTTGCCATCGAGGCGGAGATTTTTCGCCATCTGCCTTTTCTGGACGTCATGATTGATCGACGTGATGATCGCCTATCATCCATGGTGTACAGACAGGACACGCACACAGGCCGGTATCTTCATTTTAAATCGATCCATTTAACATGCCACAGGCGCTCCGTCGTTTCTACCCTCATCCAACGTGCGAAAAAAGAAATATAATCGGAAGCTGAAGACAAAGCCTCTGGCCTACGCCAAGTGCTCCACGAGCTCAACAAACACGGCTACCCAAAGCACTTCGTGGACGCTATTATACGACACACAGCGAGACCATCTCAGCCCGTTGGCCTTTCTTGCCGTGCCCGAGCTGCAATATTTTATATTCCAAACGTGAGTGAGTAATTGGCTTGCGTTTTTCGCACCTACGGTGTGCATGTACCTCGTGTTCCTGCGTGCAATCTTCGTCACGAGGCGGTGGCCGTAATAGACAAGCTAAAAAAGGAAACGTTTCCCGGCTTAATTTATAAAATCCCCTGCTCAGACCGTGATCACTCCTACATAGATTACAGCGGAAACTTTGAAAAACGGCTGAAAGACCACAAGAATGATGTCAGAAACAAAAAGGTCGCTTCCAACGCACTTGCTGAACACGTTGAAAACGCCAAGCACGATATCGCTTGGGAAGAAGCGGCAGTTGTCGGCCGTGAAAACCTGGATGCCACGCCAATATCTGGAGCCGTTGATAATCCAAACAACAGATCACACGCTAAACCGTAACATCGGCATTCTATCGCCCACGTACTGTAGATGCCTGCGGCGATTAGTACAACGTCTTCAAGTTTTGTGCCTGAAATTTTTCCTTTAGTGGACAAGGCTCCCGTGAGGAAGTCCAAACGTCTCTGTAATCTTGACTACACCTTTTTTGGTCGGCACTTCTTTATTTATTTTTTACATGTATTCACCCGACCAGACGAGATTTCGTCAAACCTTAGATTTCATTATACGGCCTTCTCGTAGTTTGCGCGGCTGGCGGTGCGATACGCGGGGGTGAAAAGGCGCTTAAAATTTGATGACGCAGAATTTATGAAAAAGACACTATCTGGCAATATTTCGGTGGTTAGCCAGTTTTTGAAGGTTGGGAGTACGTTTCAATGCGACAGCATCAGATTTGTCACACCAGAATTTGGTAGACGTCTAGTGTCACGAAATTCGCCTACTGCTGTAGAGAGGTCACGTAACCTTGTGATCTCAAAATATCCTGCCCACCGTGGCATGTGGAAAACCTCGCCATTGAATTGTCAGCAACCTGCCCACTGTTGCAGGTAGCAATTAATGATAGTTCGAAAGAGGTCACGTGATCTTTCTCGACCTTTCATTAACCTTTTGACGTCATCAAAAGCTGCCCACATTGTTCTAAGTAACCCAAATGCGGAACGAAAATTAAAAGTAAGAAAAAATTATATCTGGATATCTCGGCAGAGTCCCAGGATGTCGGCCACCGGCTACTGCAGCAAGCAGGCGAGTCATTCAATGCCAAACACATGAATATTTGCACTCAACCTTCTTTGATTTCGTTCAAAATTTTTTCGGGGTTTGATAGAGCCGTAAAATGCAACTTCCCTTAGTATCTAGAGGGAAAAGATATCTTCCCCTCGTTTGACAACCCTTTGAATTTTCCAGATCAGTGCAATACTAGGTGTCCGTAAAAAATCATAACAAAACGTTTATTTCCGTTTTACCCTCCAAGAAATTCGTAATAAAAGGTTTATTTCCGTTTTACCCTCGAGAATACTTGTGGAAAATGAATATGAGCTGTATTTTTATCATGCTTCAAAAGATTGCGTGCACAAGGTTTTTGTTTTTTGTAAATTAAAGCGGTTCATCTTGAAACTTTTTTAAAACTCCAGGCCACACTCGTGAACACTATAAAACTTTTCACTGGCTCGCGATAAACACGTACAGTGAAAAAAATGTTTACAGTAAAAATAAGGTGAATAACGTTCAGAAGAAAAAATGTCAAAGTTGAAGAAAAGTGTGATGTGCTGCGTATTCAGACGAAAATATCCAACTCCGGTGCTCACTGCAATCATGCAGCTGTTATCGAAGTCGTCGTTTTAGTCAAGAAGAAAACTTATTTAAGGTAAGTGCCCGGTTGCCGGTCATGGCTGCCCGTGCTATCACTTCACTGCAGAACACAGCATCTGTACCGTTCAGACTGCTCTCTTTCCGTGCAAACACGTCCTCAAGCGTTGCACATCCACTTTGAGTGAAGCCGGCATCCTGCTTCTCGCGTGCTGTGTTCACGACAGCCGTGCTTTTCTAGGTGCGGGAACGGAATCAAGTGACTCAAGAGGACACCGGGCTCCCATCTGCCTCCCGCGCATGCGTCTTCTAGGTTTGCGGTGTTTTTGCACAAAAGATGCGTATGCGGTCACTGTCTCATTCGGCTTCAGAATGCGTGACTGGAGAAGCAGCGGCACTCTTTTCTTACCAGACGACGCCTGTGAATTCCTCGAGGGACTTCCGCTTGAATGATGCCCACGTCGCCAGAGAAGCTTCGTGGTTTTCCAACCAAATTCTCGATGGGCGTTCCTGAGCGAAGAAACCGTAACTCACTTCCATCTGGTCATCCCAACTGGTGGATACGCCGAAGCGCTCAAACTGGTCCAGCCATTCTTCGCGATACTCGCCCAGTGAACCGCTGAACGTGGGCGGCAGTCGGGGATGGTGCAAAATAATGGGGGCTGGTGTCGTATCCATGACAGACGTTGGTGGTGAGGAATCCTTCTCCACTCGTAGTCCGGTAGTGGTCCGTCTTCAGGTGAACTCCTCTGGGGACGATGGCTGCTTCGCTCTTCGTCTTCGGTTGGGACGCCTTCTTTGGCTTTTTCGTGATCTGCTTTTTCGGGGCGGCTCTGTCTGCTACCAGGGGCTGAGAGCGACAAAAAACATCCGTTGTGTTGTGTTGGTTGGGTTTTATGGCGCATAGGCAACTAAGGCCATCATGCGCCAAGCTCGAGGTATAGGAGAAATCTCTGGATGATTTTATAGTAATGTGAAAATCGTCGCTGGTGCAGAGTGCTTAAATAGTTAAAATTACCTCATGATGATGAAAGAAAAATATGCTAGAAATGGGTACTATAAGAAACGTTTAAAGGGGGTCGGGGCACCTCAGCAGCCATCCTTACCAGGGTGAAGATCTCGAGGCTTCCAACCAATCAAATAAAGACCTCACCCTTTTTCTCAGGAATGAGGAATGGCTGAGGTGTATCAGGCGAAGTACTGGGTCATGATTTAAATATTTTTAAGAAAACCAGCTTCTGATAAAAATCTAAAAACACAGGACATGTCCACAATTGCGTTATCACTCAAGAGCAGTGCTGGGTGAAAAGGGATGCATTGGTTATAAAACAGAGAAAAACACATTTTCCGCAGCCTTTCCAGTTCAGTGCATGAAATTAAAATGTGATTCACTGTAAGTTCATCTCCACATGTACAAACTGGTAGGTCTTCTTTGGTTAGCAGAAAGTTGTGTGTGAAGTGTGCCTGACTTATCCGCAGACGGCAGATAATGACCTCTTTGAAACGTTTCTGGGCACACATGAGTTCCATTCACCCAGGGCTGGTTTTATTAACTGTAGTTTGTTATTTAGTTCGTTGTTCCAAGTGGACTGCCATTTTTTCCTTGCATTAATATGTATTAAGTTCATGCAATCTCTATAGGGCACATTTATGTTTTTAATTTGCTTGTCACAAGCTTGAGCAGTGCAAAACTCTGCTCTTTCATTGCCCTTTATGCCAACATGACTTGGCACCCAGCAGAGTCTTATGTTTTGTCCTTGAGCTATGGCTGTTGTAATGTTGTGTATGAGGTTGCCAAGCAGCGGGGTTATTGCATTTCTAGGATGAAGGGCTGTGAGCACACTTAGTGAGTCTGTGTAAATATACTGTTGGTTAGGTTCTCGTTTAGTATTTTTTCTATGGCTACACAAATGGAGTAACATTCCGCAGTGAAGATGGAAGCGCACTGTGGAGGTCTTACTATTTTATTCCAATTTCCCTGTACAACTGCACTTCCAACGTATGCATCTGTTTTTGAACCGTCGGTATAAAATGCTGTGAAAGTAGTATACCTTTCCTCGAGGGTGAGGAATTCTTGTATTATATGTTGTTGCGGAATTTGTTTCTTACGGAACTGTGTTAGAGTGAAATCACTGATTTCAGGGAAATTGTGCCATGGCGGCAGTGGACCTCGCCTTCGGGCAATGTTTTACAATACGTCTAATATGCTAAGGTTCCGGCACATGTCTTCAAATCGCAAGAGGAGAGGCCGAGTAGCTTGCGGCTTGCTGTTGAAGAGTGTTCTAGAAAGGCACTTTGTGGCGATAGGGTAACATAGATGTTTATGCAGTGAACGGATTTTTAGAATGTATGAGCATGTGAGTATGGCTCTTCTATCTGTAAGCGATGGTTCATTGGTCTCTACATGGAGACTGTTTATGGGTGATGTCCTATATGCACCAGTGGAGAGACGTAAACCTAAATTATGTACTGGATCTAGCCGTTTGAGGTACGATGGTCTCGCTGACCCATACACTACACATCCGTAATCCAGGACATGTCCTATCGGCTCCCCAGTTTTTTCTCGACAGCACTTTGAGTATGTTCAGGGATCGAGAAGCCTTCTTTTTCAGCGCATTTATGTGAGGTATGAAGGTGAGCTTTCTGTCAAATGTTATACCTAGAAATTTATGTTTTTTTTTCAATGCTAAGTCTATTTCGTTCAGGTGTAGGGTGGGATCTATCTGCATGCCTCGTCATAGTGAGAAAAGAATGGCCACCGATTTCTGTGGAGAAAAACGGAAGCCATTTTTGTCTGCTCATATTGCCAGTTTATTTATTGTTACCTGTATCTGTCGTTCACATGTTGATGTATTCGAGGATGTGTAAGCTATCTGGAGATCATCTACATAGACAGAATACATTACGGACCTTGGAATTATTTTCCTGATAGAATTCATTTTTACAATAAAGAGTGTTGTGCTCAAAATACATATACATCCTTGGGTTACTCCGTTTTATTGGATAAACTTCCTTGAAAGGGTTGAGCCTAGGCGGACATGAAATGTACGGTTAGACAAAAAGTCTTTAAGGCAGTTCAACATCCTGCCGCGGATGCTCTCTTCAGCCAGGTCCTGAATAATCCCAAACCTCCACGTTGTGTCATACGCCTTCTCTAAATCGCAGAAGACAGCGAGACAATGCTGTCTGTGTACAAAAGCCTCACGAACAGTGTTTTCAAGACGAACCAGGTGGTCGGTGGTGGAGCAAGCCTTTTTAAAACTGCATTGATGGACATCCAGAAGCTCCCGGTCTTCTAACACGAATGATAGTCTGATATTCAATACACTTTCAAAAGATTTCGCTAGGCAGCTAGTCAGAGCTATGGGCCTATAGCTGTTAGGATGGGTAGAGGGCTTTCCGGGTTTTAATAGATGAACAATAACGGCCATCTTCCAGGCTTCGGGAAGTTTCCCCGATACCCAAACTTTGTTAAAAAAATTTAAAAGCACCTTCACAGCCGGTTCAGAGAGATGAGCCAGCATTTGATAATGTATTTCATCTGGGCCAGGAGCAGTTTGCTTACCAGCGGACAGTACTCTATTAATTTCTTGGATTGTAAGTAGGTTATTATAGGGCTCATTTGAACTGCCACTTCGGCAGTCTTTGTTTTTCAGCTGCGTTTTTGTATTTCAGGAATGATTCTCTGCAGTGAGATGAAATGGAAACTGCATAAATATATTCACCCAAAATATCTGCCTGCTCTTCTAAATTTGTCTGTATTCTAGGGGTTGATAGAATCGGAACCGTGAATTGGGAGTAGCTACCATTTATCTTTTTTACCATCTCCCACATTTGTTTTGAAGCAATTCAGCTGTTTATTGAGGACACGTAACCTTGCCATGAAGTTTTTCTGCATTACGGCGAATATATCGAGCTTTTGCTCTTGCATTTTTAAAGCTTACTAAATTCTCGTGCGGTGGGTACCTACGAAAAAGTCCCCAAGCTTTGTTCTGTTTCTTTTTTGCATCTCTGCACTCCTGTGTATACCAAATTTTGGATTCTGCTTTACTACTCCAGATGATCGAGGAATTGCTAGGCGTGCAGCTGTTAAAATGCAGTTTGTGATAGCTTCATTCAGTTCGTCTATGCTGAGGTCATCTGAAAATATTTTATCTAAGCTGGACCTTTCTCTAAAAAGTTCCCAGTCGGCTAATTGTAACTTCCACCGTCGTGGTTTCGTTGGGGTGACTAGTGGTGGGGATTTTAGGCTTATTAATACAGGGAGGTGATCGCTGCCGTATGGGTTTTCGATGACATCCCATTTAAAATCACAAAAGAGAGAAGGTGAAGTAAAAGACAAATCTATGCAACTCATTTTTCCCGTGCTCGGAGAGCAGTATGTATCTTTGCCGGTGTTAAGAAGGCAAACATTATTGCTTAGAATAAAACCTTCTAAAATACGACCTCTTGCATCAGTGTGTGCACTGTCCCAAAAACCGGAGTGGGCATTAAAATCACCAACAAGCAGATATGGCTCTGGTAGCTGTTCTAAAAGGGATTCTAAATCATGAAGTGTCACTGTTAAGTGTGGTTCAAGGTATACGGTACATATTGTGAGTGTTTTAAAATGAAGAATGGTGACTGCGACGGCTTCGTATTTGGTTTTAAGTTTGATCTCGCGGGTTGCCACACCATTCTGGATGACAATGGCAACACCTCCAGACAGTTTGCTTGCTCTCGGTCACACCGAAAGATATTGTACGTGTTTAAAATATTTTTTTTTTGTTTTGGACCTAAGTTGGTCTCCTGTAAGCACAAAGCCACCGAGGACATTGTGTTTAAAAGCTATTTTATTTTAGAGTAGTTATTCATTAGTACTCGGCAGTTCCACTGTATAAGGAACGCCATAATTGACTAGTATAGTTAAAGCTTAGTGTACCGGTTTTGGGGGTGCCAATACCGGGGTCTTTTTCCTTTTTCGCTCCTGGGAGCTGTACCTCTGCTGCAGTAAAGGCGAGTTCTGAGTTGTGTCCATCGCCTCATTAGAGGCTCTGGACTTCCGCGGTGAACCCGCAGGTGTACGGTTTGTGGGCTTCTCCCGACTGGGGGAAGCCTTACGGGTGGCCGACTGAGGGGCCGGCGGGCCCTTGCTCAGAGGTGGCAGGGCAGCCTTCGCTGCGTCTGCCGGGGGCGGGGGTGGCCCTGCCTCAGGCATTTCCTGGGCCGGGGCCGAAGCCTGGTGTGGTGTGCCGCCCCTGCGCACCACATCGGCGAAATTTGTTTTTGCCGTGAACCGGAAGGCTGATGGGAGTCTTTTTCGTGCTTCCTGATAAGTTATGTTTTCCTTTGTCTTTAATGTTATTATTTCCTTCTCTCTCTTCCAGGTAGGACATGACCTCGAGTACGCGCGGTGATCCCCTTCGCAGTTCGAGCACAGTGGCGAAGCACTGCAGTCCACAGATTCATGATTGTTTGACGAACATTTGGCGCATGTTTGGCGGCCACGACAGCTCTGTGAGCCATGGCCAAATCTTTGACATTTGAAGCAGCGTCTGGGGTTTGGGATGTACGGTCTTACATTTATTTTGAGATATCCTACTTCTATGGCTTCTGGAAGTTGGCTGGAGGCAAAGGTCAGGACTATGTGTTTTGTTGCTATTTCCTTGTCATCTAATCGGATTTTATTACGATGTACTTCGGTGGCGTTCTGTTCTCTCAGACCCTCCAACATCTCTTCTTCAGAAAGGTTCAGGAAATCGTGTTCAGATATTACCCCTTTCACTGTGTTTAGTGATCGATGTGCAGTAATGGATACAGGAATATCTCCAAAGGACACTATGGATGGGAGTTTGGAAAATTGCACTTTGTCTCGGATTTGGAGGAATAGGTCGCCACTGGCTAGCTTCGTCACCTTGTAGCCAAGGCCCAAGCCGTCGGTAAGAGATGTAGAAACAATGAATGGGGACATTTTCCTAGCTGGTTGATGTAGATTTTCACTATGTACGACATGGTACCTAGGGAAAATTCTTTTGTTTTTTGCAGGAACTGCGTAGTGGCATCGGTCCGCCCTCGTTTGTGAGGGCGATCATTTGTTGAAGAAAAGGGATAAAAAAAAGCTGTTTTTCGGCTGCGGTGGCAGCCACCTACCACGGAGCACAACTTGGGGACGGGCAGGAGGTTGCAAGCAAGGCCTGCCCGCGTCAGCTGTACACCGCAACTATAACCGAATATGACGCAACTCAGGGTAGTTCGTCACACAAGGTTAACCGTCGCCGCCAGGAAAAAGGAGAAACCAAGAAGTGAGTAGGATATAGGAGAGATGTGAGACAGAGATAGGAAAGTGAAAGATAGAGGGGAGGATAGGAAAAGGCGACTGCCGATTTCCGCCGGTCGGGTCAGGCCCGAGGTGCCGTCTACAGGAAGCTGGGGCCAAAGTGGTGTGTTGGCCTTAAAGGTCCAAACGCTCGGCATCGGCTCAACCACCAGGATCCCCCTTTCCCCGGACACGGTGATGCCACGCACGGCGAGGCGCGGGTGCTCGGGTCCGTGGTGATGCACTATTCACCATCATCCCCTTGCGGGGATGTCCTTGCGGATGCTCGGGTACCCGCGGTGTCGCCACTCACCGACGCCTGCAAGCTGCAGACGCCCCCCTGCGGGATGACAAGGACGTCCGTCAGCACCTCCACCAGATGTGACGCAGTAGCGACGGTTCGCAGGAAGACAGCGAAAAGGCTTAGAGTCGCATGCTTCTCAGGTACAGCATACAGAAGAGTTTCCTCCTCCTCACATACAGAGGAGTTTCAAATATAAAAGCAGGTATACAGGCAGCAGCTTTCTTCCCACTACCCTGGAATTCGGCACCACCAAACTCGGGCCACGCGAAATTGCAAGTGCAGTTTATATTTCTCAGTTGGTAAAGCGTCAATTTTTTAAGGTGCGAAGCAAGAACGACAGAAGATGCGGCTACAGTAATTTAAATTGATTGGTCTTATAAAACGTACACGAATACTCAAAATAATTGTTCGGGGCGATGAATCATGGCGCCTCATGTTATTCTTCGCATTATATCTTTCACACTATTAACTGGTGCCACCTCAGAATCAAACCTGTGGATAAAGCTAAATAAGGATAAACATTTTTGTTTAGCGCCTTCACTCCAACACACCTTAAGCGCTGAATGCATCCTTGTTTGAGAAAAATGGCTTATTCTGTATTTTTGATAAGGACAGTTGGCATTACAGAACTCCCGGGGAGCCCAGTGAAATGCGTTCAGCCCGGTAAAGGCCTCAGTGGGAACCAGGAAAAGCAGAGGGACGCGTAGGCAAGACTCCCGTCTCCCCAGGCGCTCATATTCGCTTTCGCGGATGCCCCCTCAAGGCTTTTGTTAACACAGCACGCGAGAAGTAGGATGCCGATCTCGCTCAAAGCGGATGTGCAACTCAACTTCGAAAATTTTTTTTTCTCGGCTAAAACAAAAACACATCGGTAAAAATTGTTGAGCAGAATTACAACAAAACCAGCTATTAGAAGAATGGTATGTTGTATATTTGCGGTGGGCACCTTAGTGTAATATTTTCGTCTGGATACGCAGTGCAGCACACTTGAAGAAAATTTTGCGTTTTTTGTCTGAACGCGATTCACTTTAATTTTTAACGTAAATATATTTAACACGTAGTATGTATTATGGCGAGCTAGACTTTTTAAAACTCCACGACTATCTCGTGGAGTTATAAAAAGGTTCCAAAATGAAGCGTTCGGAGGTAAAAAAACTACAAAAAACCTAAAAACATCTTGCAGGCAATGTCTTGATATGTGATAAAAACCACAACTCATATGCTTTGTCCGCAAATAATTTTGAGGGCAAAAAAAGAAATAAACATTTTATTACGAATTGTTTACGGATACCTTTTTTTGCACTACTCTGGAGCATTCAAAGGGTTCTCACATGATGCGAAAACTGTTTTCCCGCCACATATTTAGGGTTATATCTTTTGATGGTTGTATAAAACCCTATAAATTTTTTTGAGCGAAATCGAAAAGGGTCGAGCGCAAATATTGGTGCGTTTGGCGTGCAATGAGCAAGTCTTAATATGGTGGTTGATGGTCCAATAACTTCAAAGCAGTTGATGACAATACACTCAGAGGTAGGTAGCTACTGAAACTGCGGCAAATCTGAAATCTATTTCCACTCCTAAAGTGGCTTAGGCGTCTTTACAGTTAGTTCAGTAACATATATGTCATAAATATAGGCCGATAAGTTGAATCTTGATGCCTGATCTTTAATGCTACGAGAGTAGTAGAAAGGTTAGTTTAATGTGGATGCCAAACCGCGCATGCATATTCTATTCCGGGCTGAATTAGTGTTAAATATGCAAGTGATTTCACTATCTGGGGCGCTAGTACCAGGATCCGTCGAATGTAACCGATAACACGATTTCCTTTGTTAGTACCATGGGGAAAAACCAATATAGATCGCCGGTTAAATGACTGCCAAAATATTTGCATGCAGTCACTACGACGATTCCCGAATTGTCGATAAGATACCTTAAAGATGCTTTCTAGTGAAGTCCTCGAAAAGAACTGGTTTTTCCTCATTTAACTCATTAGACGTTTTTTACACCAGTGTTATACGTGCTGAATGTCACGCTGAAGCAGTAGAAGTTCGTCGCTGCTATTTATAGTGGGGTTGAAGACGCAGTCATCATCACACTGCGAACCCCAGATATACAGATGAATAAGAAGATGAACGTGCATTAGCGAGAACGATCGCCTGCCGAGAACGAACTGTGCTTCCGGCGGCCACTTGCAGCGGATGCGGCAAGTGGTCGGATGTGCCAGTGCAGTCCTCTCTGCATGGAAGCGCATCCGCAGCATGGCGTTTCACCGATGCAGCAGTTCCGCCGCTGGCGTCCTTCATTTTACCTCTACGGCACATGCGCAGGGCACGATGAAAGAGCAGTGCACGACAAAACAGGATGTGCCAGAATAGGGGACAAAAAATGAGGTACTGCAACAAAAAAAAATTCCAGTGGTTTAGCACTGCTTAAACCTGGAGCGACGCGATACCTACGGCTGGCCAAGTGGAATTCGCTCAATCGAATTGCAGTCTTTCGCCGCTGCGTTTCGCTGGGCGTTCCTTCATCTTCGTCCCTGGACGTGGATTCACTCTCATCCTCTCCCTCTCCTCTCCGTTTTGCCGGCGCGCGGCGCCCCCGGCAGCTGCCACGGTGGCCAGGGCGCCGCCACGCTGAAGGCTGGAAATGCTAGCGTAATGATAGCGCGCGACGCACAAACCAGCAGCGTGCTCTGACATCCCTCCGCGCATGCGCACAACTGAGGAGGAGGGTGCCGCCTGCTCCGCCGTCGGCGCAGCGGTGATGCGCGCGGCGAGCACACTAGGTGCGGGTTGTGACGTCACTCTACGCACGCGCACAGCTGGCGGAGTGGTGATGCCACGGCTGAGCGCGCAGCCACGCTGACCTGAGCTCTAGAAGTGGCTGGCATAGTGTAGCTATCGCTACAATGCCACGTGGAGCAATATAACCTTGTGAAAAGAAAACAAAGCATTCTTTTTGTAACACGTGCTAATGTGGATGCAGAAAAAGCATGGTTTGGGCAAGTTGGTTTGAGTTTCTGGGAAACAGCGCTAAAAAAGACAAGGACGCCACAACAGACGGGACTTTCAATTCTATATGAAAAGATGTCACACGAGGATTATATACGCAGCAATCAACTGCATTAAGTCTGTGAGCATGCGCACATAATTACACGTATCATCGACATGCATTCAATGTGGAAATGCAAAAACAGGTGCCGGGGAAACTAATCAGAAAGAAGAAATGGAAACGCCAGACAGGCTAATATGAAGTAAATTTTGCGTTGAAGCTAAAATCGGTCGAGAAAATATGTTGAGAACTAAAATCAACATGGCAAAAAGAAATCAAAATGTAAAAACAAGTTAAAACCTGAAATCAGTAACAATGAATATGCGAAGAATAAAAACAGTGTGTGCAAGGTTGTGTCGGGTTTTATGGCGTATAACCATCTAATACTATCACGCACCATACTCAAGGTATCGGAAAATGGTTTTCTGCATAATTTATGACAATTGAAAAAACAACGATTGTGTGGAGCTCTTAGAAAGTCAATTGTACTATCAAGTGATGATAGAGGAATGACATTTTATAAATGGTGAATCGTAAAAGCTGCAAACAAGGTCGAACCTCAGCGGCCCTTCTTGTCAGAGCAAGGGTCTCGAAGCTCCGGGGTGAGAGTGTGCAGAGCCCTACTCTGCAACCATGCGGTGTCTGCGTGTTTGTGTGAGTGCGCGTGCGCGCCCGTGTGTGCGTGTGTGTAAGACATAAGCTGCATGAGGAAGACATGCGCTCCATGTGCTGCATGTCTCGCGAGATGAGCGCCACCCACTGTGTGCGTAGTCTCCTCTAACCCAGACCACTCCAAACAATTCATTGTATTATGACATCATCATCCTCCATTCGCACCCTCACTCTTCTTGACTTCCCTTTCCCCCTATGGAATAGCAGGCCAGTGTCACCAACAGCGGGCCGACCTCTCCACTTTTCCTTTTAGTAAATTACTTTCTCTCGCGAAGCTTCCAACCAATCAAATAAAAAATCCTCAGCTTTCTTCTCAAGATTGAGACAGTGGCTGAGGTGCATAAAAATGAAGCTAATCAATGTATGAGAATTTAGTTCGTCAAGAACACCCGCGTCTCTTAAAAAGCTAAAAAACAGAACACAAATAACATTAAATATCTCCTAAGCACAGCGCTGGGTGAAAAGCAATGCATCCATTATAAAATTGAGCAAAATGCGTAGACTTCCGAGCTTTGAACAGGAAAATAAGATATCGTTTAGTGCGGGCTGGTCGCCACATCTTTCACCAGTAGGTTTGTCTTGTGTCGTCAGTAAAAAGTTATATGTGATATATGTTCAATGCGGAGACGATATAAAATTACTTCTGTAAAAGATTTCTGGTGCCTACAGGTCTTCCATTTACCCAAGACGGGGTTTACAAAGTGCAGCTTATTAACCGTGTTGTGCCATGAAGCTTGCCATCTTGCTCTCGGTTTATTTTCCACAAACTTTATGCGGTCTTCATGCGGTATGTTTACTTGTTTTACTTTATCATTATGGGCAAGTGCGGCACATGCATCGCTCTCGTTCCCGCTCATTCCCTCGTGACTAGGTATCCAACAGAACTTTTTAGTACTTCATTGTGCACCAGCATTCATTGCATTATCGAACATGTCTCCTATAATGGATTCGAGTGCGTTTTCGGGGTTCATTCAGGCGCACTTCGGCAGCCTGACTACTTCCTCCTATTCCCGTTTTATTGTGTGTGTTATGGTGGGTTTTATGGCACATAGGCAACTAAGGCCATGATGCGCCAAGCTGAAGGTATAGGAAATGTTTTTTGCAGAATTTTATATAAATGTGAAAAATCATCGGTGGTGTAAAAGGCCTAAGAAGGTAGTACTCCCTCGTGTTGGCAAAAGAAAGAAACTTTAGAAATGGGTACAATGGGTACTAGTAAAAGCTTTAAAATGGTCGGGTAACCTCAGCGACCATCTTTGGCTGGGTAAGGATATCGAGGCTCCCAACCAAATAAAGACCTCAGCCTTCTTCTCAGAAATGAGAAAGTGGCTGAGATGCATTAGAAGTAATAGGTCAAGCTTTACAGTTTTTAAAGAAAACATGCTTCTGTTAGAAATCTAAAAACCGAAGACATGTCAACGATTCCATTATCACCTTGGAGCAGCGATGGGTGAAAATGGTTGCGTTGAACATAAAGCTGAGAAAAGCACTTTTTCCTTAGCGTTCGTTTCCAGTTTCGTCTACGAAAATAAAATGTGTCTTACTGTGAGTCCTTGAAACGTTGCTGGTGCACACGACTTCCATTAACCTAAAACTGGGTTTACCAACTGTAGTTGGCTATTTACATCCTTTTTCCTAGCGGACTGCCATTTTTTCCTTAATTTACGATGTACTAAGTTAATGCAATCTCTACAGGGCATATTTACTTCGTTTGATTTGCTTGCCACACGCTTGTGCAGCGCACAAATCAGCTCTTTTGTTGCCATTTATACCGAAATTACTGGGTACCCAGCTGACTTTTATGATTTGCCCCTGAACTGTGGCAGATGTTATGCTGTATACGAAATCGCCAAGTAGCGGAGCGTCTGAGTTTTTAGAGTGAAGAGCTGTGAGCACGCTTAGTGAGTCTCTGTATGCGATCCTCTGTATGTGACTCCTTGCGAGGCTCTCGTTTACTAGTTTTTCCACAGTGTGCTGTAGAAAAAATAGTGCACACTGTGGTAGACGTACTGTTTCCTCCCAGTTCCTTTGTACCACTGCGCTGTTCTTCCGACGTAACCAGCAGTTTTTGAACCATCAGTATCAGAATCTGCGAAGTCACCGTAATTTTCCTAAAGTGCAAGAAGTTCTTGTATGATACGTTGTGAAGTCATTTTTTGCGTAACAGCGTTAGAGTGAAATGCCAGATTCTAGAGGAACTGTGCCATGTAGGTAATGGGTCTCCTCTTCGCGCACTGCCAGGCAATGTTTCCGTAACGCCAAGGTTGTGGCACAACTCATCGAATCGCAAGACCAGTGGCCGGGCAGCTTGAGGTTTGTTGGTGAATATAATTCTAGAAGGACATTTCGTTACATCTGCATAGCAGATGTGTTTTGCTCGAGATGTTACTTTAAGGACATATGCACAACTGAGAAGCTCTATCTGAGAAGCTCTATGTCAAACCAGCAAATATACATCGAATTTTGTAAATATTTTTGTCCAGGCATTCAAGCTACACGTGTACTGCAGTTGTTATGTCAGATCATCGACCGACCGGGAGAATTGAGGTTAGGCGTTTGTTCTTTGGTAAGTTTCCATTCGGTGCAGTGGAAGCTTTATAACGGGAATGCACCAGCTGCTGCTGCTAGTTCCTCTTCGTATATCATCCCAGCTGTCAGTAGCAAAAAACTGCGCTTTGAAAAAAACGTTACTACGCTCCCTTCGCATGAAATAAAAAGAGATTTATTTCCATCATCATTCTCTGCCGACGAAGGCGCCCTCTATATAATCCGGCTGAGTTGTTACTCTTTTGCGCTCGCTCTTTCGCCACAGGTGCACAATACACTAGAGCGTGGAAATGGAAATCCCGCGGTCTGTTGCCATCCCTGCACCGCGCTTTCTACGCAACCGTTTTTAGCAAGTCAATTACAGCCCCTTACGGCTTAGATCATGAGCTCTGCATGACGCGTTCTGCAAGGTGTTGTGCGAAAACCTGGCACTGCAGGTCGCCGGGAAGCATGAAGACGGGAGCATTGAAAATTTTGTAAATTATCGGCTCACTTCTGATTGCTTCAACGGGGCATACACTCTGCAGCAGTTTCTCTTAATAATATTCACATTTAATAGTCACTTTCTTAACCGCTTTTCAAGGACCTTTAATCGCATTGATTGTGAACAAATTTTTAGCAGGGATATCTGAGTAATGCCAGGTAAACTGACGTCCTTTTCTGCTTTTGTGCATGACGCGGAGGTTTCTGTGCCTTGTGTCACCCCGTGTGTGACATTCTTTGCGATGATCTGGAGCAAGCAGATCACATGTTCCAGCACATAATAGCGCAGCTAATCAGAGTTATTGACACACCAACTGCTATAAATGGCAGGTTTCTGGTTTTTAATATAAATTATTTAAAGGGGGCTTACAATTTGCTGTGCGTCATGAGCATTTGTTGCTTGAAGTGACAGTTTCGAAGCGTAAGCGCTGTGCAAAGTGCTTTATAACTATGCACACAAAGGACTTCTTATATACTTTGTTTGCTTGGGGGGGGGGGGATACCTTTGTATCTTAACAGCCACATTTATGGCCACCAAGTACGGCCTGCAAGCATAAAGGTGGAGCAAATGCTGAACTTTCCCAATATCGCTTTGTCGTCACCACTTGCTTGAAAGCACTTTTTTTTATTCCGCAGCTTCACTGACCTTGTATGTATGATCAGTTATGTGGTCACATTTTCGGGCAACATAAGGTGTGATGTGTGGATACAAGAGGTCAAGTGCAGCACGGCTGCAGCTGTGAAGGGCCCGTATACAGGATCTTTAGATGTTTTATAGTACTTTACGCCCAGCATGGACGCAGCAAGCATAGAATACAAGAAATTGAAAAATTGAAAATTTGCTTGTGGGGAAAGCAAATGGCGCAGCATCTGTCTCACATATCGGCGGACACCTGAACCGCACCGTAAGAGAAGGAATAAAGGCGAGAGTGAAAGAAGAAAAATAAAGAGGTGGCATAGTGGAGGGCTCCGGAATAATTTCGACCACCTGGGGATCTTTAACGTGCATTGACATCGCACAGCACACGGACGCCTTTGCGTTTCACCTCCATCGAAACGCGGCCGCCGCGGTCGGGTTCCAAACCTGGTGCTCCAGATCAGTAGCCGAGCGCCTTAGCTATCGCGGCGGGTACACACAAAATGCTGGACGAACTTTCACACTTCTTTTGTTTCGCACTTGTTTTCTTTTTTACAGCTTCAGTTCTCGTTTATGATCAGTAATATGGTCCATTTTCTTGTGACATATGTGGTTCTGTGGATACGTCGTGTAAAGTGCGCACAGGTACAGTTGTGAAAGTTTTGTATACGAGTTGCTTTGTATACCCTGCCTGAGGCTTTGCCTGGGCAGTGGTCAAAGCCCGGTGCGACGTGCCACCCCTGCGCACCACATCGGCGAAATATGTTTTTGTAGTTAACTAGAAAGTTGAAGGGAGCCTTTTCCTTCTTTTTGATATGTTTTGATCTCTTTGTCTTTATCGTTATTATTTCCTTCTCTCTCTTCCAGGTCGGGCACAACCTCGAGTGCGCAGGGTGATCCCCTTCGCAGTTCGCGCACAGTGCAACAGCGTTGCAGTACACGGATTCATGATTGCTTGACGAACATTTAGCATACGTTTGGCGGACGCGATAGCTCTGAGAGCCATGGCCGAATCTTTAACATTTGAAGCATCGTCTGAGATTTGGAATGTATGGTCTTACAGTTAGTCTAAGATACCCTACTTCTATGGATTCGGGGAGTTGGCTGGAGGCAAATGTCAGGACAAAGTGTTTTGTCGGTATTTCTTTGTCGTCTTTACGGATTTTTATACGATGGAGATCGCGACATTCTGGTCATAGAGGCCCTCCAACATTTCTTGTTCAGTCAGGGTGAGGAAATCATGTTAGGAAATAACGCCTTTGTTTCCTTTGTTTTGTGAAGGAATTCGCCTAAAACATCGGTCCGCACTCTTGTTGGAGCTGAATCAGTTTGTGTGGGAAGGAGAGCCATAAAAAATTGTCTTGTTCGGCTCTGATGCCAGCCACCCACCATGGAGCCCAAGGGACGGGACAGCAACGTGAAGAAGTCATGCCCTGGCCAGCTGTACACCACCGCTATAACCAAATATGGGCAACACAGGGTAGTTACAGCACACAAGGTTAACCCTATCCGCCAAGGAAAAGTGATTTCTCCAGGTCGGGTCAGGCCGGCGATGCTGTCTATAGGAATCTGGGGCCGAAGTGGTTGGTGTGTTGCCTACGCCGAGGTGCCTTAAGGTCCAAACGCTCGGCATCGGCTCAACCACCAGGATCCTCTTTTCCTCTGACACGGCGCTGCCACGCACGGCTAAGCGTGGGTGCTTTGCTCCGTCGTGACGTACTGCTCACCATCATCCCCTTTCGGGGATGTCCCTGCAGGTACTCAGGAACCCGTGTCGTCGCAACTCACCATCATCTGCATGCAGCAGGTGCCCTCCTGCGGGGAGAATGGACGAGGTTCCCACATAGAGAAAGTTTGTGGTTGAAAAAAATTGGCACTGGCTCAGCTCGGCTATGCCAAGATATACGTAGCGAGAGGTACGTTTCCCTGGCTCAGCTTGTTGCGATCATTGTATGTTTAGCAATGAGAGACATTGGGTGTACACATCTTTTATTTATATTGCTTGACGGAGAGGAAGAGTGCGCGATGCGGCACTGTACAGTCTGCATCACACTTGTGTAGAGCGCTCGGGCGGTGCACTTATGTGCAGACATATCCAAATCGTGTCGCAGCCGGTAGGTTTCAGAGGCGACACTTGCGTGGAAGCAGTGCCACATAGACCCGCAAGCATATCAGACACGAGAAATTTGCCCAAAAATCAAGGGTTGCTCTGTAATCTCAGTAGTTACCAGGTACGCACTGCTCGAGCGCTCTACACAAGGGTGCGCGGACTGTACGGTGTGGGGGTGTAGTGTCCCTTGGTTTGCAGGTGTGCATGTTGGCGGTTTGTTGCTTTGATGGTGTGAGCTCTAGCGAGGACGAGGAGGATGAAGGTGTAGTGATTGGGCGAGGAACAAAGGCTTCATTCCTCAGCATTCATTTTATTTTCGTCAAGGAAATATTTATCTGGAAAACACACTGCCCCCAATTCTTGGCCAATTCCACTATGTGGGCATGTGCCATTGTGTGAGGGTAACAACAACAACGACAAAGGCTTAATGTATAGTACTTCTCCTGGCCAGGGGCTTTCCCCTTGGTCGGCCTTTATTCCTCAGGACCGGCTCCAAAATTATCTCTTTTTTAGTAGTGGTGTTTCTAGCATTCCTGTCGTTTAGTGCATTCCAATGGAAGCGGGATCTTACTGAACAACCCGGCGGCAGTAAAGGCGGCTCTCCAATCTACATGAAAACACTACATGCGCATTACTGATATGCGGAAGTTCGGCAGGGGAGGTATTTTGTGCAGGTCTACGGATAAGGACTGTATTGATGGCCTGCTGAAGTGTGCGTCGTTCGCCAACCAACCGGTGAGCGCATTCATTTCGCCTGATCTAGCGTGTTCCGAGGGGTCGACTCTCGACTGAGCCCTTGGAAATGCTTGACAGCCTCTCGTCTGCGGAAGTGATTGCTGTCCATCGATGCAGCAGAATGGTCGACGGAGTAAAAATTCCTATGCACTCCGTCATAGCCACATTTGCAGGAATTTTCTGAATGTCAGTGAAAAGGTGTCCCATTTGTATTTCGAGTAGATGCTTTTAACTCTGAGCCCCTTCAGTGTCAAAACTTCTCGAGATTTGGCCGGAGCAGCAAAGCCTGCAAATCGGGCTTACATTGACGTGCATGTGGGGAAGATCATTGCAGAGAGGAATGTCCTCAACAGCAAGAGAAACGTTGTTTGTGTAGCGGTGCTCACCTTGCTGATTCGCCTGGCTGCCTTGCACGAGCACAAGATATTCAGGTGGTTGAGCTTATGGACAAGCGCAGGCGCACGCGGAGAGACTTGTCGCAGTCAAGGAGAGAGCCTCAGGCTACTCTAGTGTGGCCGCCAAATGCCAGTTGGTCCCAGGCTATCACAGCGGCAGTTGAGAAAGCTGTGGCAAATGCAATAGATCGCATTATGGAAAACTTATTGTATTGTATTCGGTTTTATGGCGCATAAGCAACTAAGGCTATAATGCGACAAACACATGGTAGAATTTATTTCAACAGTTGCGCGTCCTCAGTGAAAGTCCTTGTGCGGACAAGGGCTCCGAGGAGCCCCACTAATCAAATGTATCCCTTAGCCTTCTTCTCAGGCCTGAGAGAATGAATGAGGTGCATCATAAAATGCGTCAAAGCATAGAGTAAGAATTTTTAGAAATAATAGTTCTGTGATAATTTATTTTGTTTAAAATTGCTGCTTCATTCAGGAAACTGAAAACAAAATGAAGTTATGACTAGTGGGTTATCTCCTAAAAGTAAATTGCAGTGGAAGGGAATGCGTTCATTGTAAAATACGGTAAAATATTGTTTCCTTAGCCGTTCGAGTTGTGTGCACGAGAATAGGATATGATTTACTGTGAACTGATCTCTGCATTTCTCACATAAAGGTCTGTCTTGTTTTGTCATTAGAAAGTTATGTTAGGTGTTTGTGTCCAAACGGAGACGGCATAGAATAACTTCGATCAAACGTTTTTGGTGTGAGTATTACATCCTTTCTTCTATTAAGGGTTTTACTAAGTGTAGCTTATTATTTCTTTCAGTGTTACATTGGGACTGCCATTTATACTTGATATGCGCTGTACCAGCTTCATGCCATCTTTGTATGGAATGTTCACGTTCTTTCTTTCTTCCGAGCTTCAGCAGCACATGCATCCGCGTTCTCATTGCCTGTGATTCCGATGTGGCTTGGCACCCAGCAAAATTTGTCTTGTCCCAGTGTTGTGGCTCTTCTTATGTTATGAATGATTTCCCCGATTAGTGGTGTAACCGCATTTCTATGGTGAGGTGAGGTGATTACGCTCAGAGAATCAGTGTAAATGATACTATTCACAATGTTCTCATTTATAATTCTTTATACAGCCACAGAGGCTGCGTAGCACTCTTCCGTGAAACTGGATGCGTACTCAGGTAGCCGTACTGTTTTTCCAAAATTATTTTGAACCACAGCGCTTACCACGTAGAGTGATTTTGATCCATCAGTGTAAACGGCTGTGTATTCTCTGTTTTTTTTTCGTTGAGGATTAAGTATTCTTGTAATATATGCTCATGTGGTGTTTGTTTTTTCTGAAACTGTGTTAATGTGAAGTCGCACATAGAGAGCGGGCAGTACGAAGGCGGGAGTGGGTCAGGTTTGTGGGCAATGTTAGGCAAAGTGTCCATTACATTTATTTCTTGGCATTTCTCTTCAAAGCGCAGAAGTGGTCTAATTGCCAGAGTTTTGTTGGTAAACAGTGTTCGAGATGGGCACTTTGTAACTATTGGGTAGCATATGTGTTTTGGCACGGAACGAATTTTAAGAATGTATGAGCATGTGAGCATAGTTCTTCAGTCTGTGAGAGATGGTTCGTTAGTTTCAACATAAAGACTTTTTACGGGCGACGTTCTGTAAGCACCTGTTGAAAGACGTAAACCTAAGTTTTGTACTTGGTCGAGTCGTTTCAAGTACGATGGCCTTGCTGAGCTATACACTATGCAACCGTAGTCTAAAATGAAACGTACTACAGAGCGATAAATCTGTAGAAGGAATACCCGATCGGAACCCCAGTGTTTACGGGAAAGGACATTCAGTATGTTCAAAGACGGGGGTGCTTTCTTTCTCATAGCGTTTATGTGGGGCAGGAAAGTAAGTTTTTTTTATCGAAAGTTATGTCTAGGAATTCGTGCTCATTCTTAAAAGGTAACTGGGTTTTGTTTATGTGTACAGTGGGATCTGTCTGTATGCCCCGTTTGAGAGAAAAAAGTAATGCCACTGTTTTCTGTCGAAAGAACTTGAAACCGTTCTTATCTGCCCATGTTGCCAGTTTATTTATTGTAAGCTGTATTTGCCTTTCGCATGTAGATAAGTTGGAGGATGTGCATGCTATCTGAAGGTCGTCAACGTAGACAGCATACATAATAGACCTCGGGATTTTTTCCTAATAGAAATCATTTTTACTACGAAGAGTGTTGTTCTTAAAATACATCCCTGAGGTACTCCATTCTCCTGAATAAAATTCCATGAGAGGGTTGAGCCTAGGCGCACCTGGAATGAACGGCTGGCCAAGAATTCTTTTAAGCAATTCAACATTCTGCCTCGAATTCGAAGCTCAGCAAGAGCTTGAAGGATCCTGAACCTCCAGGTCGTGTCATATGCCTTTTCTAAGTAAAACAAAAACCTGCAAGACAGTGCTATTTGTGTATAAAATCTTCTCTGACACTATTTTCCAGACGAACGCAGTGATGTGTAGTGGAGAACTCTTTTTTAAAACCACACTGATTGATATCAAGAAGGTCACAAGATTGAAGGACAAAAGTTAATCTGATGCTCAGGACAGTTTCAAACGATTTGGCGAAGCAACAGGTAAGACCTATTGGCCTATAACTGCTGGGGGAGGTTGGTTCTTTCCCGGGTTTAAGAAATGGTTCAATATGAGCTTTTTTCCAGACTGCGGGTAGGTTTCCTGATACCCAAATTTTGTTAAAGAATCTTAGAAGTGCTTCTACGGCAGACTGGGAAAGATGGGCCAGCATTTCATAGTGTATTTGGTGGGGTCCTGGGGCTGTTTTCTTTTTGCCGGAAGATAGTACTCTATTGATTTCCTCGAAGGTAATTAAAGTATTGTATTGTTCATTAACACTTCCACTCGTTGGGAGTCTTCATTTTTCGGCCATGTTTTTGTATTTCAGAAATGACTAGGTGTAATGTGACGAGCTAGAAACTGCAACAACGTGCTCACCCATTATATCTGCCTGTTCCCTTATATTTGTTTGTGTACCAGGTGGTGTAAAAAGCGGCATTGTGTATGGCGAGAAGTTGCCATTTAATTTTCTTACCTGTTCCCACATTTTTTTATGTGATCTGACTGTTTATGGATGACACATAGCTCTGCCATGACGATTTCTCAGCGCTACGACGGACATACCGAGCTTTAGCTCTTGACTTTTTAAAATTTACTAGGTTCTCGTGTGTGTGGTACCTGTGAAAAATACCCCAAGCTCTATTTTGTCGTTTTTTTAATCTTTACAATCTTGTGTCCACCAAACTTCTTGATTTGGCCGTACCATTCCTGAAGACATTGGAATAGCCAAGTCGGTGGGAGCTAAGATACAATCAGTGAACTTCTCATTTATTTCATCGATGTCAATATCTTCTAAAACTATTTTTTCTAGCCTGGCTTCTGATTTAAAAAGTTCCCAGTCAGCTAAAGAGAGCATCCAGCGTCGCGGTTTTGTCGGGGTTATTTCAGATGCAGATGTTAGACTGATTATTACGGGGAGGTGATCACTGCCATGTGGTTGTCTATGACATCCCATTTAAAATCGTTAAAAACAGACGGCGAACTAAAAGAGAGATCTAAACAGCTCATTTTCCCTTAGGCTGGAGAGCAGTAAGTGGTTTTACCGGAGCTCAGCAGATAAATATTGTGTTGTGTTGTGTTGGGTTTTATGTCACATAGGCGGCTAAGGCCATCATGCGCCAAACGCAAGGTGTATAAAATTGTCTTGTACCGAATTTTATATGACAGAAATGAAGCGCTGGTGTAAAGGACCTAAGATGTTATTTAACATCATCTAGTGAACGTAAAAGGCAGAATTTTCCGAAATGGGTAATGGTAAAATCTTTAAAAAAGGTCAGGTAACCTCAACGGCCATCCTTTGCAGAGGAAGGATGTCGAGGCCCCCAACCAATGAAATACACACCTCAGCATTCTTCTCAGGAATGAAAGTGGCTGAGGTGTATCACATAAAAGTGAGCTATTCAAAGTTCATTAAGACAACCAACCTCTCGTAAAAAGTGAAAAACATCAGAAATGTCAACTATTGCATTATCACTCAGGAGTAGTGCTCGGTGAAATGGAATGCATTGATCATAAAATTGACTAAAATACTTCTTTCTTAGCTTTTCTAGGTTTGAACATGTAAACAACAGATGGTTTAATGTGAGCTCGCCGCCGCATATTTTACAAACGCGTTTGGCTTCTTTTGTAAGTGAGTACTTTGTCAAGTGCGTGTGTCCTATGCGAAGGCGACATAAGATTACTTCTCTGAAACGTTCCCGATTTCTGGATGACTTCCATTCCCCCAAGGTGGGCTATATGAAGTGTAGTTTGTTGTTCAGTTCATTACCCCACTCTTTCTGCCATTTGTTCTTTAATTTGCTATGTATGAAATTCATGCAGTCTTTGAAAGGTATGTTAAAATATTTGATCTCATCAATTTGAGCTTTTACTGCTGCTGAGTCTGCTCTCTCCTTACCTTCTATGGCGACGTGGCTCGGGACCCAGCAGAACCTTATCATATGTCTTTGTGCTGTGACTTTTTGTGTGCTGTGTATGATGTGGCCTATTAAAGGTTCAACTGCATTTCTTGACTGCAGCGCTGTGAGTAGGCTGAGCGAATCTGTACATTATACTGTTTTCGATGCTCTCATGTACTATTTTATCCACAGCCATACACACTGCGTAACATTCGGCAGTGAAGATTGATACATAACTTGGCAATCTTACTATTTTTCCCATTTCCCCTGTACTACGGAACTTCCAACGTGCATCGCTGTTTTAGAGCCATTTGTGTAAAACTCCATGTAGATTGAATATTTCTCTTTTAAAGCCAAGTATTCTTGTAGTAGATCTTCATGTGGTGTTTCTTTTTTACGAAACTCTGTTAGAGTGAAGTCGCAAGCAGCAGGAAGACAGTACCATGGTGGCAATGGATCGTGCCTCGGGGAAATTTTGGGTAGAACATCTAATATTCCGAGTTCATGACATGCATCTTCAAAGCGTAGTAACAAAGGTTTGACCCACTGTGGTTTATTATTGAACAGTCTTCTAGATGTGCCCTTGATGACTATGGGGTAACAAAGGTGTTATGGTAAGGGTCTTATTTCTAGTACATATGCACAGGCAGGTATTGCTCTTCTGTTTGCTAGAGATGGTTCATTTGTTTCTGGATATATACTATTTATGGGGGATGTTCTGTATACACCAGTTGATATACGAAGACCCAGGTTATGTACAGGATCGAGTTTCTTTAGGCATGATGGTCTTGCAGACCCATACACAATAAATACATAGCCCAAAGTAGGCCGTACTACGGAGCGGTAGATCAGTAAAAGGCATAACCTGCCGGACCCCCAATGATTGCTTGAGAGTAACTTCAGTATATTTAGAGATCGAGAAGCTTTCTTTTTGATGGTGTTTATGTGGGGTAAAAAGTGAGTCTTCGATCAAAAGTTATGCCTAGGAATTTATGCTCTTGTTTTATTTGTAGAACACTTTCATTCAAGGGCAGGGTAGGATTAAGCTGCATGCCTCTTTTTAGTCAGAAAAGGACAGCAACTGTTTTTTGTGGAGAGAACTTAAATCCATTCTGGTCAGCCCAAGTCACTAGTTTGTTCATTGTAAGTTGTATCTGTCTTTCGCATGTTGATAAGCTGGAAGATGTGCATGAAATTTGAAGGTCATCAACATATACGGAATACATGATGGTTTTTGGAATTATTCGCGATATTGAGTTCATTTTTACAATAAAGAATGTGGTACCTAGAATACTCCCCTGCGGTACGTTATTTTCTTGGATTCATTTTCTCGAAAGCGTGCAGCCTAGACGTACACGAAAAAAACGGTCAGAGAGGAAGTCTTTCAGACAGTTTAGCATCCTGCCACGGATACCTAGATCCGCGATGTCACGAAGAATCCCAAACCTCCAAGTGGTATCATAAGCTTTTTCAAAGTCAAAAAATACTGCCAGACAATGGTGTTTGTGTATAAATGCTTCACGGACTGTGTTTTCAAGACGTACGAGATGGTCGTTTGTACAGCATGTTTTTTTTTAAAACCACATCGGTGGATATCAAGAAGTTTTCGCCATTCAAGGATAAACATTAACCTAATATCTAGCACACTTTCAAAAGTTTTAGCAAGACAACTTGTAAGTGCTATTGGCCTGTAAGTACCAGCCGAAGTTGGCGGTTTTCCAGATTTCAGGAATGGCACAACCACGGCGTTTTTCCGCGCTTCTGAAATTTTCCAGACTGCCATATTTTATTGAAGAATTTCAGAAGAGCTTCTACAGCATGCTCGGAGAGGTGTGCAAGCATTTCATAACAGATTTCATCTCGGCCTGGTGCTGTCTGTTTGCCGCCCGAATGTACTGTACGGATTTCTTGTAGTGTAATTAATATATTGTAATGTTCATTTGCACTGCCACTGGTCGGCAGTCGTTGTTTTTCAGTTGTGTTCTTGTACTTTAAAAATGATTGTCTGTAGTGTGAGGAGCTCGAAACTGTTTCGAAGTGTTCCCCTAGTTTGTCGGCCTGTTCGCTAATGCTTGTTTGTCTATCTGGAGATGTTAGGAAAGGAATTGTGAAAGGAGAAAAGCTGCCATTAAGCTTGCGGACTTGTTCCCACATTTGTTTTGATCTAACTGAACTATTTATAGACGATACCTAGTTTATCCGCGAAGTTTTTTCAGCATTGCGACGGATATGTCGTACTTTAGCTCTCGCCTATTTAACATTTATGAGGTTGTCGTGTGTGGGGTATCTTCGGAAAATTCCCTAGGCTTTGTTTTGAATATTTTTTGCTTCTTTGTAATCTTCGTTATACCAAACCTTGTGGTTTTGGCTTACTACTCATGACAACTGTGGAATAGTTAGACGTGCAGCCGCAATAATACATGAAAAAATTTTATTTATTTCGTCAATGCTAAGATCATCCGAAAATGTTTTCTCCAGACAGGCCTTTTCTTCAAATAGTGGCCAGTCTGCTGAGTGCAGTTTCCAACGGCGTGGTTTAGTTCGAATAATGGGTTGTGGGGATGAAAAGTTAATTACTACTGAAGAGTGATCACTTCCGTGTGGGTTTTCAAGAACATCCCAATTAAAATTGGTAAAAACGGATGTAGAGCTAAAGACAAGTCTGTGCAACTCATATTTCCTGAAGATGGAGTGCAATGTGTGGGTTTGCCCGTATTTAGCAGGCAAACGTTGTTACATAGAATAAAATCTTCTAAAATCCGGCCTCTAGTGTCCGTCTGTTCGTTTCGCCAAAATGGGGAATGCGCATTAAAATCTCCGACGACCAGGTATGACCCAGGTAGCTGATTAAAAAGTGCTTCTAGGTCATGGAGTGTTACTGTGAAGTGTAGTTGAAATACACTGTGAATATGGTAATTGTTATGAAACTAATGACAGTGACTGCAAAAATCGGCTTCAAAAATTGCCTGGAGCTTGATTTTATGCGTTGCAACAGCGCTCTGAACTACAACAGCAACGCCTGCAGATAGCCTATTCGCCTGCTCACAGTGATGGCGGAAGACTTTATACAGTTTAAAAATATATTTGTGTAAAGGTCCCAAATTGATCTCCTGCAGACACAGTGCCACAGGAGACAGAATGTAAGAGATCTGTTGCATCACCGTAGTTATTTAAAATTCCACGGCAGTTCTAGTGGATTAGAAACGCCATTACATATTTTTTTACGGCATGTATTCAGAATCTCAGGTCCCTCCTTGTTGAGGGCCGGTTATCGTGATTTTTTCTTTTTTTCGATCAAGGGAGCCCCGCCGTCGTTGCTGGCGAGACGAGGTCTGAGTTGTATCCATCGCCTCAGTGGAGGCGCTTGAGTCCCGAGGGGAACCCACGGGCAGGGGGGTGGTGGACTTCTCCCGAACGGGAGAAGCCTTGCGGGCTGCCGACTTGGAGGTCGACGGGCCCGTTTGTGGGGGTGGCATAGCAGCTCTCGCTGCATCTGCCAGGGGCACGGATGGCTCTGCCTCAACCTCACTTAGTGTGAGCTGGGCAGGTGCCGAAGGCCGCTGTGGTGCGCCGCGCCCACGCACCACATCGGCGAAGTTTGTATGTGCGGTGAAAGAAAATGAGCTTCGGGTCATTGCGTAACGCTGCCTTGCCTCTTTAAATGTAACATTCTCTTTGGTCTTGACAATTTCCTTTTCTTTTTTTTCACGCAGGACACGATCTTGAATAAGCGGCGTGGTCGCCTTCGCAGTTTGCGCAGCGTGGTGCAGCATCGCAGTCTTCGGATTTATGATCATTGGAGGCACATTTGGCACATGTATCGCGGCCGCGACAGCTTTGGGAGCCGTGGCCATACCTTTGGCATTTGAAGCATCGTCTGGGGTTATGGTCGGATTGATTCGGGCAGGGTGCAGTAAGCAAATGTCAGTACCAGGTGTATCGTTGGAATTTCTTTGTTTTCTTTGCGTATTTTTATTCTATATACATTGGTTACATTCTGTTCGGACAGTCCTTCCAGCATTTCCTCTTCTGTCAGGTGCAAAAAGTCGTTGTCGGAGATGACACCACGTACAGTGTTTAGCGATGTATGGGGTGTTGCAGACACAGGGATGTCACCGAAAGTTTCGATGTCTGCCAGTTTCGAGATTTGAGTGATGTCAACAAGTTCTAGCAGGAGGTCTCCACTAGCAAGTTTTGTACTTCGGACCTAATGAATCAGTGAGAGCTTTTGAAACTATGAATGGGGATATTAGTCTAGCTGGCTTTTCTTTTCGTTCACTGTGCACAATATGGTACTTTGGGAAAGTTGTTTTCTTTTTGTCGAAAAATTGTGAGGTCACATCGGTCCGCCCTCTTTTCAGAGGACGATCATTTGAAAGAAATGAGGTAGCCATAAAAAAATGCAGTTATTCGGTCATGGTGCCAGCCGCCCACCACGGAGTCCAACGAGGGGACGGGACAGGAACTTGAAACAAAGCCCTGCCATTGTGCCCCTTTTGTGCCGACCCTGAGACAACAGATCACTTCTTGCTGTTCTGCCGCCGCTTCTCTCATTTGAGGAAGCGTCTTTTGCAAATTCCGTTTCATCAACCGGGTGTGCCTGTGTCCTCTGTGGTTGTTCTTTCCAATGGCGCTTCTATACTTGGACGAAGCGACAGGAGTGTGTGCTCTGCTGTGAAAAATTTCCTTCAATCAACGCAGCGACTCCCATTCTGATTTTTTCCCCCTTCATTCAGTATGAAATTGAAACATATACTATTTTGAAAAGGAAGGCGAGAGATGCCCTGTGAGAATTATGTGGTCGGAAGGACGCGATACAGTAACTGAAAGAGCTTTGCAGCGAATCCAAAATTTCCACCGACTGTCCATTTCCTTACCAGCAGTGGTCTCTCGCTCATATATATTACACAAATGTAGGCCCACTGGCACCTCGCACCTCGCGATCTCCATTTCTAGCTCAGTTCAGAGAAAGGGTGCGGTTGCAGCGCGAATGCGAGGAATTCGGAAAGTACTAATGTGCCCTTTCGGCTACGGCCCATTGCACTCGATCTGGAAAGCTGGTTACTATGTGGAGCTCAGGTTTACAGTGAATTCCCCTTTTTCAAAAAAAAAAGAAGATAATGGAGGACAACTAACGCATCTTCCTCGCTCCAACTTGTTTTGTGTGCCGGACCGGAATTTAAATTTTTCAAGTTGTCAATACACCTTTCTCAGCCTACGTCATCATAGCACGTGTTCCTGGTCGGATGTGCAAAGCATGCCGCCTATGAAGGGGGCTATGATCGGGAGGAAAAGGGCGGCGACGCGTAGCAAGGCATCTCTCGGGATCGGGAGACGTAGCGCTCGTCACAAGCAAAACTGGTTCAGAAGCGAAAGTGGATGGTATTGCCCATTGGGCCAGGCCCCTTGTACGTAACGTTGTTTACAACAGGGAGAGGTTTATTGCTTCGTTTGAAAATGATAAGCATGCACGCCCTTATTGCATCTGCAGCTGTGCCTGATGCTCAAAAATGCCTGCGTGCACAGAGTTTATCTGCTGCCGAGAAGACTCTCAGGTCGTGCCGTAAATCCCGCGTGGCCTCACGTGTGAAAACTGAAAACGCCAAATTTCTTACTGCAAATCTTTTTGTCCCTGCAGTAAACAGGCTCTAACTAGTTCTCGGTAATTACAGCAATGAACGCAGTGCATAAGTATTTGTTCATCTGTAACCAGTATGTATTTTGCAACGTATTATATATATATATATATATATATATATATATATATATATATATATATATATATATATATATATATATATATATATAACTCTTACAAAATTTTGCTTGTGGTTCATTCCTTTACTTAGCTTCCTTTTGTGACATGAAGTTGTTTTTACTGATTTGCCCGACGTTCACTACTCCTGCTCCTATTTTTCATGCACAGGCAGAAATAGCTTTCTTTGGTTGAGCAAAAAGAGAGGGGGAAGGATGTGGTGTTCTCAGGTATAGCTTTTTCCGTGTTGCATGTTGGCAGCCTGTTGAACTCATCCTGTGCAAATAACATTGTGTGCCCCCCTGGCGGAGGGTATATAAGCCACTTACCTCAAATAAACGCTCTCTTTGGTTTTGTTCGCCGTCATCGGAGGTTGGGCTCCCTGCCCGGTGTCTTCTCTTATTTCCGCGCCCTTTTCCTTCGGGCCGCGATACAACAAAGGACAAGGCAGGAGAGTATATGTTTATATGTTTTTAAAAGCGTTAGTTCTTACTCATCACGTTTCGAGATTTCGTGGGGTCTGCTACCATCGTGAGATCACAGCGCCGTCTGTGGCAGCTACTCATCACGTTTCGAGATTTCGTGGGCTTGCTATAACCATGAGATCACAGCGCCATCTGTGGCAGCAACTGGAAAACAGCACATCTCGCATTGAGATTTATAGCGCCATCTACAGTGTGTACATTCGTTCCGTTATATGTACTCCGACAACGAGGGGCACCCACCCGGCGACAGTAGTGTACCGAATTTGGTAGGCAAGTACAACCCTATGTGTTGTGGTATAGAAATAAAATTACAAATAAATAACAGGTAAACCTTGTTCTGTGAGACAATGAATAGTAGGTTACGAATATCCCTGAAGAGAAAAGTGTACAACAGCTGCATCTTACTGGTACTCAACTACGGGGAAGAAACGTGGAGGCTAACGAAAAGGGTTCAGCTTAAGGACAGCACAGCGAGCTATGGAGAGAAAAATGGTAGGTGTAACGTTAAGAGACCGGAAGCGGGCAGAGTGGGTGATGGAACAAACGCGAGTTAATGACATCCTAGTCGACATCAAGAGGAAGAAATGGGCTTGGGCAGGGCATGTACTGCGAAGGCAAGATAACCTCTGCTCCTCAAGGATAACGGAGTGGATTCCATGAGAAGCCAAGCGTAGCAGTGGGCGGTAGAAGGTTAAGGGGGCGGATGAGATTAGGAAGTTTGCAGGCGTAGGGTGGGCGCAGCTGGGAAAGGACAGGTTTAATTGAAGACATGGGAGAGGCCTTTGCCCTGCAATGGGTGTAGTCAGGCTGATGATTGATGATGATGATGGAACAATGTATACATATAATTACTAATTGAATGATTAGCAAATCGCACCGCAAGCCGAATTCTAGGCCCACCTTGACTCCCCAAACGAAGAAAATTCCGTTTGGGACGTATCTTGAAGGGGTCTAACTCGACAACTGGTAGACGTACATCGTAATTTCTCTGATAGATGGCGCTAGGCGTCGATGGCTCCGCTAGGTGGAAAAGTTGCGTTACTTATCCGAAGTGCTGACGGTTTTCTTACTGGCCCCGCTGGATGCGGAAAGACTTACGTTTTACGCATGGCCAATAAAGCTAACGCTCGTTACTTCAACGTCTTCCAGACGGTGGCGGCCTTTTTTTTACCGAGACAGAAACCATACTGCAAGCACAGCAGAGCGTAGATGTGGTGCTGGGAAGCGTGCGCGCTAAAAAATGTCAACTTGATATTAAAGACAGTGTTGCCACTTGGCCGGCATTTGACTATGCTTCTTTCCTTCGCAATGTCTGAAATTTGCACAAGTTGTAATCGAATACTGCCAAGTGAACAACGCTCACTAGCCCCACGGCACGATAGTCTTCGCTTAGGCTGCGCGAGTAGTTTTTCTGGTCTACCAAAGCAAATAAAACACGGTTAAAACTTTTTCTCGAATGTTTCATTCTATTTTGGAGGCGTTTTATCTAGTTTCATACGTGCTCTTTCATATATAACCATGATATATTGAAAAATCATGCTTTGCACGCGCTTTGCATGAGCGCATAGAGCATTCGCTCCGGGCACCCCGGGAATGTCCGAACTGTGTTTTAAAGGGGCTCTAATGAAATTGCGTTATGACTCGGATATAAAAGCTTGCTGATTCACGAATATTGTCCAGCAAGAATTTTTAATGCGCATTGTAGAAGCTGAGCTATCTTGTAGTCAAAATTTGAACTTCAGCGTCTTCGCCCCTTTTCCTCTCCTCTCGTCCCTTTTTGCACGCAGCAAGGTCAGCGCTCTGCCGCTCGGGGGCGGAGCTTCCTAAGTTGCCAGAGCTACGCGGCTTACTTGCCGCGACCGTGGCAGCTGCCTGATGTCTTAAAGAATGTAACCAATATCCATCTCTCAACCGGTATACGCAGGAGCGAGCATGAAGTCGCCGAAAGGACTCGCCAACTTTCGGGCGTGATTGAGAGCTCTCTGCTGCGTGTAGAAGCGTATTATTGGCTCAAGTGCTCTTGACAACACAATGCAGTAATTGGGTAAGTTTATGTGCACTCCTTGGAAATTGTTTCAGAGCCCCTTTAAAGAAGCGTCACTCCAGGCGGATGGTAACGGCGACCGTTTTTCCAGTGTGGATACCCGCCGCGGTGGCTCAGCGGTTAGGGCGCTCGACTACTGATCCGCAGTTCCCGGGTTCGAACCCGACCGCGGCGGCTGCGTTTTTATGGAGGAAAAACGTTAAGGCGCCCGTGTGCTGTGCGATGTCAGTGCACGTTAAAGATCCCCAGGTGGTCGAAATTATTCCGGAGGCCTCCACTACAGCACCTCCTGCTCCCTTTCTTCTTTCACTCCCTAACTTATCCCTTCCCTTACGGCGCGGTTCAGGTGTCCAAAGATATATGAGACATACTGCGCCATTTCCTTTCCCCAAAAACCAATTATTATTATTATTAGTGTGGATATTGAAAACTCTGCTTTTTGAGTGTCTCTGGAACTGAATGTTTTGTGGCTATCGTACTGCACGGGTGCACTCTGAACAAACATCTTTTTGCAGTTTACAAATTTTTGGTTAAGTAGGCCTTTAAGTGACAGCCGGATTGCACGTGTTGATGGGACCGCGATACTAAAGAAGCGTCCCCCAGATCTGTCGATCATAATGCAGAGAGAGTTCGCACGATGTTTAGCTGGGATAAGGGAGCAGGCGGGGTTAAGTGGCTTATGAAGAATGCACTCTTCGATGCAGCGTCCAAAGCGACCCTGCATGTGGTGAGTGGCTCACACAGCTTACAGAATGATAGGACGGGTTCACTGCAAATACATAATGACTAAACAGCGTCGCCGTCGTCAAGATGGCTACTAACATGGAGAAAAAAAAACGTGAACCAAGCACAGCATAACGAAAGCGATCGAATGCAGCTGTAAGACCAGGGAAAGTTCACGCGTATAGCATGCTCCCGATTTATGCTTTTACATCGTCGTCAGCGCCATCTGTGATATTGTCGATGCCACCTGCGAACGTCATGGTCCACTCGGTAATGTCGACATCCGTCTGGGTTGTGGTAAATACCTGCGAAAGTGCACTTTGAATGATAACGAATCAGCGGGGTATTCACTAAAAACACAATCGGCCGCCTTGACGGTGAAAACAAAAATATTGCTTTCGATGGCATTCTATAAGCAACAAAATGCGCAAACATGTAAAGATACACACACGACACGTGGTTGAAGGGACCAGTGCAAACTTTCAGGCAATTTTATTACATGCCTATAGCATGGGACGTACCGCCACCGCTTACCGCCACTGCCCATACAAAAAAGTCCTATGGGCGTCTGTGGAAAAAGCTATGTCCGTCTATGCCCTTCTATGAACGTCTACAATCACCCTCAGAAGTGCCTATTGCCAGCTATTGAAAAATCTATGCCACTAAAGCTATAGCTTTGGAACCATACAGCTGTCTTATGCTCTCTATGGAAAAGTATATCAGCCTGTATAGACAAAAATAGCAAAGGTCTATAGCTATTTGGGCCAAAATTCTATAGCCGGCCATAGGACATTTTTGTGTGGGTGCGCCCGCGCTGATTGGTCGATGAGGCAGGCATGCGCGCAGCTGACCAGCAAGTGGCGCCATCTATCACCCTCACGGAGATCTCCGCATGTGCAATGGCGGCACGCCATAGCGCTAAGCTCTAGCGGTGGCAGTACGCGCTACGCGAAAAAATATATGGGAGACAAAACATTACAGTTCCTTTTTAGCATAACTGGGGAATTGCAGGCTATAACGGCGAAACCGAGCATTTTATACACTGCGCATGTCCACGCCTTTTCAAGAAGAAATTGATGGCCGGCAAAGTTTTGCCTCTACTAGAAAAGAGAAGAACAAGAACGACATTATGGCTGGCATTAGGAGCAGCCTAAAATGGACGGAGCTGAAGAGTCCGTTTCAAGGGCAACTAATGTCTACACGTCATTAAGGCCTAAAAGATGACTTAGAGCCCTATCCCTGCTCGTGGTTGGTATATTTATTGACTTATTTAAGTATTTATGTACTTATTTACTTACATATCTACATAATGCCCTGACGGGAATTATTAGAGAGTACGTGGGCATAAGGAAAACGCACGACCATTAAAATGCACCCATATCCCCAAAACAGAACACACAGGCAAAAAGGAACGCACACCGGAGCTCTAAGACCGCTATATCAACACGAAAAAGAAATACACATGCAGAAAATGAACACTGCACACCAAAATGTGCTGGCTAAGTATATAAAAAATATTCCATCAACTGCAGCTTGTGATCTTTGGTTACAGGCGCGAAAAACAGACACAACACAAGGCAGAAAGACGGGACGGATCGGAGACGGAGAAAATAAAGCTTAAAAGAACGTCTTGCGGGGCAAGTTGGTAATTGTACACTGTAGCTTGTGACATCACCAACATGTCACGCAGCATGTCACATACGCTGATATTACGCGGAAGAAGTGGGAGCAGAGACTGCTCCCAGTCTTTGAAATTAAACTTAAATGTTTAATTTCAAAGACTGGGAGCAGTCTCTGCTCCCAGCATGCTGTAATGTCTACAACGGAAGCCACCTTACCTGAGCGTAATCTACATCCTTTTCTTCTTCGCCACCTCGCGCGCCCTGTGCAAAGAACAAAATTCCGTTATCAGTGTGCCATTCGTTCCTTATTATACATAACAGAGCGGTTATGCTATCTGGCACACCAACACGAAATTTGATTCCACTTGTAAAATACTGTGTAGAAGTCTATCCAGTTTTACTACAACTTCGCATTGAGCCTTGCACCTTTTGTTGAATGCAACTGCGGTTTTTAGAAACACTTGAGCCAAACGGCCCGCTATGAGCCCATTGCTGTACAAGCAAATGTAACGCCACCTCCTGTTCGTCCAAACAAACAGGCATCCACGAGATTTTTACTAATGATTAAGCACGATGCGAACTTGATGGCTTGTTGCGCAGTGACAGACACAGTCGACACCGTTTAAAGGGCCCCAGAAAGGCGCTCTCAATAAAGTTGCGATATGTCTGGAAACTTAAGACGCCGTTTCATAATTATCCTCGAGCAAGAAATATTTTAATGCGTTTTGTGAAAGCTGAGGTATATGCACACAAAATTTGAGCTACCGCGTCTTTGCGCCTTTGCCTCTCCTCTCGCACGCCAAAACAGCGGCGCTTCTCCGCCGGCGCCACCCACTCCGCCGCTTCCCTACCTCCGCCGGCTGTGACGCGCGCGGAGTGGCCGCGGCCGCGGTAGCGCGTGACGTCGAAAGAATTTGGCGCTGTGAACCAATGATAACCCCCGGCTGATGACGTAATTTGCACGACGTGACGTCGTACGCCAGGTTTTGTTCGAAAGCCGGGCACCGCTCGTCGCCGCGAGGTGCGAAAGCAGAAAGTTTTAAAAATGTATTGTAAATTTCCATCTTGCTTTTGATATCTCGTACCCGGCATGGACGCTCGGTGTCATGTACTCTACTTAGCGCAAGCATTTTAAAGCCAAGCTCAAACAACCCTTTCTGTGGCCCTTAAACCCCGTTTGCCACGCAGCGAACTGGCCTCCGTCCACCAAGCCACATATATGTGCGTGCTCAGGTTTCAGCCACTGTCGGCCCTAGTGAATCAGGTCTTGAAAGTGTGGGTCAAAAATTATTGTTCGCTCCTGCAGGAAATGGCCGTCACTGATGATCATCTAACAATGAAAAGGCGCCCTGATCACATCAAGACTGTTGGTTTTCTTAAACTTTTTTTAGCAAACACAATTGGAAGCCATTTTTGGGAAAAAATTTTTCATCGTTAAGCAAAAATTGCTGGCGAGCACTGCTAGGTTTAAAGGAACACTGAGGAAAACTGCGCAGATTATTGATCTATTTAAAATGTAACTATACAAAATTTCTACCTAAGTCTATGTTTTTTCGGAAGCAAATAACACACTTATTTCTAAGAAAATTGCGAGTTTATAACAAAGATTTTCTTCCCTGTCCACTGGATTAAAACTCGTGAAAAAAGTTTCGTGACGTCTCTGCAGTGCGCTTGTGAAAATGATCGGCGTGAGCAACATTCGTATTTAGGTTTTTTTCAGTCTATTCCCAGAGCTCATTCACGACAGAAAACAAAGCCCTTCTTAAAATTTCAGCTGATGCCACTCTCTTGGAAGGCGAGGTATCACAAGTGTATGAAGCTCCTCGGTATTCCTCCAGTGTCATGTAGAACAGTATTTTAAGATTTAGCATTGGTTGCCAACGAGGTCACGATAGGAAAGTGGTGCATATCGTGCTTTTAAGCATTTCCCAGGCCAGCAGGCTGGTTATAGTGCGGCGCGTTGCGATAATTTAATTCCACGCTACGAACTCAGCTCATGGTGCAGCCGACTGCTTCTGCATTGCATTTGCTGGCCAAACACCGACTGACCATAACCAAATTATTGCTCGTTTCGAAGTTTCAAAGAAATCAAAGTGCGTAAACACTGCCCTGATAGATGACCATAAGCTCGATCAGTCGTCTCCTCGTATACATAGGAATGTGAGCCAGGAGTGACGCAGCATATTTCGATAGTTTTTATGCATAAAATGCTTTAGGCTTCCATTCTCGCCCAACGCTGTCGATCATGGTTCGTGGCAAATGTAAAACTGCACGCTTTATAAGTCTCTGTGACTTCTAGAATACTGTAATCCTCTTCTGTTTGTGCTTGTTAAACTGAATCCCTGATGGTAGCCTTCCAGTAAATGCAAAATCGGTCTGTTGGCTTAAATCTTGCTATTATTCTCCCTTAACCATGAAAAAAAAAATCAAATATTCCCGAGTTTTGCTTAGGTTGTCGAATTTCGTGTTTATGTCCGTTTTACAAAATTTATTTCACCAATGAAAGAGCAATGCAATTGGTTTTTGTTGTCCCTACTTCAGTGCCATCCGGTATAGTACACAGATTCAAACTTGGTTTCTCAAGCTGCGAAACAAATTTTTACTTTAATCTTTTCCTTCCCGAAAACTACACCATGGACTGCTACTGCCTCCCCGCATCCAACGTGACCATTTCGACACCCAACCCCTGAAGCCTGTAATATATGATCTTCAATAATTGTCCCAGTGTGCACATATACCTTATTATTCACCCACTCCTCTATGTAAACCCGCGCTTCCCTCAGAGTAAATCAATGAAATGAAATTTAGCGCCGAAACAAATGACCTCCAAAATGGCACAATTACAGCTTTATCAAACCACAATACATTTATTTGAATTGCTGTAACCAGTGTTCTATTTAGTGAAATTTCAGCATTGAAACAGCTATTACGCGAATTAAAGCGCACAGCAGACTCGAGTAAGTTATGAGTATTCGAACGCTGGACAATGCTAGCCTAAATTCGTAGGCCTAGCTGTCGACTCACCATGTGACGCGAGGACGGCTCCGTAGAACTAAAGATTAAGTGGAGGCAAAATAGCATCATTGTCAATGTCTCATACTAGACGCTTTCCAACATGGTATTACATCAGCTAACGGTAAATCGGTTATCACTATTTCGTCAGTTCGACCACTTCACTTGAATCCTGGATGCCGCACACTGCTCGCAGAAATGCTTTGATGCACAGTGTCTGTAATCGTGTGTCGAGTGTCCAGGAGAGTGGCTGGCACTGTACTCTCTTGCTGTATCATGCACGCAACGAGAATCTCTTAACCAGGCATGAAGTTCTACCTAGCCTTTATGTGCATGTTCATATCCTGCAAATGTCAAGATGTTTGCATGAACTATTTGCAGTTTATTAAAGGCGGTGTAGAGAGCTTCATTCTACCTAGTATTCAGAGCAAAAACAAGATTTATAAATGGCTAACATTGCAAAGGAGGTTGCAAAGGAGGTCGGGTAACCTCATCAGCCGTGCTTGGCTGGGCAAGGATAGGAGGCCCCCAACCAATCAAAACAAAAGAAACCTCAGCCCTCTTCTTCGGAATGAGAAAGTGGTTGAGGTGTACTAAAATACAAACAGACCAGTGGGTAAAAAAATTATAGAGCCTCATGACAAGTCCGGTTCCTTTAAGAAAGCTAAAAACACATGATATACCAATAATTGCCGCCTCTCCCAAAAGCAGTGCAGGATGAAAAGGAATGCATTCGGCGTAGAATTTAGTAAATTTTCCTTAGTTTTTCTAGTTTCGCACAAATAAATAAAATGTGGTTAATCGTAACTTTGTCTTCGCATTCTTTGCATAGAGGTTGATCTTGTTTTTTTGAGTAATAAATTGTGTGAGGTGCGTGTGTCCGATACGAAGACGGCAGATAATCACTTCCTTAAAACGTTACTGGTGGGTGCAGAACTTCCATTCACTTATAACTGGTTTGACATTCTGTAATTTGTTTTTTACTTGGTAGCTCCACGCGGACTGCCATTCTCCCTTATGTTACAATGAATTAAGTAATGCAATCTTTTAAAGGAATATTTTCTTTCTTTATTTGCTCGTCACGCCCTTGAGCAGCGCATGTCTGCTCTCTCGTTGCCTTTAATTCCGATATGGCTTAGTACCCAGCAGGGTTTTAGGTTTTCTCCTTTAGCTGTGGCTATTACTATGTTATGTATTATATCACCAAGCATAGGAGTGACTACATTTCTACAGTGGAGAGCTGTAAGTAAACTTAGCGAGTCGGTGTAAATAATGCTGTTTTCGAGGTTCTCCTTAACTATTTGTTTAGTGGCTACATAGACGGCGCAACATTCGGCAGTGAAGATTGATGCACACTGTGGAAGCCTTACTATCTGATTGCAATTCCCTTGTACAACTGCACTTCCAACGTAAGCATCTGTTTTTGAGCCATCTTTGTAAAAAGCTCTGAGGGTACTGTATTTTTCGTCTAGTGCAAGAAAATCTTGCAGAATATGCTTCTGCGGAGTTTGTTTTTTACAGAACTGCATAAGAGTAAAATCGCAGATTGTAGGAAAATGATACCATAGAGGCAGCGCCACGTGTCTTCGAGCATTGTCAGGTAATGTGTCCTGTAGGCCGAGGCTTTAGCACATCTCTTCAAAACACAAAAACAGGATCCTAGTAGTCAGTGGTTTGTTGTTAAAGAGTGTTCTAGCTGGGCACTTTGTTGCTATTTGGTGGCAGACATGTTTAGGCAGTAAACAGATTTTTAGAATGTATGAACACATTAGCATCGTTCTTCTGTCTATAAGTGATGATTCGTTAGTTTCTACATGCAGCCTGTTTATGGGCGACGTCCTATATGCACCAGTGGAAAGACGCAAACCTAAATTATGTACTGGGTCCAGTCATTTAATATACGATGGTCTTGTTGTACCATAAACTATACATCCGTAATCTAAGGTAGAACGAACAACAGACCAATAAATTTGTAAAAGGCACATCCTTTCAGAACCCCAGCAGTGTTTCTGTGAAAGTACTTTAAGCATGTTTAAGGACTGGGAGGCTTTTTTTAGACCATTATTATGTGGTAGGAATGTCAAATTTTTCTCAAAAATAATGCCCAGAAATTTGACTTCATTTTTATAGGCAGTTCGATTTTGTTTGCATGTAAGCTGGGGTTGGATTGTAGACCTAGTTTTAGTGAGAACAGCACGCCCACTGTTTTCTGTGTGGAAAACTAGAATCCATTTTTTCTGCCCATGTCTTTAGTTTGTTTATTGTTAACTGTGTTAGTCTCTCACATGTTGCTACATTGGATGATATACAAGCTATTTGAAGGTCGTCGACATAGACTGAGTACGTCATGGACTTTGGGATTATTTTTCTTATGGAATTCATCTTTACACTAAACAGTGCAGTACTTATAATACACCCCTGAGGAACCCCGTTCTCTTGAATGAAGTTCCTGGAAAGGGTTAATTCCAGGCGTACTTGAAATGAGTGGTCGGAAAGGAAGTCATTTCGGCAGTTCAAAATCCTGCCGCGGATACCTAGGTCCCCTAGGTCGCGGAGGATCCCAAACCTCCAGGTTGAATCATACGCTTTCTCCAAATCGAAGAAAACGCAAGACAATGCTGTTTGTGTATAAAAGCTTCTTATTGTGTTTTCGAGGCGAACTAAATGGTCTGTCGCTGAGCACCCCTTTTTATAACCGCATTGATGGACATCAAGAAGTTCGCGGGATTCAAGGACAAATGTTAATCTTACATTAAGGAAACTTGAAAAGATTTCGCGAGACAGCTTGTGAGGGCTATCGGCTTATAGCTACTTAAGTTGGTGGTTTCCCAGATTTCAGGAGTGGCACTATGACGGCTTTCTTCCACTCTTTAGGTATTTTTCCTTCTGTGAATATTTTGCTAAAAAAATCAACAGTGCCTCTATGGCAGGCTGGGAAAGATGGGCAAGCATTTCTTAGTGTTTCCGGTCGTGTCCGGGAGCAGTTTTCTTGCCGGCATACAGTACTTTATTTATTTCTAGGAGGGTAATTAGACAATTGTATTCTTCGTTTACCCCTCCACTTGTTGGGAGCCTGTGTTTTTCGGCAGTGCTTTTGTATTTCAAAAATGACTGGCTATAAAAGTGCACTGAACCTTACTGTGAATGTCGTATCTTCAAAGATTTGCAAATAGCTGCGTGTACCAAGCTCACTTTGAGATTTATGGTGCTTCCACTTCGATAAGCATACCCGTATGTTACCTTGGCAAGCTTTTGTCCTATTGTACCTTGTGAATGTTTTGATTGTGTTGGCAGATTACTAATATAGTTGTCAGCTGTGTAGACGAGTTCTTTTGATGATAACCTGACAGTTTGGATGAACATTCACGTGTTGTCTTCGATAAATCAGGTCTTTCTGCTCCTTATGAACATCTTGTGCGATATTATTTGTTCTTGCCCTTTCGCAGTTATGTTACTAGGTATAATTCATGTGTGATGACCTGGTTGTGTGTATAAATATTTTCATACATACCTTGATTGGTAGCATAAGTGTCCACCTTGTAAATATTTTGTACCACATGATCTGTTTGTGGCGTTGTGCAGTTATGCTACTACGAGTGCCTCATGTATGATGACCTTCTTGCTTGGATAAATGTTTTCATATATGTGCATTTTCCAAGCACAAACTGCCTCATCACAACCACAAAAAGGAAACGCTTGCTACTGTCACTAATGGCAGCGCCTGTCAGGTCGTAGTAACGAAAGCTGCATTATTCTTTAGGAAGGTATCTGCCGTCGTCTTCCGAAAAGGGCAGCCAGTTTTCGGACAACGGCGTGAGCCCACAGCACCGCATCAACTCCAAGCATCGGCTCCGAAACCGACGAACAAGCTAACGCCGAGGGCCGGGAAACCCCGCGCAGGGGCAGACAGGCAGACGTAAAGCCGTCGGCACTCTCTCTTGACTGCGAGAGAGAGAGATACTTTAGTGCCGCATTTCACATCGGAACCACGCATGTGCGCAAACGTATTCGGCGCGATTTGTGCCTCGAGGGTAGCGGAGAACGGCGGGCCCATGGGCAGGTCGAAGTCCGCCTGTCCGAGAAATAGAATCTTGCGCAGCGCGCCGAAGCGCTCGTTAAACACGTCCGTCCGCCGTGAGCGCTACGGAAGCCATTGCCTCCTTTTTTAGTGGCTTTTTTGTCGCCTATTCTCCGCTTATAGCATGCGCTGAAATAAACGCTCCGTATGTGTGTATAACGACCGATAAGAATTCCTTTCCATTCTCTTTATGAACCACAGTTGAACAGTGACGAGGTCGCGGCCGCACGCCGCTGGGAAAAATTCTGAATTCTAGCGACATACAAAGCGGGCATGTGCAATTTTTATTTCTAGCAAGATCATGAATACGCCTTTTCACGTCGGCACTGGAGTACCGTACACGTATAGCGTACAGCGACGTTAGTTCAAATGCGCAGTGCCCCCGATGAACCCTTTGAAGAAAAGTTTACCTGCTCTTTTCTACAGCGCACCCAAAAACTCAAGAATGTAATCAACAGAAGTGTTGAGACGCGTTGCCTTCAGACAACCTAGGTACGCTTTCCGCCAAAGCTGCAAGACAGGCGCTGCGCTTCTGTGCTACACCGGAGCATGGACATTCACTAAAAAGCAACGCGATCCAAGCTGGCTGGCAGTCTGGTAACTGTGGAGGGCCTATTTCCCAAGAGTAAGTGCGCAAAAGGGCCCTCGGCAGCGGCGTCTGAGAAGGATGGCTTGTAGAGGCTGAACGCGTGACGTCATGTTCCCGCCTAGTTTTTTTTTCCTCCATGCGCACACCAGCTGCGGGCTATGACGCCACTCCGCGCATGTGCACAGCTGGCGGAGCGGCGGTGCCATGGCTCAGTGCGCAGCCACGCTGACGTCGCGAAGTTGCTGGAGAAGTGTAGCTATAACTACGAAATGAATATTTGCCAACTAGCCCGTCAGAAAGCCTTACTAAACCCAGTCTACTACTGCCGCTGCCAGCCTACTGCTGCCCCAGCCAGTCTCCACAGGAAGCCTCCTCCACCAATTGTGGTTTTACAAGCTTTGCTGTTTCATTCCTGAGAAGGAATTAGCGCCGATCAAGCTTCTCAGACGTGCAAACGCTTTCTCGTGTTCCGCCGTTCGCCGCCTGACTGTTCACCAGTGCAACATGGGCATCGGGCACATTTAATTAGCTTCATGGGCGTGTTTCCGCCACCACCATCGTGACGTCATACCCCACGGCCACGTCACTGGGAGCAAAGAGCGATGGCAGATGACCGAAGGAAGTGAAAACAAAATAATTTGTTTCAAATCACGGCCCCAGGCGTTTACTTGCAGTGTGTATAGCACAAGTCGATGCAAATCACTGTCTCCCTGCGTGGTCTCGACGGACGACGGTCACAAGGAGTTGACATTAACTGGCACATAAAATTAGCGCTCCGGCATCTCTATAATATACACTTTGCAGTCAGTCGGGCTGAGCAGAGAGAAACTTTTTTTTCTTTGCACACAATGAGGGGAGACACATTCGCTCAGGCGGGGAGAGAGTGAGAAAGGCACTCTTCTTTCCCGTCTCATAATCTCACCCTCCTTCTACTTCAGAGACCGAACTTGGTGTTTTAGTGTAATTAGTCACAATTAACGGGCTGAATTAACTGCTCTCTTGCTCCACAATAACCAAGATGGCGACTACAGTTAATTTAATATTGATTTGGTTGAATATTCAGATAAGAACACAAACACAATGAAGTGCTCTGTAGACGCTAGCAAAAGCACACGAAGCTCTTCATGTTAGTTCAAGACTTCGCTCATTCGCTTTTCGGTTGCCCTCGCAGTAAGTCACTCTTCAGCACGTGCCGATGTGAATGCGACAATACGCGACGAAAAATACATTTCTGCTCATGTAAAGTTGTGTCCTACGATACGCCAAGAGTCGCTAAACCACCTTTACAAAGAGCCCTATGCACTATACTTATGCTCTAGTTTTTATGCGAGTGAAGTTTTTCACTCTCAACTAAATTCATAGTGCCGGGTGGGTGCTCACAGCTATCATAACTAAGTAACGAATTTTTTTGTTTGGCATTTCAGCTCGAATGAAGGGGTGTCATCGCCCATGTTTATGTCAGTTAAATATCTGCACTCGCGAACCAACTTTTCAGGTTGAACCATTCGCAATGATCTTGCTCCGAACCATTGATAGCAACCACAAGTTGCAGACAACTGTGCTATTAGAAACAAAAAGCTTACGTTGTGAACACCTTTGCATTTCTGCTCTTAGATACGCATCGCGGTCTCAGCTGTGAAACCTTGAAAAGTGCTTGGTTATACTTTTGCATGCGAGAAAGCTCTGCATACTTACTTCAGTGCTAGTAATTTAGAGGAAACAAAGGGAAAGAAAATTTTACTGGACGCATACAATAAAACTGATTGAGGACAGCTGTTTCTTATTATGTCTCGCAGGGCAGCGGCTAGAGCTTCGGCATTTACTGATCTGCAGAAGGGCACGGCCTACAAAGGCCAACTGGAGACTGTGGTGCAAGACTGCTTGCATATATGACGCTGGAAAGAGGACAAACACACGAGGCGAAGCACCGTACAGGCGCCTCCAGAATCTGGCTGTCACTTTTTCGCTTTTGTGGAACGCTAACAGCGCTAGCATCGAGATCATATTTAGCACTAGAAACACACACCATGTGCAGATGCCCTGATAGCTTTGACACTTTTGTTCACTTCTGCAGATTTGCACTTTGTAAGACAGATGAAATCCTTTTAGCGCGAGAAGAATAAGCGGACAGACGTCACATTTTTCAAATTTTTTCGTTGCAGAGTGAACCAGAACACATACTGACCGCTCTTAGAGGAGGCGGTCTTCTGCAATCTTTTATCATACATTAGCGACGCAGTGCGCCACTCTTAACGGAAAGCTGAGTTGTCGCACATTTCACACAGTTTTCCTATTGTACGTAGAAAAGTTACAATGCATTATACCCTACTGAGACCTTACCCGCTGATCTGGACGGTTGCTTTCCACCAGCTGAAAGCAACGACACACAAATAACTACTTAGTCTCGTTGAGCTGATCTTTCGAAGTGAAGTACAGTCTTGACGTCCCTAAGCGTTATAAGTGTGAAGTGGCACGGCATTAAAGAATAAAAACAATTACGCTTTTGAAAAATTCGCTTGTCGCTACCTGCGGCCTGAGTAAGCACATTAAGAGACAGTGGATAGAGCTCTATCAGCAGCGCGCCTGTGTTTGTCTCCTTTCTGTTCTTTTGGAAGTGGTGGCTGGAAAAAAAGAAACTTACTGCTTCCTTAATGAAAAAAGCTATGTGATGTACTACAGAAGCAATACTCAAAGTTGGGGTCAAAGACCCATTTCCCGCGCGTTTCACCCTAAAGAAGCCGAGCACCAGGCAAGGAAAAGCTTGTAACCATGGTGGGTACCCGGCGGCATTGGGGATTGAACCCTGCGGCTACCGCCTGCAACGCGGATGCTCAAACGACTAGGCCACCGCTGCGGTAGGCTCATACAGGCTCTATACAGATGTCATACAATTTGCTGATATTTTACGACATTTGCATGATAAATGTATCATTATGTAAGAATTAAAGACATTCGTAGACATTTGTATGACAAACCGTATGAGGTTATTGCGTTATACAGATTTTTTCTCTAGGGTTTCCCTCACTTCGTCGCTGGCCTTTGTCATCAGGCGGCGGATGATGAGATCTGAGCTCAATTAATTGAACCGCCCATAGCCTATCAAATAAAAACCGTCGTGGGTCATATGAGGGAAGTTCAACTGCATGCATTTCGCGCCAATTGAGAAACGAGACCTTAGTTTTTATTTAATCCGTCTGAATTTTGTGATTGGCACATATTTATTGAAGGCAGGCGCAAGAAAAATATCTTGCACGCTAAATATTTGCTAAGTGAACGAATTCACATCGGTCAGTGGCCAGAACTGGGATCCAGTGCCGATCAACGGCGATGTGTATTTCGAGATTCACACTGGACTCTGACAGGCTCCATACGTGAAATGTTTCGTGGATGCGAAGTCGTGAACAGAGTTGGGGACTGACAGGCACACGAGAAGGCTTACCGGCGACGTAGGCGACCAGCAAGAGGGCCAGCAAGAACGTGACGAGAGCAGCTGCGAAGGTGCGAGTGCAGGCAAACAGCCGTTCGGGCTCCTCCTTATGGAGTAATTTCTTGCTGCAGAGAAATATACACAGGGCGTTCAAACTTTCTTGTGACACGGTGGCAGGCGCACGTTTCAGACTGAGTGCTCGCGGCAGTGTTTGTACCCATTTCTCATTACTATTATTTGGCACCATGTAGGTTTCACCAGTGGCTCTCCGCGTCTCTTCTATCATGTTACATTCAAAAATTCTCCTCATAGTCTTTCATTATTGCGCTTTCGAGAAAACTTAAACGCGAGAGGGAGACACAAGGCAGCTTCAATGCCCAGGCAGAAATAGTGAAAAAGGCTAGGTACCCGACACCATTGCGTGTTTCAGTATCAGAGAAAGTGCAAAAAAAGATGAGTTAATGCAAGGATTCAAGGCAAAGCGAAAGAAAAGAAGAGGCAAGTGGTGACCCCTTACATTAACACACTTTCGCATAAACTGAAAAAAGTTGCCTAAAGGCTTGACGTGCAAGTCGTGTTTTTTTTTTTTTTGCACCGAGCAAATTAAAAGGAATGCGGGCGAAAGTGAACGTCCAAGGCAAGCCCAAGAAAGAGGCGTATTGTGGTTCCAAGCACCCAAGAAGGTTCGCTGACTGCTGCTGAGGAGTTGTTTGTAAGATACCGCTATCATGTGGTCGAGCTTAGAAGTGTCAGACGAGCAGATCCCTTAATGAAAGGCTAAGGAACCACAAGCACAACTGTGGCCTGATCAACACACTTGGAAATCTTAGGACTCATTGCGCTAGACGCAACAAATGCGCACCTCACTTCCTTCGAGTGAAATTCTGCTAAATTCGGTAGACAAGCTAATAAGAGATCTGTGGGGAGCTAACTGCACGGAATCAGGGAAAGGAGGGTCACGTGCAAGCAACCCGCCTCTTATGCTTTCGAGGGAAGAAAATGAATTATTTGACAAGTAAAACAAAAGAAAATAGACTAGTCGGAAAAGTAATGCATAAATCGAATTGTGCTTGCCAACATAACACAGGTGATGCTTTAAATGTGTTTTGGAATTTTGCTTTCGCTTGAAATGCGTACGTACACCGAAAAAAAATTTGTTCACAGCTTGCGCATTTGTCTTATGCGTTGGATCCTTCTTAAGTTTAAGTGTTCTCAAAAGCGCAATAATGAACGGCCATGATTACAACAAACTAGTCTAATTTGAAAACATTTTGATAGTTGTCTTACTGGCGTCGCGCTAAGTGCCAGTTTCCTAGGGCGTAGCAGCAGCAGCACAAATCCTATTTTTTATGCGTTTTCTCTCTCTCGCTTCGAATTTACTTGCAGTCTTTATTTTTTTGCTGCAACTTTGCCTTTTCTGATTCTGAAAAAAACGGTGGCTCTCAGTGCACCCTGTGAAAGCTCCCTTAAATCCCTCGATTGACTTTGAGCATATATGTACAGCAGGAATGCAGAAGCGTGAGGTGTTGTAATTCCCGTAGGTACCCTGGAATTAAAGAAGTTAAACTGGATCTAAAAAAAACAGTTGCTTGCTATTACAATTGTTCACCGTTTTAAAGCGGGTGTTGAGATGGACACTCATTAACTGCAACGAATAAATAGCTAGGCGAGGTAACTTTTGCACTGTTTGCTCCCGGCCAGCTCAGGACTGAAACGAAATCTAGAGATCTTCACAGAGCAGCGTAGATCTTTAAGAGTAGTTAGTATTCTGCAAGGATTCGAGCAATAAACAACCAAATTCTTTGAGCAGCAAATTGCGAACGCCCTACTGGTGCTTCATTTTAGCAAAGTATGGCGCGAATGTCTACGAAAATCCTTTCATCCTGATGTCAAGCGCGTTTTGTCGTATAGTCCTTGAAGGCGCGGTACTCCCTATGGCAATTATTCCCGTAAAGACCCGACGCTGCTAGCCATCCCCAAGCCACCTTACGGCGAAGAAGAATAGTGCTTCATTACCACCAATGCGAGCTGGCGGGAGAGGAGTAAAGCAGAAAAAAAACACGAAGGAAGAATAAGGAGGTAGCTGACCAAGGTTGATGTGCATAGATATCAGAACAGCCACTTTGTCAAAGTTAAAAAGAGTTCAGAGCGCAGAATAAAATCTGTGACTTTCGGTTTCAGAAGTAGCTGCATAAAAGGCAAGGCTGTTTGTTGCCGTAAGACACCACGTGTCGGCAGATTTACAGGAATGAAGTGGCGTTCAGCATGGCACACTTAAAAGGCGCTCCACTTATTTGGCCTTAATAGAAGGACGCCATGTGCATCAACGTCACGACAACGCGCCACGATGATTGGTCACAGCGAAGTGATGTCATGCATGACGCCAAGTGAACATGCCACGCTGAGGTGCTGGAGTGCTAATTACCGACTTGTCCGAGCACGAAGGCGCCGCTCCTGATGGAATCATGCTCCATTTGAATCGGCTTCCCGTGTCCTTCAATATGATAATGGATGGATAAATAAGCGAGAGTGGTGACTGCGCGTGTTCAGTACTAGAATCACTAACACTCCGATGGCATCAGCACTTCGTATCACCCCCATCTGTCGCTGAGAACAATGAACGTCCGGCCGCCTTTTTTTTTTCATAGACGGTGCGGTGAGAAGTGCCCGCAAATGTGCAAAAAGCATTCAACGAAGTTTTCAAGATCAATTGAGATTCCAATGAAACATTGTAGGGACAAAAAAGTGTTGCCAAAAATCATGAAAAAAATTCAAAGATTTTAAGACTACAAAGACCAATTAAATGGTAACAGAGTGAAATCCTGTTATTGGGATTTCACTGGACGATAGGAAATGTCGCATTAACCAAATGTCAAATATAAAGGGGGGGGGGGGGGCAAAAATGAAAATAGAGAATGCCACATCAAATACCTTCCTTCCTCAAAAATTGTCTAGTAGTTGGCTGCTTCTTGTGAGAAATTAGCTTGTCAACGCCTATAGTTTACACTTCCGCCAAATGGCGAAGTGTCCGCATGCTGTTGAATGAATCAATATATATCCTCTGGGAACTCCAGGCATTAACAGCCTCCCTACCAGACACATCCGCATTAAGTTAAGCACACTTCGTGTACGCGCACACGATGTAATGTTAAACGATTGCTGGCTCGGAGATAACATGAACAACGCTTACATCATAACCTGCAACGCGTATGAAACGAACGCAAAGAACGGAAAGGCGAAGCGGCGCTAAAAAAACAAAAAAAAAAACATCCCGTAATAGCTTGTCGACTGATGGTCACAGAGATGAGTACGACGCCTTTACAATTGGATTGGACAACAGCGCCACTGGTGCTTTGGTGGCCAGACTTCTTAGTCGCTCACTCGTCATCATCATCATCAGCAGCACCATCCAATTTCCGGCGCAATGCGCGCTCGAGAGCTCCGGCGCTTGTCCGCATTAAACCAAGCGCGGCCAAATTCCCCCGAGTTTCACGCCGTAAAACAGCAATACGTTCGACGGGACCACATGGTGTGTTCAAATTAAGTTTTCCGAATTAACTTGGACCAAGATTAGGAGGTATCACTATATATGCATTTCTACTAGAATATATAGTATAACTAACGAATTGCATACGCGTTGTGCCGCTGGTATGCACGACAACTGGGCCAAAACAGGCACTGTTCTCAAAAGAATATTGCAGCTCTTGTCGCGTACTGGCAAATATTCAAGCAGGTTAACGCTTACTGGTTACCATTTAGGCCGAAATGATTGCTCGTGTTTGCGTATCACCAAGTCAAAAATCATACCGCGTCAATTCAAGAGAATCTGGTTTCTCGCTCGAACTCTTGTTCCCACGAACCTTGGTCACCTAATACAGCGAGAAGGGCAGACAAGAAAAAATCATATGTTGTATTAAAAGGGAGTTAGATGGTGAACGAACATCTTGAGGGAACAAAAAAAAAAGAGCTTTGCATCTTTTTGTCTTAATGTAGCTTCGTGTATAGTCGCCGATAGAGGAATATTGGCGACGCTTCGCCAGCCACTCTTCTGACACATTACCTGGAAAAGATTATCGGATTTTTATGCATATCCAACTAGTGTTAACATTTGGGCTTGATATAGAGGCAGCAAACATTTATGTTTCAATTACCCAATCTGAGAGAAACGACAGAGAGAGTTCTATCTGAGAGAGAGTTCTAAACTGTAGGAGTATGACAGAGTTTAATCTTTCCTTTTTAAAATAGGTTTCCAGAGTTCAGCAATTAGTATTGCAACACATTTAGTTTGGTTTTCTAGGTGGGACGTCCTAAAGCGACTAAGGCTATGAGATTTGCATCTTCACAACACCGCACTAGTTTCCTAATGCAGCTTCGTGTATAGTCGCCGATAGAGGAATATTGGCCACGGATAATTTCGACCACACCGGGTTATGTAACGTGCCGTGACAACGCACAGTAGAAGGGTATCTGGCATTTCGCCTCCATTGAAATCCGAACAGCGCGGGCTGGATCGAGCGCGCGACTTTCGTGTAGAGCGCAATGCCAGTGCAGATTAAAGAACCCCACGCGATCGAACTTATCAGGAGATCTCCACTACGGCATCCCTCAAAGCCTGAGTCACTTTGGGATGTTAAAATTTTTTAAGCCAAACGAAATGCGCTCCATTCCTATTTCCTGTCCCATTCAAAACTATAGACATTTTTCAGGGTGGTCCTCCTAGGTTCACGTGGAAGGACTCCTACGCAACGCTGAGTGCTATTGCTCCCGGATGGCTTAACCATTTAAGCGTGCAGCACATGATACAGAAGTTCATTATAGATATTAGATAAGAATCCACTGTGAATGTAGCCTCCATCGACCTAGGTCGTGTAATCACATTACTCATGCAGTCGTCACTCATCATCTTGGCACTCCAGCGGCACCCCGCTCTCCGCCTCATTTTGCGCACATAATCCGACTTTTGAACCACAAATTCAGGCCTGCCCTCGCTGCTTCTCGATGATATCTCAGAGTAGTGGCTTACCTCCTCTGCTTCGAATTGAGCAGCTTCTGCCATTCTGCGTCTTCTTCTTTCTCCCCATAGTGCAGCCCTTACTGGTTGGTTGGCCTCAAATAAAGATGGCGCATACCCACTACGGTGTAGTGGCCAAGAACAGGAGGTTAATTGCTGGAAACAGGAGCGTTTTAAGAGAAAGGGAGTAGTAATAGTATATAGACCCCTACTGACACTCGGTTAGCAACATTAAGGCCTTCTTTCCTTTCTTCCTCAGGATTTATATGGCACTAGAGAGAAAACTAATTCGCGCTTGTTCATATCCAGATTATAAAAAAGCACCTCTGCAGCTGCATCGTCTTCGCACAACTGGCGTTCGCCTAAAAAATGCGAGTGTGCCGATCAGCACGCCTCCACATCGCCAACTTGCACGCTTACGTGCCAAAGCACCGCAGCAGTGAAAGCACAACAACCCTGAGCAATGACATAAAAAATGTTAACCGAGATTACTGATCGTAACTGTATTTTTCTCAGATTCTTTATGAAATTATAATTACTAATGGTTCATACAAGCGTTTCAATATTAGGAAAGTACACCATGTGAGAACGGAATATGGTATAAAACTGGGCACTCAGCTACTTCTTGGTTTCTGTGTGAGATTATTTCTACTTATCGAAAGAAAACGATTTCAGCATTGCGTGGAACTACATGACAACATGAATTTGAGAAATGGCTTGCATTATTGAATGCCGCTAAGGGTAAACAGCTGGGCTAGTTGGTTATTTGCATCATTATGGAACAGATGGTACCAGCGCAAGAGACAAGGACGAAGGGAGAAGACAACACCAACGCCGGACTTCAACTGAAATTTATTGCACACTTGCGGGACTTTTATATACTGAGTGAGGTTAAATGTTAAATGTGAGGTTTGGCGTGGTGTATAAAATTCCCCTAGCCTGCAGGAAAAGTTACATCGGCCAAACTGGGCGCTGTCTCAACGAGCGCTTGCTAGAGCACCGCCGTAATATCGATTCGGTAAGTGGCGGAGGCCATTTAGCTGCGCACATTCGTCGTCGCTTGCGCAATCCGGCATGCAAACCGTTTTTGAAGGCTGCACGTGTACTGCGCAGGTTTGGCCCACAGCGAAGCCGAGAAATTTTTGAAGCCCTATGTATCTTGAATGAAAAAGATAAGTATGTCAGTGCCACATCTGTCGCGCTCGGAAAAAAGGATATGTATTATTTACAGGCAAATGTGAGTGTAGGTTCAGGCAGGTAAAAAGAAAAAGAAAAAAATGTCTCCGGTGTGCTCCTGTACGCAGGTGGTATGATTTGCCTTTGTTTAGATGCATTCGTCATTTGAGGCCCGGCTTGTGTTGATAGCTTTGAACGGTTGATGGCGATAGCGGCGCTTCTCTGTATATGAAAGTCACGCAAGTGTGCAATAAATTTCAGTTGAAGTCCGGCGTTCGTGTTGTCTTCTCCCTTCGTCCTTGTCTCTTGCGCTAGTACCATGTTCCATAACAATGCTCATTGAATGTTCTACTCCGCCAGTTCAAAAAGCTGTGTACTTTACATAAACCACCACGGTTTTAATCCTTCCCGTTTCATGAAAAGCGTTGATTCTACTTTTGGAATTCCATAAATATTGCTCTACAAGAGGACATGAGAAACTTCAAATTGCTTAAGGTGATTTACCGTCCCAAAGCGACTCAGGCTATGACGGACGCCGTAGTGAAGGGCTTTGGAAATTTCGACTACCTGGGGTTCTCTAACGTCCTCTGACATCGCACAGTACACGCGCCTCTATAATTTCACCTACATCGAAATTCGGCCGTTGCGGCCGGGATCGAACCCGCGTCTTTCGGGGCAGCAGCCGAGCGCCATAACCACTGAGTCACGGCGGCGGCTCACACTTCGAAACTTGTGCAGTATGCACAGTTTCGTAAACTATTCGACCTGGCGCCCTCATCAACATTACTGGCAGTCTCTCAGGAGGCCCCGCATTACTACCATCACAAAGGCCTCAACTGGAAATTAGTAATAGCCGTACTTTGCTGGTGCGTATAGTGTTTCACTGCAATCGCTTCAGTAGGTGCCATAGTATGGAAGAACAGTGCCCATAACCGATATACGTCACCTGAACTGTGTTCTACAGCAAATCCTACCCTTTTTTGCAAGATATGACACGTAATCTTGTGGACTAAGAGACGAATAACTGAGCTTTTTAAGGAGTACAGACACCTAATTTTGGTGGCATATTTTTTCTCTATAATGATGCGGAAGACTGTACTATGCATGCATCGTCATGTGGTGGTCGCCTACGACCACATAATTTAGGCAGTGCCTGTTGACACAAGCGTGTCATCAGCGAGGTAGGGGGGCTAGATCGCTGCTGACACGCACGTAAATACGTCATAGCCATGTGACGGCTTTAAAGCGCATCAAATCAGCTTAAACGTTTAAAACATTGAGTTAGAGCTTGAATACTTGGCTACAAAGTAAGAACTGTTTTGTTTTGTTTTTCTATTTAGTTGATTTTTTTATGAAACACAGGGGCATAGAACGCTATGGTTGGATTCAGGCTTGGCGGCCATGACCAATTTTATCCGGACCGTCGGTTTGTGCTGCTGTTTTTTCGACCTGAAGCTTCCGGAGCTACTGCTGGCCTATATTGGACGCCTGTGTAAGGAAAACATGGTCGTCGTGCACTTCAGGTCCTCGATCGGTCTTAAGGCCCCATCGCAGTGAAGGAAGGCCTGCACCAAGGGTGCCCGCCGTTGCCACTCGTAGCACCTGTGTAAGGAAAACACGGTCGTCGTACACTTCGGGTCCTCGACCGGTCTTAAAGTCCCATCGCAGTGAAAAAAGGTCTGCGCCAAGGGTGCCCAGCGTCGCCACTCGTAGCACCGAGCGAGGACTGCTGAGGCCTTGCATGAGAGAGCTGGTATGAATGACAACCGCTGACAACCGCTGGGTTTGGCATTCGCGGACGATCTAGCACTTCTGAAATCTTCCGAGGATTTGCAGAGGATTTGCATCTGCCAGAACGACGTTATCCGTGTGAACCTGAGGCTCAATTCCGATGAGACAGTGGTTGTCCGAGTTTTTATGGCTCGGAGTGGAGGTACGTGCTGAAAATCTATGTACAACCTTCACGAGGCTAGATCCGACAGGCTGATCTGCGGGTTCAGTCTTACCTACGTCACTGATGCCTCTATGGGTAATCTACGTGTATGGCGTCCTGTGGAAGTTTGCACATCTTCCTGTGTGGATGCTTGTAAATGCTGTACTGTGGGTGTCAGTGGACACGAGAATGGCTCGAGAGACAACAGCGCGAGGTTGGCCGAACTTCAGTTGGCTGTCGCGGCCAGGCAGCGAACGAAGATTTGTAGGGAGACCTAGGTCGGCCCGGCTTTGAGGCTCGAGAAGCGTTAATCTAACCTACAAGGAACATCTCGAGTGCATACCTCGAAGTCGTTGGGAGTGCCGAGTGTTTGACGACCTGGCCGCAGTGTGCCTTTGCACGCAATGGACAAATGGTGTCTACCATCTCCAAAAGAGGTGTGGTCTTTCGGGAGTGGGATGACGGCAACTTCTCAGCAAAGTGGCAAATACTGCTTTGCAGATGCATCGAGGCATAGGATAGGCAAATGTCGCGGGCTGCAGTAGAGGTTATGACCACATTATTCCTGTATAGCCCCCAGAAATAGGCATCCCAGCTTACAGTGCTCTACAATGAGTGTTGCAGCAGCCTCCTGTTTGAGGCAAGAGTGGGGGGCTCTGCAGACCTTACGGTACTGCACTGATTTCATCAGACAGTGCAGAGTACAGTGTGCTGAAAGTGTGGAGAAGACCAAACCACGGAACGCTTGCGCTCTGCTGCCAAGGTAACTCTAGTCCACCATGGATGTCATTCTACAGACGCTTGGGCCTTCATTCCCCACTCAGCCATAGGAAACGGATCGCAGTCACAGCAACAAACGTGATATCCGAGCCGCAGTGGAGACCATCAGGGAGTGACTTGCTGAGCCGACGATTCCAAGAGCACCTAAAAAATTGTTATGGGCGCACCTTCTCAGAGTTTCTCGGTGTTGGCGTTTCTCTGCCGTCTAGATGCGGCCTACTAGCACCAACTGCTACGTGACACCGGTGGACGTTGCGGGCTCGACGCCCGATGTCCAGGACACCTCCAGACAGCCGCTCATCGAGTCCGGACCAGCTTCTGCTTATCTGCACGCCTGTTCAGCACAGCAGCCGCCGCCTCCTGGGACTAGTCCTCGAGTTTGGTCTCCTCCACAAAGAGGCACGCACTCATTTACCGGTGAACATACCACCATGGCGCAGGCTAGCGCGTCACCCTTAACGCTTCGGCCACCCCGTGTGCCAGCCAGATTCCATGGCGCCACTTTTAAATACGTTGAAGACTGACTTTACAAGTTTGAGCGGGTCGCCGATTTTAACCAGTAGAGCCCTGCGCAGAAGCTGCGCAACGCTTAGTTCGCACACGAAGACGGAGCCAAGACTTGGCTCAAGAATAGGGAGGCCGGTATCCAAAACTGGGATACCTTTCGCCAGCAGATCCGGGACACGTTCGCTAGCACGGACCGCCGGGTTCGTGCACGGCACCTCCTGGACGCTCGCGTACAAAAGCCTAACGAGAGCGTTGCCATGTTCGCTGAAGACGTGACTTGCCTTTGTCGGCGCGCTGACCCAGATATGGCGGAAGGCACGAAGCTCCGCCACCTGATGCAAGGTGTGAAGGACCGACTCTTCGCTGGTTTGGTCCGAAATCCCCCGCAGACTGTAGTCGACTTCATAAAAGAAGCGACCACCATTGAGTGGGCTCTGCAGTGGCGCTGCAGCCGAAATGAGTCCTTGTGCGGTGAGCCATGCAGCAGCGCGGCCGCTGAGCGTGTCCAGCGACAATTCGTCGTTGCGTGAGCGCATGCGCGCGGTGGTCCGTGAAGAGCTCCAGAAACTAACCCTCGCCTCGCCTGATCCGACAGGTGCGGCTATTACCGAAGTTGTGCGCGACGAGATCCGCCAAGCATTTCCACCGCCTCCTCCAGTCATGCCGGAGCCACGCCCCATGAGCTACGCCGCGGGTCTCCGTTTCTAGTTGCCACCTGTGCAACGTTTGCCATACCGCCCGCCGCCGCCGACCGCTCCGCTGCCGTCATTCTACCAGCGGCCATAGCGAGGACCTGCATTGCGGCTACCGGCTCGTAAGGCGTCTGTTTGGCGCACTTCTGACCAGCAGCCGCTCTGCTACAATTGCGGGGAAGACGGCCACCTTTATCGCCGTTGCCCCTACCATGAAATCGGCCGCCGGGGTTTTCCACTTGACGCTCCCTGTTCCTGTAGCGATGAACGACCCCACGAAGTAGAGGAATTGCTTAGAGTAACACGGACAATTGATCTTTCAAAAGCGCTGCGGCAGGGGACAACAAGAGAAAGACACGAAGGACAAGGCCTACTATCAAATTCAGTTTATTGGAAAAAACACAAGGTTAAATAGCTCACACAAGGCAGCCAGCAGCGCATGCGCCTACCCCCAAAATGACAAAACGAATCACTCTGTTGAATTCAGATACCGAATTTCACAATCATGGATTACAACTGATGGTGTGCTGACGCACATGTCGGAGTTTTTGTGAATATGATACGCCTCAGATAATTCCCCTGTTAGCTAATTGGAATGCCTATACAGAATTTTTGTACTATTTAACAGAGGTACACATGCTTTTTTGTCCAACGGGTTAGAATTGTTAAGTTCGCAGTCTCTGTAATGCAGGGCCAAATAATAGGTAGAAGCCCCCTTTAAAGACGAATTATATGTTGGCGTAGCCGTGTGTTTATACATTTACCAGTTTCGCCTATACAACTCTTGCCGCATGTGAACGGTACATCATATACCACTCCCTCGGCACAAGGAGCAAACAGCAACAAATGTTTTATATTGCACTGTTTTTTTACTTTCTTTTCACTTTTGTTTTTTTCTAATCTGGCTCTCCTATCGACCATAGCACAAACCCGCTGGACAAAATTGCATGTGTACCTCTGTTCAATAGTTCAAAAATTCTGTATAGGCATTAAAATCAGCTTACAAGGGAATTATCTGAGGCATATCATATTCACAAAAACTCCGGCATGTGCGTCAGCACACCATCTGTTGTAATCCATGACTGTGAAATTTGGTATCCTGATTCAACACAGTGATTCGTTTTGTCATTTTGGGGGCAGGCGCATGCGCTTCTGGCTGCCTTCTGCGAGCTATTTAACCTTGTGCTTTTTCCAATAAACTTCAGTTGATAGTAGCGCTTGTCCTTCGTGTCTTTCTCTTGGTGTCCCCTGTCGCAGAGCTTTTGAAAGATCAATTGTCCGTGTTACTCTAAGCAATTCCTCTACTTCGTGGGGTCGTTCATCGCTACTGGAACAGGGAGCATCACGTGGAAAACCCCGGCGGCCGATTTCATGGTAGGGGCAACGGCGATAAAGGTGGCCGTCTTCCCCGCAATTGTAGCAGAGCGGCTGCTGGTCAGAAGTGCGCCAAACAGACGCCTTCCGAGCCGGTAGCCGCAATGCAGGTCCTCGCTTATTGCTACCCGTGATACTACCTCTACCCGCCGACCACGATCTCCATCTCCAGCACAAATCATGTCGCTCAGTCGCCAGGCTTTCGCAGATGGGCTTCGGGGCCGGTCTCCAAGCCCGCGCCGGGGACACTGACAGCGGCGACCTCAGGGAGGATGGTTGCTGGCAGCAGATATTCCGAAGACCCCCGAGTGCCGCCGAAGCGCGGTGCCGAGATCCCGATGCCGCCGCAGCCTGATTCTGTGATACCGAATGTCCCTGACACCGATGCAGTTAGCACCAAACTCCGCATTCATGTTGACGGGCACCCAGTGACGGCTCTAGATACAGGGGCGGACTTTTCAATAATAAACAAGCACCTCGCGGAACGCCTCAGCAAGGTGAAAAAAGAATGGGATGGACCGCAATTTCGTACTGCTGGTGGTTACCTCGTGACGCTTATCGGAAGGTGCACTGCTCGAGTCACTATTAGCATTTCTGCTTTTCTTGGCACTTTTGTTGTTCTGCCCCACTGTTGAAAAGACCTGGTCCTTGGGATAGACTTCTTGCGCGAACATGGTGCCATCATAAACCTTCCTGGCCGTCTGGTAACATTTTGGACCCCCGGGAAAGTTTCAGCCGACACCGAGCCACGCAGAGCGGCCATACGCATCATAGACATGGATGTGGCAATGCCTCAGCCATCCTGTGCCCTCGTTAACGTCATCTGTGTCGATCGTTGCAGTGCTGACGGAGTAGTAGGACAGAACACTGCGCTTGTGCTTTCTTCAGGGGTCTGCGTCGCGAGAGGTATCGTAACGGTAAGCAATGGCCTGGCAGATGTCCTAACGAATATCGGGACCGAACGGCAACACATCGACAAGGGCACCGCGGTCGCATAATTCGAGAGCATCGCCGAATCTCACGACTTTCTTGCCCTCCAGAACGAAACATCCACCTGTCGCACACCACAGTCGGTACTTGATGTGAGCCCAAGCTTGCCATGAACCGAGAGGGAAAGATTAGTTGGCCTTCTGCATCAGTTCCAAGACTTTCTCGTATACGTCGGCAGTCAAACAGACGCCTCTGGCTAAGCGTCGCATAATAACGGACGACAGTACCCGACCGGTTCGACAAAACCGATACCGTGTCCGTTGCGGGCGCGTGAAGCAATAGCCCCAGCAAGTGCGAGAAATGATGCAGGATGGTGTTATTCAGCCATTAAGGAACCCTTGGGCTGCACCTGCCCTCGCCGTTAGATGACGTTCCATTTCACACTCGCGGTAATACAGGACGTGCTACGTCCGCCGCTATGGACGAGAGTGGCGCTCATGATGAACACTCTCAAGGTTCGCTTACACGCAAAATATAAATACCCACGAGAGCAGCAGATTGGACAACCGTCGCCGTAGCTCAGTTGGTAGAGCACCGGACGCGATATTCGGAGGTCTTGGGCTCGAATCCCATCGGCGGCATGGCTATGTTCGTGCTGCTTTATAAGCAATTTTCTTTAAGCGACAGATTAATCGGAGTATTATTCTCCCATTGATCAGTACGGGAGAACCTCATGCGCGTGGAAATCCGTTCTTGCGGTTGAATTTTCATTTTGCGGATGAATGAACTGCTTTGCGTGCACGGGAATGAAAAAAATCAGGCTCTGGCTACAAGTCGTTAGCGCTAAACAACAGCAAACCAGTGAAATAGGCATTCAGGGATAGCAACATCTCGAGGTTTTCTATCCCATGCTCAGGGTACAACTGCGGCGAAAGTTGAAATAACACTGCGTCGGCCGTAATTCATATGAGTTCAAATTCGGAAATGAGACAGAAAGATATACCTACTACGGCTCCACCAAACCGTCGTTAGATAATTCGTCGCTTGGCATGGCTTTGCTTTGTCCGACGCGATTAGTAGATTACCCTGGGCGCAGTTTAATCTTTCGTCTGTGGTGAGACAGTAAGGTCTAACCCCACTCGAAACATGAAAATTTCCAGCTTCGTGCCAGTTCGCAGACACACGCGGAAGAAGATGCGAACCTGAGCGCGAGGGCACCAAAAATCGTTCACTGCAATGTAATAAACTATAAGCTCTTCACGGAGTAAATGAACGCGAACGCACAATACTAACGCTGCGTTCAATTAAACAGATAACTCTACACCGTTGACCTCGCATGTGTAACGAGCCGAATCACGCAGAAGCAGCGAGGGTGTTGTGAAGTCACACATGCAGGATACAAAATCATAGAAGAGATCTTTTTTTTTTCTAAAGCGCTGCCGTGGCTATCAGTATTGGCAGCTCAACTTCCGCTTGAAACAGAAACTGCAGCTGCAAAATTTTACTTCAGCATCTCTTTAACCCTGTGACCCATAAACGGGTTGCGGCATCCCTGTCTTTACATTTGATGAGTTAAAAGTGACCAGGCTGGTGTGCCCGGCACGTTTATGTTGAGCACATGCCTCATCTGGCTGCAGGTCACGCCTGTTGTTACTACATTTCGATAAATATAATTTACTCACATGTAGCTTGCAGGCCGAAGCGAAGCATTCTTGCGCGAACCGCCACGAACATGACATCGAGCCAGAGGGCGAACATGGTGCCGAATCTGGAGGAGAATTTGCGAAATTTTCCCCCTGAATCGCATGCAGCGTGGCGCACGCCAGCGGTAGCGGTTCGCCACGAGAGGTATATCGAGCAATGCGGGCCTTCTAAGGAACTCGAAAGATGGCGGCAACGCATTAACATTGCGTGTGTTATGCTGATTCTCTTTCCAAATCCACCGAAAGCCGTGCATGGTGCCGGCTGGATTGAAAATGACTCGAACTGCATTGGAATATGTGGCATTCACGCAGCGGTCGTATTCGTTTTGGCGCACGCGGTGGCTGCGACGCGTTTTGAACGTTTCACTCGTTTCCTTTCCCATCTGTTAAATCTTCGTTTTCTATCTGCACGCGGCAGTAATAGTGGCCCAGTTGTTGCTATTGAACAAGGCCGTGCTCTTTCCTCTCCCATCTTCATGCATTCGCCTCCTACTCAAATGTCAATGCTACGTTTGTGTGCGCCCCAGCTTGGTATAAGCAGCCAACAGACGTGGTCCGTCTGTAAAAAAAAATTCAGGGGGCACTTTGCTGACCTAAAGTGCGGAGAGGCGAAAGCGTTTAACGCGGTGTTGCTGCTTGTTTGTGTCACTGATGTGTGGTTAAGATGTTGATTAAGTGCACAATTGCTTCTGAATCTTAAATGCTGGAGACACTGGAGAGCGTTTGGGAGGCATCCATCTGATTCGACACCTTTCTGCAAACACTCTCCAGCGTCCTAAACAGGGAGAATTACAAATGCGCCTCCACCAGACTTTAGAGAAAGAATCGGAATCGGCCTTGTTCCCTTAATCGTACATCAGCTTGTCTCGCGTTTTTTTCTTTTTTCAAATCTTCGAACCACCCTTTTTTAGTAGCCGTGCTTATTAGGCGTCTCAGTGCTCATTTGCCTTTCCTATTCGCGCCAACGGGACACACTCGTGAGGGGTCTTTATGGGGATTCCTTAAGAAAGTTCTAACACCTTCAATTTCCTCACTGTGCGCTTTCCTTTTGACTATCTTTATAGCCTCTCCAGAAGGCAGATGACTCATACACTTACAGAGTATTTCTTCCCTGTACTGTTGTATCGGCAACCTTTTCTGGAGTTCCTTGACACCACTGTTTTAAAACGTGTTAGGCAAATGTGCATTTCTTTTGCCGCGACAACATTCTTTTTTAAGCTGCACATGTCAACGCTGCCTGTGAAGGCATGGCTTCATGCTAACGAGATGCTTGCGCCATGGAAGCTGCATTGTCGCCTGTGCAATACACTAGACACAATTGACCATTGCTTTGTTCTATGCATTGATGCTAACTTCTTCTGGGAAATTTTACAACAAACAATTAAGAAGGACATTGACATCACACCCTACAGTTTTCGTTTTTTTTTTCTCGCGGAGAAAAACAGTGCTGTGCCATATGATCTATTTATGTTGCTGGGACTATTTAGTCTCTGGAAGAGTCGCATGATGGACCACCACATCGAATCATCACAGTCGTCGAAATCTTTGTTTCGTGAACAATGCGCTTTGGTGCGGGGAGTATATGCTGCCCTGCAAGAGCCGCCTAGCTGGCTCCCCTATCTGGATGCATGTGTGCCTCCCAGACTTTTGTTATTTTGGAAGGAAGGTTCATGCAGGAGTAAGGTGGCCTGGTTTTTGTGGCGTAAGCGTGCTTAGATTTTTCTTTCGGCACTATTTTCATGCAATAAAGAAAAAAAAGGCAGGAAGTACCGTAGTCGTTAGCGCGCTCAACTGCGGAACGGAAGGATGGTGGTTCGAATCCCATCGTGCGCAAAGATTTTTTTATTATCGAGTTGAAGAGTGTCACGTCCGGACATATGGACGGATACCGTGAGTATGAGCCATTAAAGGGTTTCGCCTTAAAGGGGTAGAGACACCACATTTTTGTGTTGCACCTCTCGGTTGTAAATAATGCGTATAGATTCTCTAAGCATGGTGCACGATGCTAGATGCACGAACTCGTACTATATAATTAATAGTAGCACTTGAGCACAGCACTGCTGACGAAATGCCAAGCCACTCACCGTTCATGCTGTTTCAGGCGCTGCTGCTGACCGGATTCTACTATCAGCCACCGGTTTCAACGAGATGCCTACCGGATCTGCAAGCTGCCGCTATTTACTGTATTCTTGGTATTCTTGACATTTGCAACCGTTCTACAGATTACCTGTGCGCACCGCGGCCGTTTTTGGAGGCGTCCAACCTTCTAACCTGGCAACACGCAAAAATATCAGCTTATCAGGACACCTACATAAGGCGTGCGATTTTCACCGCCCCCTTGGGCCACGACACTGCTGACGAAATGCCGTGCCACTCACCGTTCATGCCGTTTCAGGTTAATTATTACCAATGCTCCTGTTACCGAGATGATGATGTCTGCCTTTTAGCAGTGTCGTGCCCCCCCCCCCCCCCCCCCCAAGTCCTGAACCATTTTCTCACTGTGGCAACGTATATATAGCGCTTTTTGGTTCTGGGACACTGAAATGAACCCGGGCACTATGACAAAGGCTGAGGAGGAAAAGCTTGAGATTGTTTATGACGCTGTTAAAAGGCTTGAGGCTAGACACATGAACATCCTTGAAAGTGCTAATAAGATCCTCACCATTCAAATCGACTTGGAAAAGGATATGCAGTCTGTAACTAAACGCGTACATGAACTTAAGCTCAAAAACCAGACAAGCTCCGACCTGCAGAATGAATTTAAGTATATAGCTAAACGTGTGGAAGAACTTGAACTTAAGAACCAGTCAACACGTTCATAGGAGGCTTCCACGAGCTGCACTCACGATGTGCCTAACATTCATGTTAAAATTGATGATCTGGAAAACCGATCGTGCCGGCCCAACATTTTTTTTCTATGGCGTTCCTGACAAGAATAAAGCTGAAACTTGGGAAGACTCTGAACGTCTTGTTAACGAATTTTGTTCGGATAGACTTGGTCTTACTGTATCTTCATTATCCTGGGCTCACCGCATAGGCCGTTTTTCAGACGACAAAAACCGGCCAATTATTGCTATGTTGTTCAACGAAAAAGAAGTTGAATCTGTCATGAGTAGGGGCTACAAGCTCAAGAATACGAACTTCAGTACTTCACGCGATCACTCTCAAATTGTTCGCAATAAACGCCGCCAACTACTCACGTATGCAAAATCAATAAAATCAGAAGGTGACAAAGTGCGTTTGGTTTTTGATAAACTGTATATCAATAGTGTGTCTTACTTTTGGGATAACGAAGCCAATCGTGCAGTGCCGGTGTCTCTAGAGGGACGCAGACCTTCCAGTCCTCATAAATTGGCAGACAAACCACCCTTGCGGTCACATGCACGGCGCGGCGCTGTTTTGGGTACAAACTTCCTCTACACAACTTAAGAAGTGTTCGTTTAAAAAAACATGGTTCTTTCTTCACTAATCGACTAGTGCTGTTCGTCGATCATCACGCTTACCGCGACTTTGTTAAATGACACGATTCCCGACAATGTCCTTTTCACCTGTGATTCTGAATTTAACATATTTCGTTGTGACCGCGTGGGCCGTAGGGGTAGTGGTGTACCTCTAGCAGTTAAGATCACCGCTTTGCTTATTGACGACGAGTCGTGCCTAGAGTCAGTGTGGGTTCGCTTGCAACGTGGCCCTTCTGTTATCATTATTGGTGTAGTCTACCGGCCTCCTGACTTGAGAACTTCATTCTAAAGTGAATTTTATAGAATATTAAGCGAACTTACTGTTCGGTTTCCGAAGTCAAGCTTCCTGTTGCTAGGTGGTTTTAACTTTCCGACATTTAACCGGTCCTCACTATTTTCTCCAACTAATTATCCGGAAGCTCGGGCTTTCCTCCAGTCTTGTCTGAACTTCTCATTGCAGCAACTAATCTCTGAACCCACGCGTTGTTCCGCCGCTTCTGCAAATATTCTGGATCTTGTCTTAACCAATAATCCTTATCTTTGTTCTAATATTATGCACTTACAAGGACTTTTGGATCTTCCATAATCACCGGATTCATTTCATGCTCCATAAAAACAACTCACAAGAAACAAATCAGGTGCTACAACCGAGCAAACTTCGATGAAATTAACGCTGAGATGACAGTTTCTGCGGAGGACTTCCTTCTTGATTTCTTAACACATCAGTGGAGGACAACTGGAACCTTTTCAGTAACAAACTTGCAGCACTTATCGACAGATTTATACCTGTTATCAGTATACCACATACTAACACCGCCCCCTGGTTTAATAGACACCTGCGTCACCTGAATAATAAGAAAAAGCATCTTTACAGGCGGACCGACAAAACAGGCACTCTGATTTCTGGCAACGATACAAAAAAGTGCGATAAAGAATATCAGACGGCGCTTAAATCTGCTCGTCGCCATTTCTTCACCCACAATTTACCATCAATGTTAAAGAATAACCCTCGTAAGTTCCCTCAAGCGATCAACCCTTCGAATCATCCTGATATAACACTTACCAATGCCGAAGGAGGCAGCGTTCCAGTGGCTGCATGCGCACAAGTTCTTAACGACGCATTCACATCAGTTTTTACCCGAGAGCAGGTTTATTCAGTCCTTGCTACTACGAATCATTCTAATACCTGAATGTCCGAAATAGTTATTTGCGAGACTGATACCTTTACTAAGGAAACTTAAAACGACATAAGCGTCTGATCACCTGGGGTTTCATAACAAAATACTCAAGAACTCATCTGAAGGTATCCATCGCAACTTGTCCGCTATTTTTTCGCAATCCCTTTCATCTGGTTTGATTCCACGTGACTGGCGCCTAGCTAAGGTTGTGCCTATTTTCAATTCCGGTTATCGTTCTTTACCACTCAATTATCGACCAATTTTATTAACTAGCACGATTTGTAAACTCACTGAACACGTGATTCATTCGCAGGTTTTTAAATTTTTAGAAGAACACATCATCTTTAAATACCAGCATGACTTCCGTAAAGGGTACTCGTGCGAAACGCAACTCGCTGGTTTCGTTCACGAACTTCATCCATCTGTTGATGCTGGAATTTAAGTCGACACCATATTTCTTGATTTTTCCAAAGCGTTCGACAGGGTACCTCATAACCGGTTATTAACCAAATTAACACTTCTTCACATTCACCCTCTTGCTATTGCATGGGTTCAAGATTTTCTCTGTTCCAGGTTTCAGTTTACCAGTGTCAATAACCATAATTCGTCTCTCAGCCAAGTACATTCTGGCGTCCCACAAGGAAGCGTGCTTGGCCCCTTGCTTCTTTATATTTATTAACGAATTACCTAACTCCATTTTTCTCGAATCAGACTTTTTGCCTACGATTGTGCAATTTATCGCAAAATTTATACTAACGAAGATCGCCTAGCCTTACAATCCGACCTCGAGGCAGTAACAGCATGGTGCTCTACTTGGCTTATGCAACTTCACCTTTCCAAAACAAAATGTATGTCTTTTACTAACCGAATGTCCCAATTTCAAGCAGCGTATTCTTTAAATAACACTCCAGTCGAGTTGGTAACCACGTATAATTACCTCGGTCTTCACGTTCATTTAGACCTAACATGGAACCACCCCATTAACTTTATTCTTGCATCTGCTAATGGGCTATTAGGCCTCTTCAAACATAATTAAAGCATGCTCCCTCTCACCTGATTACGTGCTTACACCAGTTTTATTCGACCTAAAATTGAATATGCTTCGGCTATTTGGGACCCTTATCAAGCACATTTAAAAAATAGCATCGAATCATTGCAGAATCGCGCAGCTCGTTGTGAAAATTTCATTTATTTTGTCAATGCTAAGATCATCTGAAAATATTTTCTCCAGACAGGCCTTTTCTTGAAATAGTGGCCAGTCCGCAAAGTGCAGTTTCCAACGGCGTGCTTTATTTGGAATTATTGGTGGTGGTGATGAAAAGTTAATTATAACTGGAAAGTGATCACTTCCGTACGGTTTTCAAGAATATCCCACTTAAAATCAGTAAAAATTGATGTAGAGCTAAAAGACAAGTCTATGCAACTCATTTTACCTGAGGATGAAGAGATAATATGTGGGTATGCCTGTATTGAGCAAGCAGATGTTGTTGCACAGAATAAAATCTTCTAAAACCCGACCTCTAGTGTCTGTCTGTTCACTTCCCCAAAATGGGGAGTGCGCATTAAAATTTCCGACTACCAGATATGGCTCCGGTAACTGATTAAAAAGTGCTTCTAGGTCATGGAGTGTTACTGTGAGGTGTGGTTGAAGATACACTGTGCATATGGTAATTGTTTTGAAGCTAATGACAGTTACTGCAACTTCTTCATAATTCGTCTGGAGCTTGATTCCATGCGTTGCAACACCGCTCTGAACTACGACAGCAACGCCTCCAGAGAGCCTATTCGCCTGATCACGGTCATGGCGAAAGACTTTATACTTTTTAAAAATATTTTTGTGTAAAGGTCCTAAATTGGTCTCCTGAAGGTACAGTGCCACAGGAGACAGAGAATAGATCTGTTGCATCACCATAGTTTTTTAAAATTCCACGGCAGTTCCAGTGGATAAGAAACGCTATTATAAATTTTTAAGGGGATGTATTCTGAACCTCAGGTCCCTCCTTTTTAAGGGCCTGTTATCATGATTTTTTCTTTTTTTCGGTCAAGGGAGCCCCGCCGTCGTTGCGGCCGAGGAGAGCCCTCAGTTGTATCCATCGCCTCAGTGGAGGCGCTGGAGTACAGCGCGGAAACCACGGGCAGGGGGGTGGTGGACTTCTCCCGAACGGGGAAGCCTTGCGGGCTGCCGACTTGTTGGCCGGCGGGGCCCGTTTGCGGGGGTGGCATAGCAGCTTTCACAGCATGTGCCAGGGGTGCGGATGGCCCTGCCTCAACCTCACTTAGTGTGAGCTGGGACGACTGCACCCACGTTGCGCTGACAACAGAAACGTGCCCTGCGGCATGGGCGGTAAGGCGGAAGGAAGGCAGGCCTCAGGTGGCTAACAAACGTGGTGGCGTAGAGATGATGAGGATAGCCATGCAAGCAGATCTATATTTATTTAAAATTTTTGTCCTGGTGTAATTGAAAACTGAAAAATATGCGTAAATACAAATGATAATTTTTGTAATAAATTTTACTATAAGAGAAATGCTTTTATCAGTACAGATATGTGCAAATATGTGGTGCGTATACATTGGCCGCAACGTCATGGCCATTCCTTAGCTGACCGTTATCCAATCCAGTCCAGTTGCTGTTATGTGATCGCTGCAAGGATGGTTATGGATGAAATGCAAAGCACACCGCGAGCGAAGAAAAGAAAAAGGTATTTGGAACCGGGCGATGAATACGCTGTGCCAAGGACAACGTTGCTCTACCAAAAGAGGCGTGATGAAGAACGTCAACCTCCTGCAACGGTACCGAATACCTTTCCGAAAACGGGCATCCAAAACCACTCCCCTCCGACTGCTAATCCCGTCATTGATCAGCAGTCTTCAGAAATCGCAACTCCATATGCCTCTGTCAGTGATCTTCGAGAGCGACAAAACTGCCGCGAAGAACACGAAGTCCACATCAACGACGATTGCTACAGAAAACCGGATGAAGAGAACGCGGACAGTTGTTCTGCGAACGAAGACAACGTGGACAGCTGTTCTGCGGGCGAGGACGACTTCAGCGATGATCGCTGCAGAAATGCGGACCAAGAAAACTCTGATAGTTGCCACTGCGCGGACGAAGACGATGTCGCCGACCATTGCAACAGAAACGCGGACGAAGACAACACGCACAGTTGCCGTTCTGCGGACGACGTCGACAGTGATAGAGTGTTCAGTGATTTTTTTTCCATTGAGCGTCTGCCGAACTCAGATGTAACAGTTAGAGACGCCATGTTCCTTTTGATGGCGTACACATCATCATCTGGGTTAAACTGGGTCGACATGGAGAAGCTTGTGGGGGTGATAAACCTCTTTCTGGGGAAACCAATCCTACCCACTTCTCAGTATTTATTGAGGAAAGTGTGGAAGCGCTGGGAGGCGGACATAGTGAAACGACACTACTTTTCCGAAGAATGTGGCGCAATTATTCCCAATCCCGAGAAGCGCGAATTTTTATGTCCCAGTTGCAACACATCAAACTCGGCGCAAAATTTCTTCGCCACTGTAAGCATTGAAAAGCAGCTCGAAGTGATGCTCACAAATGACACTGTGGCCCAGACCTTGCTGACATCATTAAAAAAGAAACGGGCCACTGCATCTGATCCTGGTCCATCAGAAAACAAGGTTATTAGAGACATAACGGATGGGAAGCTCTACCAGCGGCAGATGGGGAAGGCTGCATGGTCTGATGTATCGCTTACATTCAACACGGATGTAGCTAGAGCATTCAAATGCAGTAAATCATCACTGTGGCCCATCCAAGCCGTAGTAAACGAGCTACCAGTGCCACTTCGCTGGAAGCATGCACTCCTGTGTGGCCTGTATTTTGGCAAAAGCCACCCAAACATGGCGTCCTTCCTGGAAGTTTTCACAGAAACTGTGCGTAGAGCAGTGAATTGGGAATGTGACGGGGAAAAGTATTCATCAAATATGAAGTTTACTTGCTGCTGTGTAGATGCTCCGGCACGAGCAGCTGTACTAAATATCAAGCAGTTCAACGGCTACTACGGATGCAGCTACTGTCATCATAAAGGGGTTCTTGTAAACCGTAAGTATGCTTCTAGAACTTAAATTTTTGTTTACCAGAATGTGGACCAGCATTTTTGGGCTTTCATTTAAACTTGTATTTGTATGGCCATCAACTCAGAGCGAAGCTGAAGTTACTGCCGTGTTTTCATGAGAAAATATGTAAGCCTAGTGTAGCCTTGCCACATTACATCAAATAGTTTTGCAACAAGCCCATGTAATACAGCATGGATCAGCTTGTTCTTGGCTTTAAGGGCATAGGGTAAGCCCTATACTTCCCATGTATTTTAGGCCATGTTGAGGTACATGTTTCTCACTAACTAATAACAGTAGCCTAATAATACATATATGATTGTTTGCCAAATTTTGTGCTCTTTTTACTGAACTAGAATATTTGAAGTGTGTTGAAAATTCGATTTTTAATGAAATTTTTTCCGGTAGTACACAAACCTGGCCTTTCTTTGCGCATTTCAAAATTCATAACAGAATAACTGCTCAGTGAAATGCAGTAGTTGGCAACACTTATGTAGATGATTGCAAAAAAAAATCAGCCGTCTGTCTTGAAAGGCATTGGAAATAATGGTACCTTTGTAAGAAAAAACACTGTTTTGAGATAATAGAGCGTAAAGAGAAAAAAGATGTGAAAAACCATTTTTTATTCGCAGAAACGCCTCCATAGTAATTGGTTTAATAGCCCCCTGCTTCGTAGTCACTGTCGCTGTCCTTTTTTCGCTTTTCGGCTTGTCGTTTTGACTGTCGGGCCTCTTTTGTAAGCTGTCGTGTTGCTCGGTCCGCAAAGTACATGCGCTTATGGTCAGCTTCCCTCAGCCACTTGATGGTGTTGCTCCCTGGGTTCAATTCACACGCCTTCAAAACGTTGGCCCGTGCGATGCTACCATCATTAAATGAAAGAACAGCATCCAGTGTTGCCATCCGTAGGGTCCGAAGCCTAACAAACACATTCTTTGGCGCGCGTTCCCAAACAACATAGTTGAACGACTCATTTGCATTTTGAGTTCGCCCATGCAGGCACTTCTCTAGGAGCTCAGCCTTCGATAGCTCCCTATAAATGGGTTTGATAGCCTCCAAGACAGATGCAGGCAAACTCTCCTTGTGGAAAAATGGCTTGCCCTCTGACTGACTTCTGTTGAAGGCACACCACGTATCGGGTCCCTTTGGGCAAATTCCATGGTATGGGTCATCGTCTGTGGCCGATAAGTGGAAGAAGGTTGCCCAAACGGCCTTTCGCATTTCATCCAGGTTTCCTACATTTCTTCTGATGGCCAAACCATAGTACGTCTGGAGCTTGTCTGTTACTGCATCAGTCAGTCGGCCTCGGCCCGAGAGGCTCTTTCCTTCAGAGAGTTTTCCTGCTTTGTTTCCTTTTTTAAGCCTTCGTAACCTTGTGCCCATCCTTTTTTGCACGTGCCCTATGCACTCAACCTCGGATATTTCAACGGAATCACCATATGGCATTTGTGCCTTCACAGCCATAAAAGCCTTGCTGTCACCATCCCCAAGGTATTTGACGTATCGAACGCCGTGAAGCTCCTCACTCCTGCCGAAAATTTTTAGTTCTCCTGCGACTTCCATTCCACCGCTGGTGCCTTGGTAGTTGCTTTGGCACACCTCTCTATGAAGGGGGTCACTGTTTGTACCCTTGGTGCTGCACTTTGGACAACGTTTAGACAAAACCTCCACATCCAGCACTTTGCCAGAGTCTACACTGGTCGCAGAGACTATGCCGTTATTGGAAGTATGGCCTCGCTTCTGCCAGCTTCCATCAAGAGCAATTGCGATGTCTTTATGCCCCTCATTCAGCTGCACAGCTTCGTCAGCTGCCCTTTTCATCGACTCCTGAGCAGCAGCTTCGATGTGACCTAGAGGCTCTTGATTGTATTCCGCAAACTTTGTCGGCGGCTTAGGAAGGTTTAGCATAGCACAGAGTATATTTCCTGCAGCCATTCCCTTACCAATGGACCTCAAGGCATACACTAACCTGAGGTTGGCTTCATAGAGGCCAGAAGTAGTTTTCTTCGACGTCTCAAATCGTTGTGCGGCACTACACACTTCACAGTTCAAACTGTAAACGCTTGCAACACCTACCCGTTTTGTCACAATTTCGATGAGCTCAACACTTCCATCGCACTCTCTGCACACACAAATTTGTGTAATTGCTGCACAAATGCCGTCCATGTCCATTAAGGCATATTGGCTGCTGCTCTGTAGCGCATCCTCTTCCTGTAAGCACAGAGAAAATCTTGAAAGCTTCGATGTCGAGGAGCTGGCGCGTTCGGCGTTCGGGATCTCATTCGGTCGTGGACATCCTTTTGCTTTTTCACGATGAGCGTAGCGGTTAACGTGAAATTCACGCCTGACGAAGGCCTTCTTTGCCCTGCGCATCTCAACTTATCAGCAGCAACCAACACCGGCACAATTTACAATACTGATCGAAAGGGATAGCACTCGGACGCAGCTGCATGAAGGTTGCAGAAACGTGGAAAAAACGTGCAAAGCGTCTCAGGATTGTCTTGGCTAAAAAAGAGGAGCTGTACAATAGTTGCCAGACAATTTTTTATATGTTGCTGATTTTAGACAAGTTTTGAAATCAGGCGGTCGACTTTTTGGTTGAAAAAATTGACGTTAATCCTGAAAGGGGGCGTGGCCGCTCACTACTTGGTTTCGGAAAAAGCGTTTTTCAGCCGTAAATATGGCTTTCTGAGGAAAGTGCGATCATGGAACATGTGTAGAAAGAATTGAACTTCTAAAATTCCAAAAGAAAAAACACGATTTTTTTCTAATTTTACCTTACCCTGTGCACTTAAAAGCCTGTTGCCATAGGTTTGTGCAGGTCTCTCTATAAGGATAGCCAAAGTTCATGGTAGTGCCTGTTTATGTCTTCTGGATAGCAGGGCACAAAATATGGCACAAAATTTGTGTCCTCCTTTCCTATGTCGATTGGGTGGGCACTGCTACCTTGCCCTCCCCACTGTGCATGCCTGTGCTTGTTACCTTCACTTTTCTGGGCCATGTTGGCCAGCTAGTCATGGGCCTGGAAATACAACCGAGGCTAGCCAAAAATAAACTCTGTTAAGGTTTATGCTGGTCACAATTGCACGAAACCTGCCAGCCAAATCAAATCTTTCTATTTCTTGTCCTAATTACAGGGTCTGTGAAGTACCCAGTGGCAGATGATGGGGTCATCCTGAGCCAAGGACAAACAGAAGTGTGAGACGTGATATGAAATCATCACTGATATCTGGAGAGCCATCAGGTGGTGGGAAGGGCTTTTCACCACTAGCCCGCCTACCTGACTTTGACCTTGTCTGGGGAGTGTGCCCGGATTATATGCATTGTGTGCTGGAAGACGTGACAAGGCAGCTTGCAGATACGTGGTTTGGCTGTGTCCAGTCTGCTTCATACATTGGAGTTCCTGCCACACTCAGTCAAGTCAACACAAGGCTATTGAGCATAAAGCCCCCTCAGTGGTTTACAAGGCTGCCACGTAGCATTGGGGAAAGAGCGCTATGGAAAGCAAGTGAGTGGAAATGGTGGCTTCTGGCTTCTGTTTTATTCTGTTCCCTGTCTAGAAGGCATCTTGCCAGAGGAGTATTTTCACCATTTCTGTTCACTCGTGGCAGCGGTCTACATCCCGCTCAAGGACGAAATGACGAAGGAGGACAGCCATGACGCTATGGATAAACTATCATGATTTGTGCTTAGTATGGAGGAGTTGTATGGTCGTGAGGCAATGACTTTCAACGTGCATCAACTCCTGCATCTGCCAAAGAGCGTGTTGGAGCTAGGGCCGCTGTGGTCGCGCTCGGCCTTTGTTTTTGAGTCCGGAAATGGCATGCTTCTCAAGCTCATCAGCGATGCGAATGGTGTACCACTGCAAATACTTGAGCGGTTTGCCATGAGACTCCAAATAACAAAGCTGGCAAATACTCTCAATCCGACATCTCAAGTGCAAGCTGTGTACGACACCTTAATGCCTTCCGAATGTGCAGGCAAAAGCTCCACTCATAAGCCACTGGGAAGAGGCACTCTGTTAAATGAAATGGATGAGCAGGTGCGGTGTGCTGTCCAGGACAAGCTTGGACAGGTTCTTCCATTAATGAAAATTAAACGCATGGATGTTCATGGACAACATCTTAATGTAGAAGTTTACAGGCGCGCAAAAAAGACACGGAACTGTATATTCAGATGTGTACCGGGAAAGTACTACATTCTGGAGAGTGTATTTCAGTTGCCGGACAGCACATGTTTGTTGTTGTGTACATGCCTGGCTTCTGAAAGTTATAGGGATCTGCCACATATCCGCAAATGTGCCAAAACTTCCAAGAAGGTAGTGCTGGCTGCTGACAAGGTTAGGAGTGTTTCAGTTGCCATAGATGTTGGCCGTGTGTGTTATGTTGGAGACATGCCAAATTTATTTGAGAAGGACCGAATGATTGGCTTTCTTGTTATTTTCACTTCTATTATTTCTCTTCATTTTTATTCTTTTGGTTTGCATCACACTTTAGCTGGTACAGCCCTTACTAAGACTCCGCAAATGAACTGGGTTCTTGCAGTGTATTTACTGCCAGTGAAATGAAAATGAAAATTGGTTTTTCGGGAAAGGAAATGGTGCAGTATCTCTCTAGCATATCTGGGGACACCTGAACTGTGGGATAAGGAATATTGGTTGTGATATTTTTGTATATTTATTTTTTGTGTTTTTTCAGTGTCAATCATCTCTTGATTGTAGTGTGTGGTATTTCCTGTTTGCATCTTGTTTTTCTTCAATCTCATTCCCCTTTTGTCATTGTGTGATGTTTTTGTCTACTATCTTCATCTTGTGTTTCTTCATTGTGAGTGGCCTGTTCTTGTTAGTGTGATAATTTTTCTGCTGTTTTCATCTTGTGGTTTTTCCCTGAGAGTCACCTCATATTGGTAGTGTGTGATATTTTTAGTGCAATTTGGTTTTGTTTCTTTAGTGCATATAGTTTGTTTTTAGGAGTCTTGAAAGCTTGTTTGCTGTTTTCACCTTTTTTGTATTTCGTGCCAGACTAATAAGTCGTAAACATTCACTGTTTATCTCTGGCCTCACATGTGCATTATTGTATTCCTATGTGTTTACAACTTCACCTGCGACAATTTGTCATGCTCTCCCAAATAATTACAGTGCATTCTGTAATTTTTTGAAAATAGTGCAAAAATGACACGAACGACATAGATGTAGACGGGGCAGGTGCTAACTTGCAACTTTATTTTAGTAAAGCCACCACGTCGAATATACAATGCGCCTTTTTTGCGCTATGTTTTCAAAAACTTATCGTCTAGCCCAAACTAAGCCACTGTTGCATTCTGTAAAAATTCAGTTTTGAGTGGGTGTCATGCAAATCCATACAAAATTGGTACCACTGCCTCTTAGGAGTAATAAATCTATTGGATACCAGTTTAAACTATAATAAGTCTATGCCTGATAGGCATCTGAGTAGATCTAGTACAGCATGTCCAAACCAATGTGCATGCAGATAGACCAATATCAGTCTCTACTGGGCCCATAAATATTCAGATACAACCAATACAACCATGTCTACTTGACCAGTAAAAGCCAATATGTACCAGCTATGGGACCAGTTCAAGTTTCTACTGGTCGTGTAGAAATCCAAATACAACCATTAGGTATACCAACAAAACCCATAAAATACTGTATTGGACCAGTACACATCTCTATGGGACATTTCTATGGGACATTTTTGGACAGAAATTCACTGATGCGAGCGGTGTGGGTTTGGGCGCAGTTCTTGCCCAGCGAAAGCCTGGGTATCCAGAATATGTTGTCGCTTACGCCAGTTGCGCCCTCACCAAGGCGGAATCGAACTATTCTGTCACAGAAAAAGAATGTCTTGCCATCATTTCGGCGACTGCCAAGTTCCGACCTTACATTTACGGCCGCCCCTTCTATGTCGTCACAGACCATCATGCCCTCTGCTGGCTATCCTCCATCAAAGATCCTTCTGGCCGACTCGCCCGCTGGGCTTTACGTCTCTAAGAGTTTGATATTCACGTCATTTATCGCTCTGGCCGGAAGCACTCGGACGCCGATGCCCTTTCTCGTTCACCGCTCCCATGCGATTCAGCCTCTGCCCTCGTCTGTGCTAACGATTTCTCGCCGTTCGACGTCCATGATATGCTCTGCGAACAATTGAAGGATCCTTGGATCTCCTCGCTGCTCACCTTCCTGAACAGCTCCTTGCCGCATTCTTCATCCCGGACCCTTCGCCGCCAAGCCCACCACTTCGCCGTTCGTGATGGCCTCCTATACTGCCGTAACTACCTCTCCGACGGGCGGAAGTGGCTGTTGGTGATCCCTCGACACCTCCGTGCTGCCATCTGCGCTTCTTTCCACGCCCCTCCACAATGCGGCCACGCTGGTGTACTGAAAACATATGCTCACGTCCGTCTGCGATATTACTGGCGAGGTATGTACCGCTACATACGTCAGGACATTCGGTCGTGCACCGCCTGCCAACGTCGCAAGAAACCTCCTCACCCCACCGCCGCTCCTTTGCAGCCGTTACATTGCCCTGGCCGTCCCTTTGACCGCGTCGGCATTGATCTTTATGGCCCGCTTCCAACTACATCGGCTAAAAATCGCTGGGTCATCGTGGCGGTTGACCACCTAACACGTTACATGGAAACGTCGGCTCCCAGATCTGCTACCGCAAACTATGTCGCTCGCTTCATTCTACACAGTCTTGTTCTTCGTCACGGTGCCCCGAAAGAACTCCTAAGTGACCGCGGTCGTTTTTCTCTCGGACGCTGTCGAGGCCCTGCTAAAGCAATGCCACAATCGTTCATCGCTGCACCAGCGCCTATCACCCCCAGAACGGCATGACTGAGCGGTTCAACCGCACACTCAGTGACATGCTCGCCATGTACGTTGACTCCGGCCACTCCAACTGGGACCAAGTGCTCACTTTCGTCACGTACGCGTATAATACGGCTACGCAGACAACGACGGAGTTTTCTCTTTTCCTTCTCTTATATGGCCGGGAGCCTACATCTACCATGGACACCATCCTTCCTTATCGCACTGAGCCTTCAGAGACCACATCACTTTCCGAAGCTCACCTGTATACCGAAGAATGCCGGCAACTTTCACTACGCAGCTCCAATGGCGTCAGAAGCACCGTCGGGATTCCTCGAACCCTCCCGCGTCATACCCATCTGGCGCCCATGTTTGGCTCTGGGTGCCTTCCTCTACTCCCGGCCACGCCACAAATCTGCTTTCTCACTATCACGGACCTTACCGCGTGGTGCAACAAACCTCTCCCGTGAATTACATCGTTGAGCCGCTCGCCCCTTCTGCGGACCACCGTCGCCGGGGGCGCAAAACTGTGCATGTCGAGCGTCTCAATCCTTATTATGATCCGCCCATGCCTTCCTCCCCGTAAGTCGCCAGGATGGCTCGTTTATTTAGCGAGGAAGTAACTGTAATGGGACAGCAAGACTGTCCTGTCTTGAGTGTGCTTGTCTTCGTCTTTTAGCGCCTGTACGCTTTTTGCGTAAACCATGTAATGGGACCGACCGCCAGGAGTTCGAGCAGCGCAGAGAAGAGGTAGACAAAGTGCAGCTGTGATTCTCGAGTGACGCCTGTGAGTGTGTCCGTCGTGCCTCCGTCCGGCCAACGCCTACCGACCTGTGGTTCGAATAAACACCTTCACAATTACTTTATAAGTCTACGATTGCATTCTCTCCAGAGTAAGCTGGGGTGAAAAGGGATGTATTTGTCGAAAAATATTGTGAAATGTTTTTTTCTGATTATTTTTAGTTTACTGCATAAAAATATATAGTTTACTGCAACCACTTCACCACATTTATAAAGAGGCATGCCTTGTCCTCTGCGTGGCAGAGATTGCTGGCTCTGTCAGTACCTTTTTAATAGCAGTGGCACCCAAATGAGGCAGTGTCGGAAAACAAACCCTCTCCAATTACCCTTTATCTCTCATATTCGCTGGCCCTTGTGATTGCTGCGTTAGAGGGAAAGAGACTACCGCATAAGTATCGACTAAACGCAGGGAATCCGTGAAAAAATCCGTTTCCTTTTAATCTGCGAGGCAGAGCTTCATGTAAAGGTGTTGAATAGACATGTCAGCAACTTGTACTATCATATATGAGACTGCTTTCTAAAATAGGACAACTATGCAACAGGTGAACAAGCCCAGGTATAAAAATGGGGTTCTAAATCGAAGTGCAGTGCAAATGGCATTGAACAGGAGCGGCTGGCCAAATTTGCGGCACCTGGCCGACATGTAAAGAGCAATAACGATACTTGATATTTCATACAAGAGATTCCTTGTATTTATCTAAAGAGAACTCTCCAAAAGCACAGAATAAATTCTTCTAAAACCCGACCTCTAGTGTCTGTCTGTTCACTTCCCCAAAATGGGGAGTGCGCATTAAAATTTCCGACTACCGGATATGGCTCCGGTAACTGATTAAAAAGTGCTTCTAGGCCATGGAGTGTTACTGTGAGGTGTGGTTGAAGATACACTGTGCATTTGGTAATTGTTTTGAAGCTAATGACAGTTACTGCAACTTCTTCATAATTCGTCTGGAGCTTGATTCCATGCGTTGCAACACCGCTCTGAACTACGACAGCAACGCCTCCAGAGAGCCTATTCGCCTGATCACGGTCATGGCGAAAGACTTTATACATTTAAAAAATATTTTTGTGTAAAGGTCCTAAATTGGCCTCCTGAAGGTACAGTGCCACGGGAGACAGAGAATAGCAGAGATCTGTTGCATCACCATAGTTTTTTAAAATTCCACGGCAGTTCCAGTGGACAAGAAATGCTATTATAAATTTTTAAGGGGATGTATTCTGAACCTCAGGTCCCTCCTTTTTGAGGGCCTGTTATCATGATGTTTTCTTTTTTTTCGGTCAAGGGAGCCCCGCTGTCATTGCGGCCGAGGCGAGCCCTCAGTTGTATCCATCGCCTCAGTGGAGGCGCTGGAGTTCAGCGCGGAAACCACGGGAAAGGGGGTGGTGGACTTCTCCGGAACGGGGGAAGCCTTGCGGGCTGCCGACTTGTTGGCCGGCGGGCCCGTTTGCGGGGGTGGCATAGCAGCTTTCGCTGCATGTGCCAGGCGTGCGGATGGCCTTGCCTCAACCTCACTTAGTGTGAGCTGGGCATGTGCCGAAGGCCGCTGTGATGCGCCGCGCCCGCGCACCACATCGGTGAAGTTTGTGTGAGGAGTGATGGTTAAAGTGCCATGTGACATCGCATACCGCCTTCTTGCCTCCTTAAATGTGATATTATCTTTTGTCTTTATTGTAATTATTTCCTTTTCTTTCTTCCAGGCAGGACAAGACCTTGAATAAGCAGCGTGGTCGCCTTCGCAGTTTGCACAGCGTGGCGCAGCATCGCAGTGGTCTGATTGGTGGTCATTTAAGGCACATTTAGCACAGGTGTTGCGGTCGCGGCAGCTTTGTGAGCCGTGACCGAACTTCTGGCATTTGAAACAGCGTCTAGGGTTGGGTAAATATGGGCAAACGGAGATTTTTGCATAGCCTACCTCGATTGACTCGGGCAGGGTGCAAGAGGCAAACGTCAGGACTAGGTGCTTTGTTGGAATTTCTTTGTTGTCATTGCGGATTGTAATTCTATGGACGTTGGTTACATTTTGCGGGGAAAGTCCTTCAAGCATCTCTTCCTCTGTTAGGTGCACGAAGTCATTGTCTGAGATGACACCTCGTACTGTGTCCAGTGATCTGTGCGGTGTGACAGAGACAGCAATGTCGCTAAAAGTTTCAATGTTTGCAAGTTTTTATATTTGAGTAATGTCTAGCAGTTCGAGCAGGAGGTCACCACTAGCCAACTTTGTGACTTTGTACTGAGGGCCCAAGGAATCTGTAAGAACTCTTGAAACAAGGAACAGGGATATTTGTCTGGCTGGCTTTTCTGTTTCTTTACTGTGGACGATGTGGTACTTAGGGAAAGTTGTCTTCTTTTTGTTGAAAAACTGGGATGTGCCATCGGTCCGCCCCCTTTTCAAAGGGCGATCATTAGTAAGCAGTGAGGAAGCCATATAAAAATTTTGTTCTTCGGCCTTGGTGACAGCCACCCACCATGGAGCCCACCTAGGGAACGGGACAGGAACTTTAAAACAAGCCCTGCCCACACCAGCTGTACACCACTGCTATAACCAAATATGACGCAACACAGGGTGGTTGGCCACACATGGTTAACCCTCGCCGCCTATGAAAAGTGAAAAAAATCGTGAAGGGAGGAGGAGACAGGAAAGTTCTAAGAAAGACGACAGGAAAGTGAAAGACGGAGGGGAGGACAGGAAAAGGTGACTGCCGATTTCCCCCGGTCGGGTCAGGCCGGGGGTGCCGTCTACAGGAAGCTGGGGCCGAAGTGGTGTGTTGCTTCCGCCGAGGGGCCATAAAGGTCCAAACGCTCAGCATCGGCTCAACCACCAGGATCCCCTTTTCCCCGGACACGGCGATGCCACGCACGGAGAAGCACGGGTGCTCGGGTCCGTGGTGATGCACTGTTCACCATCATCCCCCTACGGGGATGTACCTGCGGATGCTCGAAAACCAGTGGTGTCGGCACTCACCAACGCCTGCAAGCTGCAGACGCCCCCCTGCGGCTAGCACCAGTGGAAAGACGCAAGCCGAAATAATGCACTGGATCCAGTCGTTTAAGGTACGATGGTCTCGCTGAACCATAACCTATGCAACCATAATCTAAGGTAGAGCATCTACCAAGCGATAAATTTGTAACAAACATGTCCTGTCGGACCACCAGTGTTTCCGTGTATTTTTAGTATATTCTAGGATTTAGAAACTTTCTTTTTGAGGGTGTTATTGTGTGGCCAGAATGTCAGTTTTCTATTAAGTTATTCCCAAAAATTTGTGCTCAACATTTACTGGTATTATGACTTCATTCAGATAAAGAGTGGGGTCAGTGTAGAGTCCTCTTTTCAGCGAGAACAGAACAGCTACTGACTTTTGCGTGAAAAAATTGAAACCATTTTTATCTGCTCATGTCGTTAGTTTGTTTACTGTCAGTTGTATTTATCTCTCGCATGTTGTTATGTTTGAGGATGTGCAGGCTATTTGGAGATCGTCAACGTAGAGTGAATACATGATGGACTCTGGGATTATTTTATCTATGGAATTCATTTTTATAAATAGAGGGCCGTGCTGAGTATCCACAGCTGAGGAACCCCGTTCCCTTGAATGAAGCTCCTGGAGAGGGTTGATCCCAGACGTACTTGAAATGAGAGGTCGGAAAGGAAGTCACTCAGTCAGTTTAATGTCCTGCCGTGGAGGATCCCAAACCTCCAAGTCGCATTATATGCTTTCTCCATATCGAAGAAAACGGCAAGACATTGCTGTTTGTGTATAAAAGTTTCTCTTATTGTGTTTTAGAGGCGGATTAAATAGCCAGTTGTTAAACAAGCCTTTTTAAAGCAGTATTTATGGACGTTTAGAAGTTCGCGGGATTCGAGGATAAATGTTAGTCTTATATTTAGGACACTTCGGAATGATTTTGCGAGACAGCTTGTAAGTGCTATTGGTCTACAGCCATCAGGGAAGTTGTTGGTTTCCCAGGTTTCAGAAATGGCACTATGACGGCTCTTTTCCATTCCCGAGGTATTTCTCCTTCTATGAATAATTTGTTAAAGAAAGCCAGGAGTGCCTCTACGGCAGGTTGGAAAAGATGGGCAAGCATTTGATGTGTATCTGGTCAGGTCCTAAAGCAGTTTTTTTGCCGGCAGACAGTACTCTATTTATTTCTCGGACAGTAATTAAACTGTTGTATTCTTGCTTTGCACCTCCACTTGTTGGAAGTCTGTTTTTCAGCTATATTTTTGTATTTCAGGAATGGCTGCGTATAGTGAGACGAACTGGAAACTGCAGCGAAGTGTTCCCCCCAAATATCTGCCTGTTCTTTTATGACTGTTTGTGTGCCAGGTTACACACTCGTGGAGAAGGTTGGTTTGAACCGTGCGAGATGCAAACGTGCGTGCTCAGTGCATATGCCTGAAAAGTGCTGTGTAATCATCTTCGGCTGTGGGCGCGATAGAGCAAACAGGCTCTGACTGGCAGTTTCGCGACTTACGAAACAAAACCATGCATACATTTATTGTAGCTGCCACTGCTGCAGCTGCCGCCCCATGGACCCAGATCTCGACTCCGTGTGCTGCAAGGAAATACCAAAAGTGGCTGCCCACGTGTCTGAAAACGCGGAATGCATGACATCCAACCCGACATTTTAGATTGGGTGCTTAAACATACACGCTCTCCAGATAGCGTATTTTGCGCTGTTGGATGACTGGCCTGCCCTCGTCGACGCGCAAGAGATGCACAGGTAACTGGGCATTATTTGCTCGGTCACTCAAGAAATGTTTTGTGAGCACCTCAGGTGCACTGCAAAATTTGTGCTTCACTCTTGGTATCAGTTACAGCACTTGCATCTGTTTAACCTGCGTGTAGCTAAGTGATGCACAGCTAGAGCTCATGTTCTTTTTCTGGCACCAACTACTATGATTCGATTCATCCCGCACCATTTCAGACCAGTTTCCAAGTTTCAGCCAGGTTTCTACAATTGTGACACTATTGCTTGCAAAGCTCAGAAGCACTCAAAATGCAGCTTCCAACAAAACTTATTCATATGCGCTAATATTGCATTTGTCGTTATCGCATGTAGTTTAAAACTTACCACTTGTAGCCCCCAGGTACATACCTAACATTAATATCAAGACTGATAGAAGAAGAGATTTACAGTTATGTGACAATCTAGCAGGGTTCTTTGGGTTCTGTCTATTAAAACCACAGCAATTTTCTTTGCAGCTGCTACAGGTACACTGCTTACCGGCAGTTTGCACGGATGATATGGCGTCGCCTGGACAGAAACCGCAGGGTTCTGCCAAGCTGCGTAGTGACCGAGTTAAGGAATGTGCTCCCTGCAGAACAATACTGCAGTTTTCGCTATCCTAAGTAGTACCGCCTATGTGAATAAAATTGAATTGTGCCAAATAAATTTGGAGTGTGTACAGTGATTTATTCCGCATCAAAATGAGGGGAAGCCCTATGAACTGTATCTCAACATACAAGCAAGTTGGGTGCCTTAATTATTAAAGTTCAAAGGGCCTTCAAGCACCATCCACTCTGGGCTGGCCTATCCTTACGTGCAACTAGCATGTCAAATACTGCCTTGAATAATACGGCTCCCTGAAATTCAAGCTGCAGAACTGGTTTTTTGTGTTTGCTAAAATATAAGAGTTTCCGTAATGACCATATATCCACACACTCATTTGCGTATGCAACAGTTCAAAGGAAAGACAGACAGTGTGCGCATGTGCCAGGCCAGTTTGCATGGTGTGCGCCAGGTTTACATATTCCACTAGTATGACGACATACATCACTGCATAATGTGTCTCCTCAATCTGAGCTCCTTTCGCACTAAATCCTGGGGAGCGCTGCCCTTGGTTTATACCGTGCATGTGCAGCACAGCCTCAGTGCTCCTCATGGGATGAAATCAAGTCCAAAAACTTTAGCAAGATGCGTATGTGCGTGTGTAGGGTTTTATAGCGCATAAGCAGCAGAGGCTATCGTGTGCCAAACACGAGGTAGGTAAAATCTCACTGCTCTACCTGCAGACTAGTTCTGAAAAAAAATATTATGTAATGGGACCGACTGGCAAGAGTTCAAGCAGCGCAGAGAAGAGGGAGACGAAGTGTAGCTGTGATTCTCGAGTGACGCCTGTGTGTGTGTCCGTCGTGCCGCCGACCGACCAACGCCTACCGACCTGCGGTTCGAATAAACACCTTTACACTTGGTGGAGGTGCCTCGGTTCCCGTCCCGGCCCTCATCCTGGAACTTCGAAGCGGAACGCCTCTCGTTCCCTCAACCATGCCAGAAGGTCCGCGTGAAACATCGCAGCCCATCCCTACCACCGTCCTCTGTTCCGGGGTGCAGCGCCAGCGTGACCCTTCTCCATTTAGTGGCACCTACGACCAGGACGTCGACGATTGGCTGGCCTCCTACGAGCGAGTCAGCACTTACAATTGGTGGGACGATTCCGTTAAACTTAGCAACGTCCTCTTCTACCTAACGGACATTGCCAACCTCTGGTTTCGCAACCATGAGGCCGATCTTCCCACAAGGTCCTATTTAAAACGAGCTTCGCCGACGTGTTTGGCCGCCCCGCCGTCCAGAAACTACGTGCCGAGTAATGCATTCCAGCTCGAGCTCAGCTCCCTGCGGAGACATTCTCTAGTTACATCGAAGATATCTTTGACTTGTGCAAGCGTGTCAACCCGTCCGTGACTGAAACTGATAAAGTCAACCACATCCTTAAAGGGATCGCCGATGACGCTTTTCATATGCTCCTGGCGAAGAACCCCAGCTCCGTCGCTACCGTCAACCAGCTGTGCCAAAGTTACGACGAACTCCGAAAGCAACGCGCCACTACGCGGCAGTCCGGCGCGCCTGCAGAGGGTCTCGTTGGCTTGGCCTTTGGTGGCTCGTCTTCTAAGCAGTCCCTGTTCATGCAGCAGGTCAAAGACTTCGTCCGCGAAAAAGTTGCTCGCCAGCTTTCTCTGCTGCATCACATTCCTGACCCCGTCTGCCCTCCGCCCGACTTGGCGCCATCTCTCGCGCCCACTATCCGCCGTGCTATTCAAGAGAAGGTTGCTGCAGTCCTGCCACCCACCCCCCACCTCCCCCTGTGGCAGCCCCGCTCACCTATGCTGAAGCAGTCGCCAGTACATGGCGCTCGCCCACCTCTGCCGCCTGCCGTAGCAGCCCGGCCTTTTATGCTCCGCCGCCGTCCATGCCACCGCCGCCAGCCCTGTATCGTCGACCCCGCCGACACCCTACGAACCCTTGGCGTACCGACGACAATCGACCAATATGCTACTTTTGCGGTCTCCCGAGTCACGTCGCACGTCTTTGCCGTCAGCGATCTGCTCGTTCTGGGGATGCCGTGCGCACGTTCCGCTACGATTCCGAGCCGCCCTTGCATAATCTCGCTTCTGGCTCATCTACGCTTCGCTCCCAGTACTCTACTCACCGCTCGCCTTCGCCTCGACGACGCTCGATCTCTCCGGTGCTCCGCCGCCCGGAGCCCCTCCCAGAGGAAAACTGAATGCCGCAGTTCCGGAGGCAAGAACTGTGTGTTTTGCGAACTCAATAAGTCCTCCGTTTCCTCCTGCTAACTTCATGGCGGTGTCTGTTGAAGGCGTCCCCGTTCTCGCGCTCGTCGACACGGGTGCTGCCATGCCAGTAATTAGTGATGCCCTTCGCCGCAAACTTCGTAAGGTGACAACGCCGCTGTCTGACTTTTCACTGTGTGCGACTACATCTCAGCGCATCCACCCCATCGCAGCCTTCACGGTCAGCGTTTCTATTAATGATGTCGCCTATACAATCGAGTTTGTTGTGCTCGGCGCCTGCTCTCACGATATCATCCTTGGCTGCAACTTCCTCTCGACCCACCGCGCAGTGATTGATTGCGCCCGTGCTGAACTTGAGCTCTCTCCCGTGCGTAATGTGTCCTTGTGTGACATGCCTGTGCGCTCCGTTCTAGTAGCTTCTAGTAGCAGCCGACACCGACATACCTCCCTTCTATTCTGCCCTCCTTCCGCTCCACCCTGACTCTTCCCTCAGCAGCCCTGTTCTTTTCACACCCACCGCAGCCGCCACCCGCCATCAGCGCCTTCTGATTCCATTTGCCGTTCTCACGATTTCCGACGGCCACTGCGCCATATATGTCACCAACCCATTTTCTTGCTCGTCATCTGTTCTTCGCGGCGAATGCCTAGGCTTTATTGAAGAACTGGATCCTGCTCTTGCATCTGAGTTCTCCGATACCCGAGTCTGTCCCCCAGTTACGGCCGTTGTGCGACTGCGCCCAATCCGCTTCCCTCCAGCGTCTTTCATCGTGCCATCGCTCCCGACCTTCCGTCCGCTTACCGTGACCAAATCTTGGAACTTCTCTACCGTTTTCGGAACTCTTTCGACCTTTCCCAACCCTTCTTGGGGCGCGCGTTGGCCGTTTCTCACGTATTTGACACTGGTATGCACGCCCCCTTGCGCCAGCGACCGTACCACGTCTCGCCGAGTGAGCGCCGCGTCATTCGTGACAATGTTGACGACATGCTTCAGCGCGGCATTATACAGCCCTCTCACAGCCCATGGGCCTCTCCTGTTGTCTTAGTGACGAAAAAAGATGGGTCAATCAGGTTATGTATGGACTACCGCCGTCTCAACAAGATCACTCGCAAGGATGTTTATCCTCTACCCCAAATCGATGACGCACTGAACTGCTTGCAGGGAGCGGGGTATTTTTCATCTCTCGACTTACGATCCGGCTACTGGCAAGTGCCGATGGCTACCGCTGCCCGACCGAAAACCGCTTTCGTCACCCCAGATGGCTTGTATGAATTCAGTGTGTTGCCATTCGGCCTCTGTAATGCTCCAGCTACATTCTAGAGAATGATGGATCACATTCTCAGCGGCCTCAACTGGGAAACTTGTCTATGTTACCTGGATGACATTGTCGTTTTTTCCAAAGATTTTCCTTCCCGTCTACAGCGCCTCCAGCCCGTACTCACGTGCCTTACTGACGCCGGACTACAGCTCAACTTGAAGAAATGTTACTTCGGTGCTGCGCAGCTGACAATATTAGGCCATGTCATCTCCAAGGACGGCATTCTTCTTGACCTTGCCAAACTTCGCGCCATCGCTGACTTCTCCAAACCGACTACCTTAAAGGAACTTCGCACTTTTATAGGCTTATGCTCCTATTTTGGCTGCTTCATCCGCAATTTCGCCTGTATCATTGCCCCTTTAACGCAGCTTCTTGCCGGCAGCCCGAACCTCTCGTCTTGGTCACCAGCCTGCGATACAGCGTTCAGCACTTTACGTCGCCTGTTGGTCTCTCCCCCCATCCTTCACCATTTTCGTCCCGCCTGTCACTAGCAAAAATGTCCGATACAAAAAACCAGTAGCCTACTGGGTTATTGACACCAGTAAGCATATTGGTTCAGTAAGAATGTTGGTCCATTAACCATACTGGACCGCTAAGCTTTTTGGTACAGTAAGCATATTGGTCCAGTAACCATAATGGTCCAGTAAGCATACTGGCCGACAAGTTTTGGCCTCTGCCAGCAAAACAAACAGGGGCAAAGGATTCGAACAATGTACATACTTTATTTGCAAATTCCCCCATCTTCATGGCATATGTGATCAAAGGCTTCGTTTAGACGCTGCATCGTCTTGCCAATCCTAAGGCCCACTCCATGCAGCTCGAAATATGGCAGCACCTGAAAGAAGCTGCACGAGAAAGACGTTATACTGACACCATGCCAACAAGAGCATTATTAGAAGGTCCCAACTGGATCATTTGCCTGCACACACTTGAGTCAGGCAGTGCACATCTGGAATATAAGCAAGCAGAAACAATCTAAAGACTGCACTTTATTTACACATCTCGCCTCTGCATTTTCATGACGTCGGCAAGCTTGCCCGCCACAATCTTGTTCAGGCTATGATGCCGCCGCCTGGCTTCGTCGGCTTCATACCTTGCTTCCAGATAGTGCTGGAAGAATGCTATAAGAGCAAAGAAACCCAAATCAATCACATCCACAGGAAAGAAGAAATTATTGCACTTAAAATCACCATGGACCGACTGTAGGAGCAGCTGTGCAGATAACTGGCCTGTTACAGGCTAAGCTGCATTCACTACAAAATATGCTGATTACTGCAGCGTAGCTCCTTCACAGAAGCATAGTGACAAAAAAACGAGCCATATTACTCAATTCACTTCAGTAAGGTCCGTATGGAATATCTGCTGTCAAAAATTGGGCACATACCATTGAGTGCAGCATATTTCTGCTGGTCCAAGGGAGGTTTGGGGTCCGTCTTTGTCCGGTTGCACATGTTGCCTGTGACGCTTTTGACCACAAGGCCTGCAGTGGAGAATATTTGAACGCAGGCCTCGCGAACAAAAACCGAATCTTTCTGCCTCGACATCAAATGGTTGAAGCCTTCTCTGCTCAACGACACTCCATGCCCCAAGAACACCTGAAAAACAAAAGTAGTAGGTGACAAGTACAGCTTAATTTTCTACCAAGCAGTGTTTTTAAAGAAACGTTACAAACGAATGGTAAAAAAACGATGATGAACACCGCTAGTATGACCCATGGACTGATATGGAACTGGTTCAGTGCATCTGGCCTCAGACAGCTGCGAGAAAGTGCCTGCCCTTATCATGCTCTTTTCATGCACGCAGTGCGAATGCCCAGGCGACATCAGTGTGAAGACTGAGGTTTTTACTTTCATCATAATCTCTAGCATCAGAATGTTCTTGTTGTGCAGAAAAAGAACACACCTGTGTTTATACCGGTGGTCTGGTATAAACGCAGAACACCGAGATGAAAAGGATGTCAGGAAACTGGAAGATTACACTGCGCCAACAGGATATCCAGGTTGAGGTCAATTCAGTAGTTCCCTTTCCAGAGCACTACTAGACTAACAGCGTGGTGTTTAGTAGAAAGAAGGAAGACATAACCAACTTTGATTTTTACTCTAAACACCTACTGACAATGAAAACAAAACAGAGATGTGCACATTCGCTACGGTGTCATAAAAACTGTGCTACAAAAATATGCCCGAATAGCACATGCAAACGGATTAGTTATTGAACACCAGATGAACAATTTTGCTAACAAAGCTGTCTTCAACAAATCAAAGAAAACAATAATGTACTTCTGCCAAGCAAATTCTCCATAGAGACCATGCCTTGGCACAAGAGGACCTGCTCCCGTCATTAAAGGGGCACTGCACAAGATTTCACAGTACAGTGACCACAATTACCTGCAGCAGTTTTTTTCCATACCTTGCTGCCAGTCGCTTGAAATGGCAACCCTTCAAGCCGGTCAGCTGTACACTCCTCTGGTGTGGCTGGATTGTGGCCTAGTGATGGCTGAGGTGGGGCCAGCACTGCCACAGGCCTTTGTGAATCCTTTTCAGGCGGGTTAGCAGGTTTGGCCTCTGGTGCACCTGGGGGCACTTTCTCTATATCTGGTCCAGCTGGTGCAGTTAATGCGGGCATCGTTTCATACATCTGAAAGGGCCTTTCCGGCTTTTTCTGCTTGCAGGAGCAATGCCTGCTCATCACTTGTTCTAGGAAAAAAATAATAATAAGGGGACTACATACAATGTGCCAAACATAACAGGCCATAATATGCTTCATTCACTTCAATATACCAACGCTGAGAGGTGTTGCATGCATAAAAACGCACGACGGATAAGTGCATATAGGCATTTTGTTGTTCCCTTAATTGCCTTTTCCTTCAATGCTCTATCAGTCTAACTAGTGCATAACACAAAAGCATGACACAATCCTGCATCAAAAATTTTAGAGCATAGCGCTTTCTCCATTGTCTTCAGCCTTTCACGCAGGTCTTTATTTTCGCGCGTGAGCTGCTCCAGCTCATTTGCCTGCTCTTCAGGCTCATCTTCCATGAGCTGCTGCAACTGCTTTTCTCGCAATATCCGCTGAGAATTATTATTCTTTTTCTTCTTCTCAGCTGCAGCTTTCCTCATCACCTGGAAAAATGACAGTATTAGAAAAATGTCACAATCAGTACCCATCAAGCAAACATGCAGTGAGAATTTTACACAGTGCGGGCATGCTACACAGTTGCACGACCACAAGGCCTAAATATGCTTTGTCACGACGTGTAATACGGGCTTGTAAGCGTATTATGCGCCTCCTAGTTCAAGGCAGTGGCAATCAGCCGCCGAGGAGATAAAAGCGGAGAGCTTAGTGGTGGTTTTCCGGCAATACATGCTGGTACCGTGCCGACAGTCGCCGACAGCGGCATGGCATAGTTGGTCATGCGCCCGACAATACAGCGCAATGTATACACAAACTAGCGGCCTGATTTCGATAAAATATCAGGCAGCGAATGTTAAATGTGCGCGCGCTAAACGCGCACATACCTCGCGCAAAGAACCATCACTTGACGGCCTCGTTTCTTCCGTCTCTATCCGACGGCCTCGGCGGCACCGAAATCCGTTTCTGGCGCTCGGCCTCTTCTTTTGTGTCGGCGAGATAAGCAAATAAACAAGCTTTATCCACGTTTGCAAATCACTGAACGCGGCCCATACTCTAGCTCACTTACCAAACAATCGCACGATCTGGGCTTGGTAATAACCGCTTTGCTCATTATCTTCCCAGAACACCTCGTACCACTTGTTTGCAGTGAAGTCTTTCAGGCCTTTCGGCTGGAAGCTCGGAACCGACTGATCGGAAGAACAGTCTTCATATCGTGATCACGAAATCTTACGTATGCGAACATCGCGATCGCTTCAGAGGTCGCAAACACGCACTACGCCAAATGAACTAGATCTACGACTGCACCCACGTTGCGCTGACAACAGAAACGTGCCCTGCGGCATGGGCGGTAAGGCGGAAGGAAGGCAGGCCTCAGGTGGCTAACAAACGTGGTGGCGTACAGATGATGAGGATAGCCATGCAAGCAGTTCTATACTTATTTTAAATTTTTGTCCTGGTGTAATTAAAAACTGCAAAATATGCGTAAATACAAATCATAATTTTTGTAATAAATTTTACTATAAGAGAAATGCTTTTATCAGTATAGATATGCGCAAATATGTGGTGCGTATACATTGGCCGCAACGTCATGGTCATTCCTTAGCTGACTGTTATCCAATCCAGTCCAGTTGCTGTTATGTGATCGCTGCAAGGAAGGTTATGGATGAAATGCAAAGCACACCGCGAGCGAAGAAAAGAAAAAGGTATTTAGAACCGGGCGAGGAATACGCTGTGCCAAGGACAACGTTGCTCTACCAAAAGAGGCGTGATGAAGAACGTCAACCTCCTGCAACGGTACCGAATACCTTTCCGAAAACGGGCATCCAAAACCACTCCCCTCCGACTGCTAATCCCGTCATTGATCAGCAGTCTTCAGAAATCGCAACTCCATATGCCTCTGTCAGTGATCTTCGAGAGCGGCAAAACTGCCGCGAAGAACACGAAGTCCACATCAACGACGATTGCTACAGAAAACCGGATGAAGAGAACGCGGACAGTTGTTCTGCGAACGAAGACAACGTGGACAGCTGTTCTGCGGGCGAGGACGACTTCAGCGATGATCGCTGCAGAAATGCGGACCAAGAAAACTCTGATAGTTGCCACTCTGCGGACGAAGACGATGTCGCCGACCATTGCAACAGAAACGCGGACGAAGACAACACGCACAGTTGCCGTTCTGCGGACGACGGCGACAGTGATACAGAGTTCAGTGATTTTTTTTCCATTGAGCGTCTGCCGAACTCAGACGTAACAGTTAGAGACGCCATGTTCATTTTGATGGCGTACACATCATCATCTGGATTAAACTGGGTCGACATGGAGAAGCTTGTGGGGGTGATAAACCTCTTTCTGGGGAAACCAATCCTACCCACTTCTCATTATTTATTGAGGAAAGTGTGGAAGCGCTGGGAGGCGGACATAGTGAAAGGACACTACTTTTGCGAAGAATGTGGGGCAATTATTCCCAATCCCGAGAAGCGCGAATTTTTATGTCCCAGCTGCAACACATCAAACTCGGCGCAAAATTTCTTCGCCACAGTAAGCATTGAAAAGCAGCTCGAAGTGATGCTCACAAATGACACTGTGGCCCAGACCCTGCTGACATCATTAAAAAAGAAACGGGCCACTGCATCTGATCCTGGTCCATCAGAAAACAAGGTTATTAGAGACATAACGGATGGGAAGCTCTACCAGCGGCAGATGGGGAAGACTGCATGGTCTGATGTATCGCTTAAATTCAACACGGATGTAGCTAGAGAATTCAAATGCAGTAAATCATCACTGTGGCCCATCCAAGCCGTAGTAAATGAGCTACCAGTGCCACTTCGCTGGAAGCATGTACTCTTGTGTGGCCTGTATTTTCGCAAAAGCCACCCAAACATGGCGTCCTTCCTGGAAGTTTTCATAGAAACTGTGCGTAGAGCAGTGAATTGGGAATGTGACGGGGAAAAGTATTCATCAAATATGAAGTTTACCTGCTGCTGTGTAGATGCTCCAGCACGAGCAGCTGTACTAAATATCAAGCAGTTCAACGGCTACTACGGATGCAGCTACTGTCATCATAAAGGTGTTCTTGTGAACCGTAAGTATGCTTCTAGAACTTAAATTTTTGTTTACCAGAATGTGGGCCAGCATTTTTGGGCTTTCATTTAAACTTGTATTTGTAAGGCCATCAACTCAGAGCGAAGCTGAAGTTACTGCCGTGTTTTCATGAGAAAATATGTAAGCCTTGTATAGCCTTGCCACATTACATCAAATTGTTTTGCTACAAGCCCATGTAATACAGCATGTATCAACTTGTTCTTGGCTTTAAAAGCCTGTTGCCATAGGTTTGTGCAGGTCTCTCTATAAGGATAGCCAAAGTTCATGGTACTGCCTGTATATGTCTTCTGGATAGCAGGGCACAAAATATGGCACAAAATTTGTGTCCTCCTTCCCTATGTCGATTGGGGGGCCACTGCTACCTTGCCCTCCCCACTTTGCATGCCTGTGCCTGTTACCTTAACTTTTCTGGGCCATGTTGGCCAGTTAGTCATGGGCCTGGAAATACAACCGAGGCTAGCCAAAAATAAACTCCGTTAAGGTTTATGCTGCTCACAATTGCACGAAACCTGCCAGCCAAATCAAATCTTTCTATTTCTTGTCCTAATTACAGGGTGTGTGAAGTACCCAGTGGCAGATGATGGGGTCATCCTGAGCCAAGGACAAACAGAAGTGTGAGGAGTTACATGAAATCATCACTGATATCTGGAGAGCCATCACGTGGTGTGAAGGGCTTTTCACCACTAGCCCGCCTACCTGACTTTGACCTTGTCTGGGGAGTGTGCCCGGATTATATGCATTGTGTGCTGGAAGACGTGACAAGGCAGCTTGCAGACACGTGGTTTGGCTGTGTCCAGCCTGCTTCATACATTGGAGTTCCTGCCACACTCAGTCAAGTCAACACAAGGCTATTGAGCATAAAGCCCCCTCAGTGGTTTACAAGGCTGCCACGTAGCATTGAGGAAAGAGCGCTATTGAAAGCAAGTGAGTTGAAATGGTGGCTTCTGTTTTATTCTGTTCACTGTCTAGAAGGCATCTTGCCAGAGGAGTATTTGCACCATTTCTGTTCACTCGTGGCAGCGGTCTACATCCCGCTCAAGGACGAAATGACGAAGGAGGACAGCCATGAAGCTATGGATAAACTATCATGATTTGTGCTTAGTATGGAGGAGTTGTATGGTCGTGAGGCAATGACTTTCAACGTGCATCAACTCCTGCATTTGCCAAAGAGCGTGTTGGAGCTAGGGCCGCTGTGGTCGCGCTCGGCCTTTGTTTTTGAGTCCGGAAATGGCATGCTTCTCAAGCTCATTTGCGATGCGAATGGTGTATCACTGAAAATACTTGAGCGGTTTGCCATGAGACTCCAAATAACAAAGCTGGCAAATACTCTCAATCCAACATGTCAAATGCAAGCTGTGTACGACACCTTAATGCCTTCCTCATGTGCAGGCAAAAGCTCCACTGATAAGCCACTGGGAAGAGGCACTCTGTTAAATGAAATGGATGAGCAGGTGCGGTGTGCTGTCCAGGAGAAGCTTGGGCAGGTTCTTCCATTAATGAAATTTAAATGCATGGATGTTCATGGACAACGTCTTAATGTAGAAGGTTACAGGCGCGCAAAAAAGACACGGAACTGTATATTCAGGTGTGTACAGGGAAAGTACTACATTCTGGAGAGTGTATTTCAGTTGCCGGACAGCACTTGTTTGTTGTTGTGTACATGCCTGGCTTCTGAAAGTTATAGGGATCTGCCACATATCCGCAAATGTGCCAAAACTTCCAAGAAGGTAGTGCTGGCTGCTGACAAGGTTAGCAGTGTTTCAGTTGCCATGGATGTTGGCCGTGTTTGTTATGTTGGAGACATGCCAAATTTATTTGAGAAGGACCGAATGATTGGCTTTCTTGTTATTTTCACTTCTATTATTTCTCTTCATTTTTATTCTTTTGGTTTGCATCACACTTTAGCTGGTACAGCCCTTACTAAGACTCTGCAAATGAACTGGGTTCTTGCAGTGTATTTACTGCCAGTGAAATGAAAATGAAAATTGGTTTTTGGGGAAAGGAAATGGTGCAGTATCTGTCTAGCATATACATACATACATACAAGTTTTATTCTCCACAAAGAAGTGGAAGGAGGCGGAGGGAAAAGCCGTACATTTGCGGCTTGAAAAATCCTCCGCCCCCTTACAGTGCATACAGCAGCAGAGCGGGACAATAGACAGTCACATTTTTTTTGTTGCAAAGAAGCAAAACATAAAAAAAATAAACAGCACTATATCGCATCACAAAATAAAATAAGCCTAAATAAGAGTTTTAATAGAACACTGGGTTTGGACTCCTGGAAAAACATTTTTTGTTTTTGAAAAGTAAACAATGCAATGTAATTGACCATAAAGATAGACCTGTGCGTTCATTCACAAAAAAAGAGCATGAGTAGCAAAATATTTGTACATATTGGGAAGAGACATATTGGATACATCAGCGCCTTCTTTTTCTGCAGCATTCAGTAATCGCGGAAGGTTATACCGGAGTGTTTGTTGTCCATAGGCAGTACGACATTTTGGAACTTTCCATCGTTCTGGAGTTCTGGTGCTGTAGATGGGATAATTGGGTTTTAGTTCTGCCATTTCAGTAAAAACTGTACTCTCTCGTTGGACACTTAAACGGTACTGCCTGCATAATTTGTATTCGTAAATATTTCTTACTTTCAATAAATTAAGCGAAGCAAAGATATCTGAAGAAGGCGCTGTGTATTCAACGTTTTCAATTATTCGTACTATTTTTTTCTGTAGCCTTTCAAGCTTCAACAGATTAGTTTTTGTTGATGTTCCCCAGACTAAATGAGAGTAGTTTAGGTGGGAAACAAAGAGAGCGTTATAGACCATTAGTTTAACTGTTTTTGGAAGAGGGGGACACCTGGGGACACCTGAACTGTGGGATAAGGAATATTGGTTGTGATATTTTTGTATATTTTTTTGTGTTTGTTCAGTGTCAATCATCTCTTCATTGTAGTGTGTGGTATTTCCTGTTTGCATCTTGTTTTTCTCCAATCTCATTCCCCTTTTGTCATTGTGTGATGTTTTTGTCTACTATCTTCATCTTGTGTTTCTTCATTGTGAGTGGCCTGTTCTTGTTAGTGTGATAATTTTTCTGCTGTTTTCATCTTGTGGTTTTTCCCTGAGAGTCACCTCATATTGGTAGTGTGTGATATTTTTAGTGCAATTTGGTTTTGTTTCTTCAGTGCATCTAGTTTGTTTTTAGGAGTCTTGATAGCTTGTTTGCTGTTTTCACCTTTCTTGTATTTCGTGCCAAACTCATAAGTCGTAAACATTCACTGTTTATCTCTGGCCTCACATGTGCAATATTGTATTCCTATGTGTTTACAACTTCACCTGCGACAATTTGTCATGCTCTGCCAAATCATTACAGTGCATTCTGTAATTTTTTGAAAACATAGTCCAAAAAAGACACGGACGACATTGATGTGGACGGGGCAGGTGCTAACTTGCAACTTTATTTTAGTAAAGCCACCACGTCGAATATACAATGTGCCTTTTTTGCGCTATGTTTTCAAAAGACTTATCGTCTAGCCCAAACTAAGCCACTGTTGCATTCTGTAAAAATTCAGTTTTGAGTGGGCATCATGCAAATGCATACAAAATTGGTACCACTGCCTCTTAGGAGTAATAAAGCGATTGGATACCAGTTTAAACTATATTAAGTCTATGCCTGATAGGCATCTGAGTAGATCTAGTACAGCATGTCCAAACCAATGTGCATGCAGATAGACCAATATCATTCTCTACTGGGCCCATAAATATTCAGATACAACCAATACAACCATGTCTACTTGACCAGTAAAAGCCAATATGTACCAGCTATGGGACCAGTTCAAGTTTCTACTGGTCGTGTAGAAATCCAAATACAACCATTAGGTATACCAACAAAACCCATAAAATACTGTATTGGACCAGTACACATCTCTATGGGACATTTCTATGGGACATTTTTGGACAGAAATTCACTGATGCGAGCGGTGTGGGTTTGGGCGCAGTTCTTGCCCAGCGAAAGCCTGGGTATCCAGAATATGTTGTCGCTTACGCCAGTTGCGCCCTCACCAAGGCGGAATCGAACTATTCTGTCACAGAAAAAGAATGTCTTGCCATCATTTCGGCGACTGCCAAGTTCCGACCTTACATTTACGGCCGCTCCTTCTATGTCGTCACAGACCATCATGCCCTCTGCTGGCTATCCTCCATCAAAGATCCTTCTGGCCGACTCGCCCGCTGGGCTTTACGTCTCTAAGAGTTTGATATTCACGTCATTTATCGCTCTGGCCGGAAGCACTCGGACGCCGATGCCCTTTCTCGTTCCCATGCGATTCAGCCTCTGCCCTCGTCTGTGCTTACGATTTCTCGCCGTTCGACGTCCATGATATGCTCTGCGAACAATTGAAGGATCCTTGGATCTCCTCGCTGCTCACCTTCCTGAACAGCTCCTTGCCGCATTCTTCATCCCGGACCCTTCGCCGCCAAGCCCACCACTTCGCCGTTCGTGATGGCCTCCTATACTGCCGTAACTACCTCTCCGACGGGCGGAAGTGGCTGTTGGTGATCCCTCGACACCTCCGTGCTGCCATCTGCGCCTCTTTCCACGCCCCTCCACAATGCGGCCACGCTGGTGTACTGAAAACATATGCTCGCGTTCGTCTGCGATATTACTGGCGAGGTATGTACCGCTACATACGTCAGGACATTCGGTCGTGCACCGCCTGCCAACGTCGCAAGAAACCTCCTCACCCCACCGCCGCTCCTTTGCAGCCGTTACATTGCCCTGGCCGTCCCTTTGACCGCGTCGGCCCGCGGTCTTTATGGCCCGCTTCCAACTACATCGGCTAAAAATCGCTGGGTCATCGTGGCGGTTGACCACCTAACACGTTACATCGATACGTCGGCTCCCAGATCTGCTACCGCAAACTATGTCGCTCGCTTCATTCTACACAGTCTTGTTCTTCGTCACGGTGCCCCGAAAGAACTCCTAAGTGACCGCGGTCGTTTTTTTCTCTCGGACGCTGTCGAGGCCCTGCTAAAGCAATGCCACAATCGTTCATCGCTGCACCAGCGCCTATCACCCCCAGAACGGCATGACTGAGCGGTTCAACCGCACACTCAGTGACATGCTCGCCATGTACGTTGACTCCGGCCACTCCAACTGGGACCAAGTGCTCACTTTCGTCACGTACGCGTATAATACGGCTACGCAGACAACGACGGAGTTTTCTCTTTTCCTTCTCTTATATGGCCGGGAGCCTACATCTACCATGGACACCATCCTTCCTTATCGCACTGAGCCTTCCGAGACCACATCACTTTCCGAAGCTCACCTTTATACCGAAGAATGCCGGCAACTTTCACTACGCAGCTCCAATGGCATCAGAAGCACCGTCGGAATTCCTCGAACCCTCCCGCGTCATACCTATCTGGCGCCCATGTTTGGCTCTGGGTGCCTTCCTCTACTCCCGGCCTCGCCACAAATCTGCTTTCTCACTATCACGGACCTTACCGCGTGGTGCAACAAACTTCTCCCGTGAATTACATCGTTGAGCCGCTCGCCCCTTCTGCGGACCACCGTCGCCGGGGGCGCAAATCTGTGCATGTCGAGCGTCTCAAGCCTTATTATGATCCGCCCATGCCTTCCTCCCCGTAAGTCGCCAGGGTGGCTCCTTTATTTGGCGAGGAAGTAACTGTAATGGGACAGCAAGACTGTCCTGTCTTGAGTGTGCTTGTCTTCGTCTTTTAGCGCCTGTACGCTTTTTGCGTAAACCATGTAATGGGACCGACCGCCAGGAGTTCGAGCAGCGCAGAGAAGAGGTAGACAAAGTGCAGCTGTGATTCTCGAGTGACGCCTGTGAGTGTGTCCGTCGTGCCTCCGTCCGACCAAAGCCTACCGACCTGCGGTTCGAATAAACACCTTCACAATTACTATATAAGTCTACGATTGCATTCTCTCCAGAGTAAGGTGGGGTGAAAAGGGATGTATTTGTCGAAAAATATTGTGAAATGTTTTTTTCTGATTATTTTTAGTTTACTGCATAAAAATATATAGTTTACTGCAACCACTTCAACACATTTATAAAGAGGCATGCCTTGTGCTCTGCGTGGCAGAGATTGCTGGCTCTGTCAGTACCTTTTTAATAGCAGTGGCACCCAAATGAGGCAGTGTCGGAAAACAAACCCTCTCCAATTACCCTTTATCTCTCATATTCGCTGGCCTTTGTGATTGCTGCGATAGAGGGAAAGAGACTACCGCATAAGTATCGACTAAACGCAGGGAATCTGTGAAAAAATCCGTTTTCTTTTAATCTCCGAGGCAGAGCTTCATGTAAAAGTGTTCAATAGACATGTCAGCAACTTGTACTATCACATATGAGACTGCTTTATAAAATAGGACAACTATGCAACAGGTGAACAAGCCCAGGTATAAAAACGGGGTTCTAAATCGAAGTGCAGTGCAAATGGCATTGAACAGGAGCAGCTGGCCAAATTTGCGGCACCTGACCGACATGTAAAGAGCAATAACGATACTTAATATTTCATACAAGAGATTCCTTGTATTTAACTAAAGAGAACTCTCCAAAAGCACAAAGCACCTCAGTGTTCAAGCTACTGGTAATAGTACACTAAAGAGCAAAGCTTAATGCCCACTATTTGCTTCGAATGGCCAACAAATGAATGTGACCGCACACAACAGCACAACCTGGAAGTCCAATCCAAAACTGCAACTGTCAGGCAGCCGCTATATGCAGTGTCCTCACAAGGCATTCTAAAAGGGGGCCTGCACAACGTGTAAAGATGAACACAAAGGTAGCTTTATCAGAGCACATCCTGAGCACATAAAGCACTAAAACCCTCAAAACACCCACCCAACCAATTCCATCTAACATGTGATAAAATAGCTGAGTTCTCCAGGCAGGATTTAGTTCACTGGGGAAAAATGTTTCGTGCAAATTATGCACCAAAATTTTCTTGTATATGCAAGGCTCAGAGGAAATGAGGCTGGGCCAAGTTGAAATGAGTTCATATTTGTGCAACACGGACGGACGAAGATAAAGGACAGAAGAGCTATGAAACAAGTGCAGTTCTACTGAAGATCGTTTGAAATAAGCAGCAAATTATGTGCAGTAAAACAGGAGCAAAATAGAAAAGTGACAGCTTTGCAAGCATCTATGACAACAGTCATGGCCACCTAAATGGGTGTGCATAGTTTATCGTGGCGTTTTGACTTTTAAAGGCACCTCCAAATAACCTCAGTCTTTGCTGTCGCCTGCTACGTTTTACTCCTTTCTGAAATGTACTGCATTGCCCTGCGGGACCACCAGTTACCTTGCCTTCGCATTACATGCCCTGCCCATGCCAATTTCTTTATTTTCGCTAGGATATCTTCCTGTCTCTTCACGTTATCCCTGTCATTTTCCTTCTCATATTTTTCTGCACTTTCCTCAGCTTAAACTGAAGCTTTTTTCTGGTTGGATTACCATTGCACCCAAGGTCACTGCCCACAAAAGTGGAAACGCTGAAACAGTCACGGCCATTGTAAGAATGCATGCCAGGTCAAGCACATTACCCATGTTACTAAGTGCTACTTGAGGAGTTGTTTACCAATGCTCTGGTTTCTCCTGCAAGATGTGTACTCGACAATCAGGATGGTGTGTCAATATGCACTTGAAATGACATTTAAATTCATTAAAAGATCCAACAACCTTCTATTCATCAAATGACTATAACTCTTGTGGCTGCGGACTAAATTTTACTAATGCTTGCATTTTCATGAAATGCATTGCTTACCGCGCATGCTAAATGGCTGAAACTGTTCTGATAGGACACAACTCCAGTCCTTTTGTCAGCCAACCTTCAATGATATGTAACCAGATTGACTTCCTTAATTATTTGCAACTATTGCCAACCCTGCAATTGCACGCACCTGGCTTTAGTTATCTTTTTCCCACTTTATTCTTGTTTTGGCTCTTTGCTTTTTTTAATTTCGTTGCATATAATTTGTTTTTCAATAGACCATCCAAAGGATAGTGCTTGCATAATCTCTCTTTTGTCCTCAATTTTCCGTACTGCACACATATAAATGCAAGTTTCACACACAAGGACAAATGGTGATAGCTACCAACAGGCCTTTGCAAAAAAAGTAGTCTGGCTGGCAGATGCATAAGGCTCATTCTTCGTGGCAAAAATTAGACGATGCAAGTTAAGCGGACAAGTGCTCGTGCAGCTAAGCCACACAACTACCAGCATAACACACACATAGTTTTACGTAACATGCACACATCTAGAAAAACCAGCTGACAGGTACAACGGTACACTGAATGAACATGTGGCGCATCATCTGAGTGAATGTTTACATGTGGAACTTCCAGAGGCTGGATTAAGCAAGAGGATGCTTGTTCACACTGATGACACAGAACTCATCAGGCACCGCAAGTTGTACAAAAATGCAGAGCACAACCACACAAGGCAACTGCTGTAAACACAACGTGACCAACCAAAAAAACAATTGCAAAACAGTAACAAATGGGTAACACGCATGATTTGCAAAGTCAAACAAGCATCACTGAGGAGCATGGTAGACACCTTTTATGTATGAGAAAACACCATTGTTGCTTCTGTACTTATCGTGCCATGCGTTTTATTTCTTCAGCTAACCTACTGCCCTGCAACTCACACCACCTATATTACAAGAGCTCTGCCTCAAACTATGAATAACTGTCATTTGACATCATTTAATTGGAGCTCACAATTGGGCTGATCAGGGTTAGAGTCCCTCTAACAATGCAAACAATGTAGGAACAACTGAAAACACCTCAAACATGTAGGTTTTGCCGTAAAGTGTAACCTATGTCCACGTATCCTAAAATTTTGTCAACACTGCAACTTTTTTTCTTTTGCAGCTGTTTGTTTCCAGGCTCTTTAGTAGAGGGTTTATGAGGTTGGCTATTGTATCCGTGTTCTTCGAATAAAACTTCAGCTGTGAGAAGCACTCGTGTTGTGTCATCCCTCATCTTGTTTTCCCGTGTTTTATGTTTCTAAGGTGCACCTGCACACTACAAGGCATACCGCAACTCACGCTAGGAAATGAAAGGATGGAAAGAAGCACAAAAGTACGACCAAAGCATGTGGGAACATTACCAAGGCTGTAAGATGCGGAGTTGTGAGAGTTGGTTCAAGGGATAAGATGGGTTGCGCATATCGAACGTTCAACAAAAGAGGACAAAACAGGACAGGTGCTAACTAACAGCACGTTTATTCGAAGAACAGATGTGTATACATGTCTTTGCCAGTGCCGCAGAAGGGCATCAAAAGCAGATAGACAAGAAAATATCTATATCACCGTGCCTTCGAGAAAACAAACCTCATTGTTATAGTTTGATCAACGTGTCACTGCCACATTTTTCTTTTTCATTCTTATTGACAAAATATTCTTCGATTGGTGCCAGTTCTTTTTTGTTATTGCATTTCAACAGAATTCAACATAATCTAGCAGAGGCTCGCATTTGTGCGCTAGGCAATGTGCCCATAAGTGATGCTGTTGATGGTTTTCAATTGCCTTCTCATGCTCATGAATGCAAACATAAATACGGTGCCCTGTCTGCCCTATGTAAACTTTGCCCTAGGCAAAACAACATTTCGTCATACTGGGCTGAAGACATCATCCAGACGTTTCAGGTGGTCAGAAAATTTTGACGAAAAGATGACAAAATCACCCAGGTAGCAAAGGCAAGTCTTTTGTTAGTGAACTCTGAGAACCGTATCAATTATGCGCTCGAATTTAGAGGAAGTGTTACACAGCCCAAATTGCATAATGATGAATTTGTATTATCCATCTGGTCGTGAAAGCTGTCTTTTCTTTGTGATCTTCACGCATTGGTATTTGCCAGCAACAGGAGCACAGGAGGGGACTGGAGAAAAAAGAGCACGATATTCTATGTAAAAATGTATACTGAATAATCATCCTTTTGCAATAATACGACTGGCAAGGACCAAGGACTGAATGCAAGACATGGTGTGGCAATGCAGCACATCAACAACTGCCTGGATAATCTGGTGTTCGGAATTAGACACTCTTACGGGCAGCGATGAATGGCCACAGATCCATCAGTTTTGTTGTGAAGGGTGGCTGCAGATGCTTAGACCAAACTGCAGAATGGATATCGAAAACAGAGGCGTCCCTTCTCCAGGATGGCAATCAAGGCTTGAGCCTGGTCTGAGGTGAGGTTGGGGCTGGTGGTACCAGAAAGAATAGCACTGAAGGGAGCAGAAGAGGTGAGCAGGTGGCACAGCTTGTCAAGCGTCATAGGCTGAGCAATTCTGTCTGAAGCAACGAGTGGCCCGTAGAGACGAACCACATAAATGTTAGCTGTGGTATAACTACTGCTGAACCTGGTTAGAGAGTGAATGCTGTGGTATTGGGAAACTAGGTGCCGCTTGGTGTCTGTAACGTTGAGTGCATTCCGCACACTGGATAGACAGCGTGACCACCCTGCCACCCTGGCAGTTAAATTAATGGTTGATCGCGAGAGGTTGGTCACCCAATGAACGATGCTTCAAAACCTCCGAGACGTAGACAGTTCACGAGGCAGTTCGGCATAGCTGCGGTTGAGTGAGGTCATGGCTGTCATATGACTAGGCAGAGGCAAGCGCTCGGTTTCGGCGGTGGTGGTGGCTCAGTGATGTCAGAGCTGTCATGCGGTTTCTTCTTGGTTCATGGTCAAACTCGTGCACACAATGCACATGGCGAAAAAGCTACACAGGGGAGTAGTAAAGCATTCGCTTTAAAACAAAGAAGCGATGCAACAGTAAAAATTCCTTGGGACAGAAAGTGCGGGCTCAGTATGACCAATACATCCCCATTTGCAATATGGTACAAACACGAGTGGAATAATAATGTCCCAGCCAGAATAAAGGACATGTTCGGCGGCTGCAACCAAGCAGTGAAATGCTTGTTCAGAGAGGTCACAGTTGCCTGTTTCAGTAACCTGAAGGGTTGGTTGGCAGCACTAAATAACAATGGATGCTGATGAAAAAAAATCCCAGCCAAGAATAAGTTGATCAGCACAGGAAGAGAGCACAGCGACCTCGATGATGGCGGATGCCGCTGATAGTGACCCGAGGTGTGCACAGCCTTAAGGATGTATCGGAGCCTGATTACGAGTACGTAAATGCCGACTAGAGTAGGGAGTACGGATTTTTTCAAATGTTAACAAAAGCCAGAATGGAAGATGGAAAGAGCGGCGCCGATATGAATTATTGCTTTGACAAAAGTTCCTTAAACTTTTACGAACAACATATTAAACAGTGCCAGAGGAGGAATTGTAGGATGAGGTGGCGGTGCAGTTTTATCTGGAAACTGCAGAAGTCAGTTTTTCAGGCGACAGTCCAAGGGTGAAAGGGTGAGTGAAGGGTGTGGGGGCATGATGCAGAGATGGTGAAAGCTTGGTCAGGATGATAGGTCAGGATGATGGTCAGCAGGGAAGGGGAATGACGAGGGTCGATAAAGTCGTATTTTGGGTGGTACGGTAGCAGCAGGTACATGTCGCGTCGAATAGCGCTGTAACTGTCACGTTCGTCATGCATGCGCCGGTAACAGACACTGGCGACACGGCCAAGAATGCCGCAGTAAAACATATGGGCTGGGGTGAACGCAGACACTACATGCAGGATAAGCACAGGGGGAAGCTCTTGAAGAAAATAGCGAGGTTCTGTAGCACAGGTTTAGAGTGGGACAGCAGGAAAGATGAGGGTGGTGTTGCAGCAACTTCCGTATACGTTCGATGCAGTGTGAGAGAGGTGGTTCTTGGCTGAAGGGGCGCATGAAGGAGGCCAGCTCATCCTTGATCATTTCACGCAAATGGGAGGAAGGAGGAGAGGGTGGGAAACAGGCTCCAGATGATGAAATGTAGCCATGGAGTTCTTCGTGGACAATCGAGCAAATCAGGGTGTGCAAGTTTGCATCACCAGAGAGGCGGGAATCGCAGGTTTCTTGAAGTTGGAGTGACTGCAGGTCGTCGAGACACTGATACGTGGTGCGAACGTCCAGTATCGTGGAAGGGCTATGGGCAGCGAAAATAAGCCGATGCCTTTCAGGACATGGCAATCACAGCCTGCTTTAGGTATAGCGCTGTTCATACGGAAGCAAAGAGCAAGCATGTTCTCAATGTAGGATGGTTAAACCTCTCCTGGAGGCTAAACGTGAGTGTCCAAACTTTTATTGTAGACTGGAGGGCCAGCTTGGACGGTCCCAAATATATGGCGAAACTGCGACGAGAATTGTGCCGGTCAGGAATTGTGTTCATGGTTGAGAAAGCAAGTCTTGGCCACATCAAACAAATAAAAGGAGAGGTTGATAAGATTCCATAAAAACGTCCCAGTTGCTGAAAGTGCTTATGCAATCGTACTGCTGCAGCTAGTTTTCAATTTCGTCACCACGAAGGCTCACAAAAACAGGAAGATTATGCCGCAGGTGCTCACCGTCCAAGTAGGCTGGCCTGGCAGCGCAGGGACAGTAGTTACAGTTGATCCCAGGCTGCAGGTGGAAGGATGGTGGACTGGGCTGAAGACTGGTGTCGACACACTCCATCGTGGCAGGTTAGCCGACCAAGCGACGAACGGAACTTAGCTCTAGGAGGCTAGGGAGAGGTACTGAGGGACGAAGAGCCACCTCCAGCTTATGCGAGACTGAGAACGTTCAATATGCGCAGCACATCTTTCTATTTTCAAGGCACCTGCCACTCCAAATACCATCCTCTTTCATTCTGCCAGGCCTTGCGGCCAATGTGTTGCCCGGAATATACGCTTGTGCTGTATTCAACTTAATGCAATAGAAATATAACACAATGTTCATCAAATTCATAACATACCTCTAAAGACAAGCAGAAAAATGTAATTCTGGGGATAAAACAGGCATCAGGACCGCATCATAGCAGGAATGAAAGATGCAGCACTGACGAAGCAGCTTTTTCATAAATGGCATTTGACACTAGACAAGAGTGCAGTATGCCAAGCATAAAAACTGTGAGCATAAGATGTGCAAGCAGCAAAAAATGAAGTTGGCAAAACCAACAACCGCAAGGATACCACATTCTGAACAGCAGCTATAAAAGCAACAAAACGTTCACACGAAGGAACAACGTAAAAGCTGTGCACTTGTACCACCTACTCTCAGAAGTGTTACACCTCTGGCAAATTCGGACCTTTTGTAAGCATGTGCAGAAAAAATAGAAAAGGCAGCACCTGCTCAAGGCAGTGAGTTGGCCTCCTCCTAGATTCTCAGCACCAGGATTAGCCATGATCCTCCTTGCCGAAACTTTTCCCCCACTGCATAAACGGCAGGGTCAATATCTATGAAAATAGTCTGCATGTATCGTCATGACATGAACTTAACCTTGATAGCAGCTTCAACTCAAATATCACGCAAATGCATAAGTAGCTGCTATAGATGGCACCAGCTATACCAGTGACGCATTGGATGTGCAGCAATCTGAGCAAGCAACGGCAAGCAACAAGCCAGGCACACTGGCCGGTGGCCGTCATCCTCCTCACCCTCAAGTAAGCAGGGAGCAGACCATGGCTCATGTTACACACGGTGTCGTCTCTCAAGCTGCTGTGCAGCAGCAGACTCACCTTTGTATTTCTCGTAACCAGACCTATGTAGCCTCGACTGAAATAAAACATCAGTTATCCCCATGTTAAATGAGCCCTCAGTTCATTCAGCCATCACATATTAATAGACAGGTATGCAACATGCGTGTCCAAAGCATAAAAGTACTATCAGCACCTCAATCATAGAGAAGATTGTACCACCGGTCAGTCAACAGAACTGGCAACACAGCAGAGCAATGGTAAGCCTTCAAGCAGAGCTTCATGCTTTATCTCAAAGGAACCAGCACAATGAGAGCACTGTCAGGCCGGCAAGTAGCACCTCCAACTGTTGGAGGCTCCACACTTCTGGAAATTTATAAGACTTTGGACTTCGGGGAACTGACAGAAGCGAGACCACACCAAGAATTTGACTTCATGCATGCATTGGGCCTTCTTGACACACTTCTTACCAAAACACAATGCTGAACTAGCGATATGTCTTCCGATTGCAAATGCAGCACCTGGAAGAGCAGTTCAGTAACTTCCTCATGGACTTAAAATTAAATGCACATGACTGTGGTTTTGGAAATGAACAAAATAATTCACTCCGTGACCAGATTGTCTGTGCAATATATGACAACAGCGTGCAAGTAAACATCCTAAAGTTCAATGATCCGAAGTCTTCAGAGTGTGTCTTGCTGCCGACAGTACAAAATTTCACCGAAGTTCACGCTGCTAAAAAGCATAACTGCCACACATTTAAGAGTAAAAGCCCGAAAGCAGATGGGAAAACTTCTTTGATGGAGATGCCACGAAAATACAAGTACTGCAGAGGAAGCCAGCAATGCAAAAGAGCAGCCTGCCCAGCTAGACAGAAAACGTGCATGACGTGCAAAAAGCATATCCACTTTGTGGCAGTGTGCGAAAGCAGCAAGGTAGTGGCTGGTGTGGACATTGATTGTGACAAAGAGAAATTAGGACATTTTGGCAGTCAGCAGCGAAAAGCACTGCTCAGTCTACACACTCCTAGAAGTGAATGGAAACAGTGAGGTTTCAAGTACATAGTGCAGCAGCAGTTGATGCGATATCAACCAAAAATGTCGATCCACAGCACCTGAAAGCGTGCTCAACGACACTGTGGGCATGGAATGAAAGTGAAGTTTCCTGAAAAGGCAAAGGATGCCCTAGAATTTGTTGTTGGAGATGAGCTCATACCTCTAATCGATATATTTTGCCCATAAGACCAGAAACTGCAGTTCTGATGATGTAGGCAAGAAGAGGTCTGTGATCGCAGCAACAAAGAAAAATTTAAGCGTGAGAATATGCATCAACCCACAAATGCTAAATGAACCACTGGAACAAGAGCACCACATGCTTCCCATTCTAGACAATTTCTTTTCAAAACTGCACCTACAAGAGGGATAACAGCAGTTTAGCCTCGATGAAGAATCATGCCTCAAGGCCACGTTTTAAACAGCGACAAGTTGATAACGATGGTTCCGCCTACCAATTTGGACCATTTGGAAACCTGGTCAAAAGTGAATCTTACAGAAGAAACTGTATATGGTGCCTGAAGGCGTCAACGAGTTCTGTACATAGCAGAGGACATTCTTGTCTATGGAGCAAATGAAACTGAAAATGACGCCCATGAAAATCAGAACAGAAAACTCGAAAGCTTTCTTCATTGCTTCAGAGAGATTGGATAACATATAACATATGAAGAAGACTTGACTGTGCCCAACCACTAACTTTTCCTGGGACACACACTGAGAAAAGAGGGACTAAAAGTGGATATCGATAAGATGAAGGCCCCTAAAGAAATGCCTCAACCAAGTGACGTCATAGGCATGCAGTGCTTTTGCAGAATGATCGACTACCTCTCCAAACCTGCCAAAAATTTCACAAGTGCACTGAGAAAGCTCACAGTCAAAGGCCTACCATGGCAGTGGTGATACGAGCAAGAGCAGGTATTCCAGAGTGAAAAAGGTGCAGTGACAAGAATGCCTTTTCTCACACAACATGGCATGCGAAAGCGAGTTGAAATAGTGTGCTGCTAGCGAGCTCTGAGAAGCAGCGGCTCTCCTTAAGAACCGAAAACCATTGTTTGCTAGCACAGCACAGCACTTAGGACAAAGATGTGCAACGCCCAACTCAAAAAAGAAATTCTAGCGATTTTCTTTTCACTGCACAAATTTCACCAGCAGAGTTTTGAAACAGCAACATCATCTGTGACCAAAACCTGCTACAGTAGATCATGTATGAAATACCACATCAAATGCCAAGGCGGCTGCAAGGGATGATACTCCAAATTCAAAGATACAACTTCAGCATTCAACAGAGACCAGGAAAAGAACATCCTCTAACCGTCACTGTGTCAAAGGCATTCCTTCCCAGTCAAGGCAGCGAAAATCTACTCAAAAGCACCAGTGTTGTGAACTACCTTCCAGTGTGCAAGGAAACTCTGGAGAAAATTTGTGATGCTGCGAAGAAAGATGACTCCCTGCAAAAAGCTAATGGCAATCATCTTGTCAGGATGGCCCCAAGAAAAGCACCAAGTGCCCAAGCATCAAATGTCCACCACCCATCGATCTAGAGATGAACTCACAGTAGAGGATGACCTCATCTACAAGGGATTTTGAGGAAATTTGTGCAACACCACTTCGGTACCTCTCTTACTGTGGCAGAAGTCCACGACGCAGGTAAACCAAGGCACGACAATTAGCGCGCCTCGAAGCCACTGGACGCAAACAAAGCTGCACAGGCAATCACGTTGAATGGAGACAACGGCAAACTGTGCACCTTCGGAGGTTGCCTTTGTTTTGCCTACAAAAAGCATGCAATAAAAGCAGCGCTGCGCTTGTGGCAGGATAACCACTACACCGTGCCGCTAGTGGGTGCCTGATTACAAACCGTCCGTACGTCGAGCATGCCCGGCTGTACAAGGTATGCGGCTTGGTTGGCTTGGCTTGGCCCGATGGTGGTGTCGCACGTCACAATTCCCACAGGTGACGTCACAAATCTTTGACAATTACTAAGGCCACCTCTCTACGTCACGCTGATGCACAAGCGATGGGTCCTGCTTCTAAGAGCGAGCATTTGTGTTAAACTTTAAAATACGATCAAATATGTTTTATACACCAGTTACGTTCAATACTTGCCTATGAAGACCCTTATGTACAGAGTAGCGTACAAGCTTCGCACTTTAGGTTTGATGTCTCTACCACTTTAACAAATATACAACACAGAACATAAACGCCTGACGACAGAAATAAGATAAGAAGCGAGGTGCAAGTTAATAAGAGTGCCGCGAATATAAACAGTTCTTTTAGAAGATCCTTTCTTCCGTCTTCATCGCTGCTTCGACTGCCGTCACCACTACGTGACAAGAGAAAAGGAACAAAAATGGCTAGGAACAGGTTACGTATACAAATTCCATTGCGGTCCTTCATGTTCCGACTGATCTGCTCCTTTATGCCAAACTCTCCAATTGCCTATTCTCCTGCCCTGATGCTCTGCAATCGGGTTCCTTTCCCACACCGTCCCATACTAGCTGGACTAGCTTGGAGCTGAAGGTGAACAGTGCCTGCTCATGCAGCAGGCCATCGACACCATAGGTGCCTAATGTTTTGTGCCTGAATAAAGTCTTATACTAATACTACTTATTTACACACGCTTGTATATGTATGAAAGCATTGTATAGGTAGCCAACATCGTGACCATTCTACGTTATCTATGTTTGGAGAAAATGGAAGCTGCGCTGTAACAAAGTGCGACGTTTTCTACGCTACGTAATATTGCTGCGTCGTGTGCTCAATTCAGGGCTGCGCACACCACCTGAGAGCGGCGTCGCATACTTGCGCGAACGGCGCCTGACAACGGCCCCAGCCGCCATTGACCAGGCATAGAAAAATAGAGGAGGCTATGGCCAAGGTAAGGGGAGGCGTACTGGCTGGAGCACCGTGGCCCAGGACACGTCGGACGCTGCGACCACCGGGTGTGGAAGTGCGAGCCGCGCTGACTCCCTCGTCATCGGCAAGCACAGTGCAGCGAACAACCATATGTAGTGGCTTTCGGCACTACATATGGCGCTGACTACCTCGTCATCGGCAAGCACAGTGCAGCGAACAACCATATGTAGTGCCGAACGCCATTAGCCAGACGTGTGGAGTTTGACTGATTTGAACGTCGCATGTGTTTATCAATGCGATATGCTTGTGAGGCCTGTTTCCCGAGGCTTTTGGCAAACGAAAACAGCACAGTGCCTGCAAACCAGACAGAAGTAGGATGAGAGCGCCTGGAAAATGTCCGTTCCTCAGCATCTCAATAGAGGCGCAGCGTTATGTTTTCGATAATGCCTTAAAAACTGGCCCTTAATAGAACGCTCCTTCGCCACTGGTATGAATATTAAAAGGTCATACCAGCGGCGTCGTGTTCCTAAAATTGTCATTTTGAGGACATGTTTCTGAACACGCATGCATGAAAATTATCAGAAAAAATAATGCTTGTATATATATATATATATATATATATATATATATATATATATATATATATATATATATATAGGCTCATGTGCGTGTGTAATCTGCATTCTAAACATTGACTTCCATTAAGTTTTACTTCTTGAGATGCATTACTGCGTGCGCTCGAATCTGAAGTTTTTATCCCTTTGACAGCATGCATGCCCAAAGTTTCTCATGTTAAGTATAAACCGTACTTCGTTGTCCAACTACCTTCACAGCATGGATTGGAGCCACTATTTTTTCCCCGTGCTAATCGGCTCGTGTTCTCACGAGGCGCGCCGCCCCGCTTAGCCTGCTAGGCTGAAAAAGCATCGTGCCAGTGGCAGGAGCTCGAACAGTTCTTGACAAAAGGGGAACGCGTAAAAGAACTGCTTTCACTGCTTCTTTCGAATTCTTTTCATGAAACGGCGTTCTTGAAGTAACCTCAGACGCGCTTTGTTTGCGATATTTTCTTTCTGTTCTTTTGTATGTCATTATTGCTGTTTTATCCCCTATCTTGATTGCATATGTTGCTCTTCATGTTGCATGCGGCCCTGTGTGTAGGGGCCGAGGGGCATGTCAAGCCACATCTTACTGACTTTTTTCCTTGACCCTCTCCATGTGTACTTGGGAAGTAAAGAATAAAATTGAGGCGGATGGTGCCCTAAACTGTACTCGCAAAGCAGGCGACGCGAACGTAGCAGGCGATGGGGTCGACAGGGTTCCACTGGGCTCACCAGAAATGCTCTGCCCGTTCGTGTTATAGCCTTGAGCTGCCGCCAGACTGCGGCAGTGGCGGTGCCGCTTTTTTGCGTTCGAAGTGACATCAGCGTGTTTCCAAAGACCCGAAGGTGCAGCAGTGGAAGTTCCGGTTACGTCACCAAACACAAAGACGCAAGCAAAACAAAACGATTAAGCGCTTAGGTTTGTTCGAGCATACCACATATTGCACAAACTGAAATCCGCTGTTAATAAAATGACCTGCTGCATTAAAACTTCAACAGCAATCCACTTTTTACATCGCCTGCGTTCGTCGCGCCATCTGCACGTCGGCCGACGGGGCAGCTGGGGGGCTGGCTGGTTTCGATAGTTTCATCGGGAAGAAATGTACATAAGACTGAGTATCGCGCTAAGGCACAGCCCCAAAGCCAGCGCGAGCGGTGTACAGGTTGAAAAAAAGAAGAAAAAAAAACCGAAGGTGAGCGATGCCGAAACTCCGTTTCGATAGTTATCCCGCGATTTTGTCGTGCTCATTGGTGTGCAGTGCGTTTACTTTATTTCTGGTGATACGCAGGATGATCCTGTCTTCTCTTACGACCATATTTTTCCGTCCCGATCCCAACCACATGCCTGCAAATATCGTAAATGATCTGGCGTTACTCTCTTGGCGCTGGCATCCATGCTTGGATGGGACAGGCTGTGTGAACGGTGAGCTTAAAGGAGACTTCTGAAGGTGAGATCTTCTGGAGCTCCGTCTCGACTGTTGTCATGGGGTCCTGCGGCGCTTGCTCGCATGCGGTGCATTTACAGCCCAGCGAGATCGAACGCAACTGCCCAGCAAAGCTAGCAGATTTCACATTTTCGTAGACTTCATACCGACCTTGAGGTTTAAATTTTTTCTTTTGCTTCTCTCTGGCAGGTTGCAGTGCCGTGAAAGCAATGTCACCTTGCCGATTGGAACGAGGTGGCGAGCTGACGCAATACTAAGTGCTAGTGGAGGCAAGAAGACAAACAAATGCACCAAAAATAATGACTTTCCTTTGCTTAGCCTCATTCACTTTGTGCAGTCAAGAGAGGCACTGAGCACGAGTACAACTGCCCAGTTTAAAGTGCTGATGCCCGGCACACAGGAGTGAAGTGAAAGCACTGTCCTCACCACCTGAAGCCTGCACACACATTAGAACAGACTCCCTGTTGAGGAGGATACCACAAGGTCGTGGCAACTTTCTAGCAATCTTTTAAACCCAACAAAGAGTACTGCATACTAGCATGCGTAATAAATGGCAACAAAAATGATGCAGCACCATTGTTGGTGTACTGAAAAAGCTGCAAGAAAATCTTCCCAAATATTCAGCTTGCAGTTCAAAAGCGAACTGCTTTAAGCCCGGACTCCTTCTCATCGACAGGTAGCTCTGACAAGAGCTGTTTATTTACATACACACATCACTTCAAATCTACAACACACACACTATGTGTTTCTTAAATAAAAAATGTCTTAAGACACATACATTATGAATGTATGTGGACTTTACAGGCATATATTAAAATTATGAGGTGAAACATACCAGTGCAAAGCAGGCAATGAGGCATTCTTAGTTCCTTGAGCTTTCTGCGTGAATATGTTTTAGCATGACCATTTTTCAACTACATTCACAAACAGGCTTTTCTTGTTTCAAAAGCATGAAGTTTTATGTGGTTCGTGGTTTAAATTCCCACAGCGACTCAGGGTATGAGGGGCGCCGTAGTGAACGACTCCGGAAATTTCAAGCACCTGTTGTTCTTTAACATACACTAACATCGCACTGTGCAAGGACCTCTAGCACTTCACTTCCATCGAAATGTGATCTATGTGGCCAGTATGTAAAACCTGTGTCTTTCGGGTCAGCAACTGAGCACCATAGCCACTGAGCCACCACGATGGCCTGAAGTTATGCGCAACGTGCATATGTCCAATGTGAAGGTGGTGTAAGACAAGTTCAATAACGCAGTCTTTGGTGCTGACATAACTTTGATTCACTGAGAATCTGCTTTACCAGGTATAGCTTATTGTTGATTGCCTTATATGAGGTAGTCTACTATTTCTTTTCTAGCTTGCTATCTACCAGCTTCAAGCAATGTATGTGGAATATTTACTTTTTCTCGTTTCTCGTTGTATGCTCATAAAGCACTCCCGTCAGCTCTTTTGTTACTGCAGATGCTTACATAGCTCGGGACCCAGCACACTTTTATTGCATGTTGATGTGTTGGGGCTGTTGCTGTATTATGCATGATGTCTTCTTATGAAAACTGTACGGCATATTTTGGGTTGGAGTGCTTTCAGCATGCTTAGTGAGTAAATGTAGATTATGGTGCTCTCAATGTTTTCACCTAGTGTTGTTCGATGTGATTTAAAATTATCTGAGGGCAGGCATTTTCGTACTGAGTCTGCAAGAGAAATCCATACCACTACGATAGCCGTACTATACTGCTGCAATATTCTGCCCATCAAACTTTTTGACTGCTGCAACGTCCTGTATCTTGTCAATACCAGTCCCTCGTGTAACACCCTAAAATGGAGTCTAAAGAAAATAGAGTGAAGTCTCTTGTCGTTGCTGTGGGTTTATTAAAAAACAAAGCAGAAGAAAAATATGTATGACTGCAGCAACAATTGCTATCTACTATGTTAAGTTCTGGATGAGCTGTGGTCAGCGGAAATAGGGAAGAAATTAATAAAAGAATAGGGAAGAAGATTTGTAGAAACACACAGAGCAGAGATGTCGAATGGGTAGCACCAGAAAACACTGCTGCTACCTTTCTAGGGCCAAGAAGGATTTCATAACGTTTGATGCGGCCCAGACAAAAACTGTTAAGAGGGCTATTGCTACCCTTTCCATGGAATCAGCACACCTCAAGTCGTGCTCTCACATGACGTGGGCGAGCTTCCAGGGTGAGGTAAATAGGCTGCGTAAAGCAGGGTTCCCTAACCATGTCTTGGCTGCCGTGACCGAGGCACTGCTGCAGAAACGTAACAGTAGGGCAAAGAGGCAATGCCGGAAAGATTTCGGCGAAGCCAAACCAGTGGTGATACCATATATTCGCAAGATGTCCCACAATCTAAAATGAGCTCGCAACAAGCACGGAGTTCTTATGTTGTTCTCTGCACCCTGCAAATTGGTGAAGATGTGCCTCAAGGTTAGCAGTCGTGCTAAAGAAACATTCGGCTGTGGAAAGAAACACTCGAAGCCCTACATAAGGTGTGCCACAGGAGTAGTCTACAAGATCCCCCTTACTAATGGCAAGGTGTACGTCGGTCAGACTGGATGCTGCGTAAACGAGCGTGCTGGGGAACACAAAAGGTCTTTAGGGAACGCATCACATTCTTTCAAAAACCTACGTGCCCATTGCCACTCTTGCATTGATAAAAATGAAAAAAAACTGAACCACAATTTGGGGAGATCACTATTCTAGCTGGAAGTAAAGATTACCTCACGAACTGGCTGAAGCCTTCTTTATCAAAGAAAGAGGTGACAAGTGCGTAAGTAGCACTTCTATCTCCCTGTGAGCAAGTGAACATCGATTCTTTAAAAATTCTCAATGAGTAGTTTGTCTGTGTGGTGTTTTTAAATTTTTTTTGCCATATGGAAAATTTGCATGCGTTCACCTTCTTCGGGCTATAAATATGCTACATGTGACCTTTAATAAACACAGCTGGAGTCAACGCCTGTCCTGTCCGTCTTTTTGTGGGGTGTGTTAAATTGAGCGCTGTTTTTGCCTTTTGTTAGACAATGCTCCACCAACTAGCCCCAAAAGACTTATTATAAACTGTACAGCTCCAACCAAAAACTTTGATTTTAACCCATTTCGAAGCCGGCTCGGCTCCTTCATCAGGGGTGACTGGGGGCAGTAGCTAGCGTCTTTAAGTATGAAGGGGAGGAGGGGGTCAAAGGAACGAAAGCTCTGATGTGAAAGGCGTGGGGGAGGGGGAGCCGGTTAAGGATGTTAGTCACGTCGCACTGTGGGGAGTGGTCAATGGCGACTTTTTTTCGTTGACTGCATCCCAGACAGGCAAAAATGTTTTTAGGCCCAGGAAGATGTATTGTTAAATTAAACCTGTAACCGGGTTAGTCCAACAGAATGGCTTTGCTGCTGTATTACCACAGAGGCCCATTGACATTTGCTTAAGTTTCATTAAATGAGATGAATGAAATGAACATGGCAAGGAACACATGACAGAGAAGGTGAACATAGAAGACAAAACTAGTAAAAGGAGAGTACTTAACTTGATGCTCATATAGCAATGACTGTACAAAGAAGCTACTCGCACCACTACGAAGTAGTTTGATTTGATTTGATTTAGGGTGGTTTAACGTCCCAAAGCGACTCAGGCTATGAGAGACGCCGTAGTGAAGGGCTCCGGAAATTTCGACCACCTGGGGTTCTTTAACGTGCACTGACATCGGACAGCACACGGGCCTCTAGAATTTCGCCTCCATCGAAATTCGACCGCCGCGGCCAGGATCGAACCCGCGTCTTTCGGGCCGGCAACCGAGCGCCATAACAACTCAGCCACCGCGGCGGCTCACTACGAAGTAGTGTATTAGTGCTGAGCACAAAGCTTGAAACTGCGAAGCACTATACATGATGCTGCTTTTGTGCGTAAAAATCGAATCCTACTTTTAATTAATGTTGCTCAGGAATCCTTTCAAATTCAAATACCTATACCATTAATATTCTTAAACTTTTAGCTGCTTTATGAAAATAGAAAGTTAAGCCACTTCAATAGTTTACTTTCAGAACTGACTTGAGTGTTGCAAGGTGCATTGACAAACACTTGAAATGGGTGCATTCAGGATTAAACATCTATCAATGTTGTCTTTATAGGCAACCTACAGTGCCCAGGCAGCACTGCATTCTGCCTGTTTCACATGGCCGCTCTGCACATTCGCATCTCACCTTCTTGAGCTTCACAGGCTGAAAACAAACCTCCAGCTTCTGCTGTGCTAGTACAGTTCACGTTATCAGCCCGTGTCAGCAATGTGCTTTTGTATTCAAACAATTTTTCTGGGTGGCAGACGAGTTTTCACGCCTTCTATGTAAGATAATGCCTCTGGTGAAAAAATATATATATATTGTTCAAATGTGCCTCTAAAAACTGCTGCTGTCAGCTGCTTTGTTAGCGACAAATGCAACACCACATAAGGAATGATTATAAATGTGCACATTTGGCTGATAACATCCCTTGCCTAGGTGCCCCCATCGTACCCCACTTAAATGACACACATCACGTGTGGGTTCGACTGAGCACACATGCTTGTGCCTATAAAAGCAGGCAGGTGGCATGGAAAAGCACCATGGGTGCACCTGTAAAATGCATGCTCTTCTTGCTAGGCTGTGTTGCAGCACCGCAGTCGACCCAGCAGACTTCATCACAGGTTGCCTATTAGGAATTGAAATATAATGTAACTTCTTAGCTCTTAAAAGAACTCTGAAAACACCGCTTAGCAGACCCTACACTACCTGCAACTCACATCAGGAGATGTCAGTCCTCTTGTTATGGTATTTGTTACCAGCTGTTCATGCTGTTATGAGCCAAACTTTTTATTTTGAGCTCGCATTGCTCAAATATGGCACTGTTTTGTGTGTTTCCTATAACTTCTGATTGTACTGAAAGATGGGGTAGCCACAGATTTTTAGATGACACCTTGTATGAGTACCCCATATGCCCTTTATCAAGGCAAGCTTTTGCTATCAGTACATTTTATAGTTTCGTTACGAAATGTCAATAATGTTCTCGAGGAATGAGCACTTCAAGGAAATGCAGTGTAAGTTAACTTGCTTGAAGTAGGGCTCGTACACTAACATTTATTTGGTCGAACGCGTGGTGTCCCAGTGTTAGAAAAACAACAATAGGAAGCGGCATATGCAATAGGCCTCATTTTTACTTGTATACTGAAAGGCAAAAAATTCAAGTAAGATACAGGATTATAAATTGGGTATAAACAACCAGAACAGGCTTACATTGCATACTGTGTGCCCACAGCACGGCAAAAAGGCAACTCAGCCAAAGTGCACGTTCTTTAGTACAAGGTAACCAAAGCATCTTGCGGTTTTTCGGCAGTTTGAAGTCGGCAAATATATCACCACAATGCACATGCTACGCACTTGAGCACGTCCTGACAATCTAGCAAAACCAAAATTTGTTCCACCTTCACAACGGTCCATTAAATTTCATCTTATTTGACGTCACAGCTTCTCACCACATCTCGACCGTAGTGCCTTGTTTCAAGTTTATTTTATTTACATCATAGATGTAGGTAGATCCGGGTAAAAAGTGATCGCGGATCACTTGAGAGACCCCCAATGTGGTGGATACCCAATGAGGGATAATGAGAAGGCACGAAATACTAGAACTGGAGCACACAACAGTTTTACTACTGGAGTAAGAAAAAAAGCAATGAGATCAGCAGCGGGGGACTGTGCCGCTGAAATCACAAGGCCTTCTGAGATGCACAAAATCTATGCGATGAAGTGCCTGTAGAACGAATGCATTTTTGGAGGTTGATTTCACACATTAAGAGGAAGTGCCTCGTCATATAACAAAGGTAAACTACACCACAACTCCTAAAAATCACTGCTGAAAAGCTGTGAAGATGCAGGTAAGAAATCTGCTCAAAAATTTAAAAAAACGCGTTTTCTGCCCTGGGCGCGGCCATCTTTCAAGCAAACAGCACTAACAGGGCAACGAACAAAGCAAGGTCTGCCAATTTAGCGGAATAATAACACAAGCAGTTTTGAAACAAGAATTTTGCAAAAAAATGCATGCAAAGTGCCTCATCTTGTGCAATGAGTATAAAATAAAAATATTATACTTTACAAAACTGCACTGCCAGCCTTCCGTAGATCTCGAAATTGGCGGGGTAGCAGCATCGTGATTGCCACGAAGTCAGATCACCGACTGCGTGACACACAGTATTGTACATTTTTGTTGTAAAGACTCTCAAATTTTCCCCACCTCAACCGCTAGATCATTTGCGGTGAAACTGCACACAGAGCTTGCGTATTATGGTAACTTTTGTATCGTAGCAAGTTTGATAACTGAACTTACATAGTTGAGCCGTGCATGATGGGAAAACGAAATCGTCCACATAGAGATCGGCGAACCAAAACCCGCAGACGACGCTTTATCGCTAAACGGCGGCAGGGGCACCATCTGTTTTCGGCAGCGGAAAGCGTCACGACAAGGCCGCCGAGGGGAGTGTTGCAAGGAGCGCGGGCCCTTTGAATATGCCGTTCTGGCATTTGCATCATCTTTGGTATTTTCAAATTATAGTACTGTAAAACAAACAAATTTCAGGCTTATGTCATCATTTGCCCAATAAAAGCGATATACACACATTAGGCCGGAAGAAAGGTTCTTTCTCTCGCAGGACACACTACGTCGTCGGAAGGGAATGGTGTGAGCTGTTGAAAGAAACAATAGTAATTTATTGGCAGTACACGCCATCCGCTCGTGTGTACGTCCCTTCCGTGTGTCCGTGTCTTTGTTGCACTGTTTTAAGAATGATCTACCACCGACTCACCGTTGCAACTGCATTGGTTGGCAAGCTGGCAAACAAAAGACGTTCAGGCTGCAAAGCGATCAATCCTCAAAGTGGCCTCCTGCAGCGTCTATGGATCGCTGCAACCTGTGAGTGTATTCTTTGAACACTGCAGCTCTTATGTCGTAGCTTATCGTGTCGAAATTTTTTATCTGCTCCTAAAGATGTTCAACAGTGCGAAAGCTTCCAGCCCTGTATACGCGCGATTTTATGAATCCCCACGTGAAAAACTTGCATGGCTTCAAATCTGGCGATCGCGGTGGCCAAGACATATTGGGTGACCCACGCCCCATCCACCGGCCCGGAAATTCTTCATTGAGCCATTTTCTAACTTTGGCTGCATAGTGAGCAGGGGCGCTTCTTGCTGGAAGATGCCTAGCTGCTGCTGCATGTGGTACTCCGCCAGCTCCGGCTGAAATTTTTCTTTTAACAGGTGCAGATTGGAGTCAGCTGTCACAGTATCCTCTTAGAAGAACGGGCCTACCACTCCCTCTCGCCAAAATGCGCACCAGACAACAATACATGGCGAGTTCACGGCCCTGGTGTGATTGATACGCAGGTTGCTTTTCGCCGGTTTACATGGCCGTCCGGATGAACAACAGCCTCGTCGCTGAACAGCAAAATATCGAGGTGTCCAGAATCTGCTGCCAGCCTCTGCTGGTCTGAGCGACAGAATGAAAACCGCGGGGCTTAGGTTCTGGTGTACGCGTACCCTGTACGGACGCCATCCTTTGATCTTAAGTGCTCGGCCCACCGTCGAAGGGGCTACGCCGAAAAGAAGCCCAGCATGGGTGCAGGCTATACAAGGGTTGGTTTCAAAGACTACCTCAATCGCATCACCGATTCCATGGTGTGCCTTTGCTTTAGCTTTTCTTACTTGCCTTGTAACGAATCCGGTGTCTTTAAACTTACGGCGCCATTTCAAAACGGCTGCATGAGACGGTGGCCGCCGCCGAAACCGTACCATGAATTGTTTGCGGACGTAGTGCATTGAATTTGTCTCAATTAGCCACACCCCTGCCGCAGCTTTTTCTTTCGCATTGTAAGTTGGCATACCGCATTTCAACACACCACAGCACAGTGAAAAGAAGGCGTCTAAACCGCAGGAAGGAATAAAAAGTTCGCACCACGCAACGAAATTAAACGAGAACAACAGCTCAGGACTTCGCGGTGTCACCCTCCGATGCTTTCGGAGAGTCACGAAAGCAGATGATATTGAAGCGGGAAGACGACGACGAGACTGAGCGAGTGAACGGGTGGACGAAAACGAAGACGACATCGAAGTTCTGACTGTTCTGAGTGCCGCTCGTAGCTGTTCCTTCGCTGGTGTACATAGCTGTAAATATATTCTTTCCCGCAACATATTTGGAGGAAGTGCGCCTTTCCCCTGTCTTCCAACGACGGCGCTCCGGAGCGACCGACAGCTGCCTTCGCTCATCATGACCCAGGACGCCTGCCAGCAAACATCCCCATCGGACATGCCATCACTCGTTGTTTCTGCTCCTCGTGACCCTGGGACATTTTCTGGCACCGACAACGTTGACGTGGACGACTGGATCCAGATGTATGAACGCGTGAGTACATACAACCGCTGGGATCTAACCCTTATGCTCGCCAATGTCATTTTCTACCTAAAAGACACCGCCCGAGTCTCGTACGGGACTCACGAAGATGACTTCACCAGCTGGGACGTCTGCATGCAGGAACTGCGCGGCCTGTTTGGACGACCGCTCAGCCGAACACTCGCCGCTAAGAGGGACCTTGCGTCCCGAGCTCAAACTTCTACGGAATCCTATGTTTCGTACATTCAGGATGTGTTGGCCCTCTGCAACAATGTTAACAATAACATGCCCGAATCTGACAAAGTGGGTCACGTGTTGAAGGGGATCGCCGATGATGCCTTCAACTGCTCGTCTACAAGAATTGCACTACAGTCGACGACAATAAGGAATGTCGCCGCTTCGAGCAAGCTAAAAGCAGGCGTATTAGCCAGCCGTACACATGCCTCCCCAACACGGCTGCCACTTCCTCATATGAAGACCTGCTGCACCGGCAAACTCCTGCGCCTCCAGAAAATGTGACCCGCATCATTCGACGCGAACTCAAAGTCATGTTTCCTGCCTCCCTGCACCTACGTGATGGCGACAACCACTTGCCCACCATCTCTATGGTACAAGCCGTCGTCCGTCAAAAGCTTGCAAATCTTGGCCTCCAACCCGTCAGCCCCGTACGCCCTTCATCCCCACCCGACATCACTGCGATTGCTCCTGACCGACCTTCCTACTTCGCTCCACGTCGACGTAACCCTAATGACTGGCGGACACCCGATGACAGGCCCATTTGTTTCCTCTGCCACCGTATTGGCCGCATCCCCTGTCACTGTCGCAATTATTGGTCCCGTCGTAGCGCATACAATCCTCTCAGTTCTCACCACAACGACGAACAGCCCAGCCACTTCACGCCCCCTCCAGCCCGGCAGGGTGCTACAGTCAACGGCCAGTTTTCCCGCCCCAGCCGCTCCCCGTCCCCCCGGCGTCGGCAGTCTCGTTTGCCCCTACGCCGTCGCTCCTCTCCTGGCCCCTACGTGCGCTAGCAAGCGGAAAACTATACACTGCAGTACAGCCCCAGTCCCAAAATCCTCGCTTAGCCCTCCGCGCCCACCAAAATTTGCTCGCTATTCATGTCGATGGAGTCCCTGTCAGAGTCCTGATCGATATGGGCGCGCACACGTCCGTCATGAGTTCCACCCTCCGACGCCGCCTGAGAAAAGTACAGACCCCTGCACCCACAGCTGTTCTCCGCGTTCCCGACGGCGGGACGCCTCCTCTGGTTGGACTATGCAATGTCTCAATTTTCAGCCAAGAATGATTGTTGACATCATCCAGGAGACGGAAGAACTTCTCTTCCAGGTGCTGAAGAACGGTGTTTGTTACAAATGATAGTGTCCAACTGTGCCGCCAGAAAATGCCTTCGAGGTCGTGGAGGCGGTTCGGATACGCAAGCCGACTTAAAATGATGCAGAAGGCATCATCCTCGGGCACTGTCACCCTTTGCGGAGTGGTCAGCGCATCAGGTAATAGCAATGCCCTCTGCAGACTGAGTATATCGTCTTTATCAAATCTAAACGCACTCCGAAAGGCCCCATTGTCCATCGTATCGATGTTCATGAACCCGTGCACGGAAAGCGGGTCATGGCGACTTTGTCCGAACACTTCTAGACATAACAAATCCTCTATTTCGGAGTACTTGAACTGTGATAGTAGGAGCGGGTCTTGTAAAATGCTTTTCGGCATCGCGAACAGGCGGTGTCAGATAACCTGCGAGCGAAACTCGGGGAAAACTCGAACACGATGCTTAGAGAAGGGCGAAGGAGGCACTGCTTCCTGGAAAAAAGGATCGCCCGAATTGGCGGGAAGAAAACGAAGAAACGTCAGGCAGTTGGTGACGAGCAAGGCCTGAGACGTCATGGCTGGTAGTCCGTGCTCCGGACGGAGGCGAACAAGCTTTCGGGCAGAGATCTCCGCAGCTCTTCCGTTCCTTCTGACTTCGACGCCAACGCAGCGACATGTAAGCTTGGGCGCCCCAGCCTCTGCATCATGTACTTGCTAATCTGTAATTCTTGAATATATTTGTTTTGTGTTAACCCAGTCTAGCGGTGTCTCTTTGTCTCTCCGCCCCACTTCGACTTGCGCAGTATGTGGGTCGTCACGCTAAATACTTCTATATCGTTTGAATTGACGACTTGCACAATTTTGCTAGTCAGGTTCTCCGCAAAGATGTTATCTAACTAACAAGCCTTCTGCATTTGCACGTCGTCCTCTGAACACAAAAGGTAACAGCACGAGAAGCGGAGCCCCAGCTTTCCTACACTACAATCTGTCAAAGTGATGTTGCAAAAATAAATCTTACTTTGCATTGTTTTTAAAAAGAAAATCGAAGAAGGGGTGCTTGTGACTTAGCATGGAATGGCCAGATTGAGCGTTTTGTTCAGCTTCGCTCTCCATGTGACCTTTAAAGCAAATGATTAGGATCCAAAGTTCACCCAGATAAAAGGACGTGACCTTCCCTCTGGAAAGCGAATGCCAGATGGCGTCTTTGAACTCCCTTTGGTCGGAAAACATTCTTCCATGGAAGTTTACTTATAAAGCTCTCGAATTGTGCATTGGAACAGCACCAAATTGCAACGGCCAGCCTGATTAAGGCCACGGCCAGCTGCCTGTGTCGGTATGGCAGTTGCAGACGATTCCTTTGTTATCGGCAATTCCACTGCATAGAAGTTGTGCTCCAATCTGCCGGCCTGCCTGCTTTTCGGCTTCTCGTCATCGCCACGTGATATTTTTTCGATAAATAACACTGCCCTTTGTATCCCGAATTATATGATAATAACTTTCCTTTAACTTCTGTCTCTGGTTATAAGTACGTTGTACGTTGGCGTATATATTTCCGCCAACCTATGATGGAGAATTCATATTGAACATATTACTAATAATGCTAACAAAGCGCTACGTTTTCTTCCCCGTAATTTTTTCTCGCTCCTTTGTCCCTAAAACTACTGTTATATGTCTCTTGCTCGCCGGAAACTAGAGTATGCCTGTTCTGTCTGTGATCACCACACGAAATCACTCATACAAGCCCTCGAATCCATCTAAAATCGTTCTCCTTGTTTTATACTTTCGAATTGCTCACGTTCAGCCAGAACATTCACGTTCAGCCAGCTCACGTTCATGAAGAACATATTGAATCGTCCTGATCTTTCCTTACGCCACCGTATTTCTCGTTTATGTCTTTTTCAGAAAGTATATTTCACCAATGAATACGTAAAACAATGGCTTTTTATTTCCACGTATTTTTCGTACCGCATGGACCGCCCTTTCAAAGTTTGCGTTCGTGGCTGCAGGACTTGTATTTCCGATTCATTTGTTCCAAATACTATAGCACGGACTGGAACCACCTTCCCGCCTCCATCGTGTCCATCACTGCACCCGACGCTTTCAAGTCTGCTGCTTATAGTCGTCTTAATTAATCTGCCTATTACACATGTACTTTTTCTGGTCACCCACTCATTTCTGTAACGCTTATCGGTCCTGAGTTTAAATAAATGAAAGGAATCCTGAAATTTCGCTCCTGAGTGTTTTTTAGGTCTAGTATGTTACTTTTGGTACATTGCGAAAACATCTAGGCTATCGGACGCACAAATCTTTCCAGAGAGACAAAAACAGCTCAGCGTTGTGCCCGTCCTCATTTTGCCTCTTGAATGCTCAGAAGATAATCTGGGCGCACAGTAGTTCACGTAATTAAACGCGATTTGCTTAATCTCTGTAGATATGAAAAAAAAATCTCGCCGTCCTGGCCTTGAAATGCCATGTAGATTTTTTTTTTCAACCTTGGACACTGGTGCATTGTACATAGCATTTTCATGGAGGCTATATTTTCGCGCTACACCACCCACATGAATAATATGTTTTCTGGCGTCTAGTCCTTCTCTCACGTTTTTTTTTCATTACTTTTGCTCAATGTTTTATTTGTTAATTTTTTACTTGCCACCTACTGTTATTTGCTTTCGTAGATTAACCGGCTGCCGTTTCAAGGATCTGGAGGCAGCTGTTAACACCAGACAGCCACGATACATGTGAAGTACTCAAGCCAGCTCCTTTTCAATGTTTGCTGCGCGTGCGGGGAAATAGCCGACAGCCATTAAATAGCACAAGGCCGCGCGAGGCACGGGCGTGCTATTACTTCTTTCACTCCAGTTCATTCTCCCAGCCCAATTTTTCTTTGCTAAAGCCTCCTCGCGCCGTAGTGACTTTCGTTGCACGCTGCATAGCGCTCTTGCTGGAAAGGCAGGCTGCTGAAAGGGCCCGTTTGGCGATTTAATGACACTAGTGTTTCGTCTGCAGTTCTTCAATGATGCGGTCTGTCATCATCATTGCCTGCGCGATGGCAACTGCTAACTGCCAAGAAATGACTTCTATAGACCTCTGCACCACACATTTGAGTAAGCTTGTGTCCCAGATGGCATTATTGACTTCATCCAGCACTTTTCCTCACGTTCATCATTGCATTGTATGAATTTACGCCAATTCTGGCTGATATGAAAAAATGAACAATGCTTGGAATGGGATAGTGTGGTACACGTACGTTTTCATATACCCTTACGTAAGGTATATAACTACGTAACATTCACTCAAGTAATACGACCTTCTCTCACAGAACTGCAACGAAATGTATGCAGCAGGTCTACAAATAATTTTTCTTCAATATTTCTCAAACTAATACAGGCGGTATTGATTACAGAAGTGTGATAGTTGTACGAAATGTGTTGAAAGGCTTGCTTCTCTGCAGCTGCATTCATTACAACAGAATCAAGATACGCATAGCAAAGTACTGAAAGTCGCCATGGCAACCTATTGCCGGCATGAAGTTCAGGCCAGTTTAGATGCCTAAGTGGGCGGATAAACACGCGCAGGGCTTTTTTTGTGATCGATATATCTAGCGGTGCAAAAGGCTAGTGAATGATTTTCAGGGCAAAAGGGATGTTATACTAGTGTTATGTCCATAATCAATTATTGAATCCAACTTAAATATAATTTTGTGCAGTAAATGCTTACTGCATCAAATGCCGTACAATGTAGGTAGAGATTGGGTGAGGGCGCTGTTGTCAGCCGGAAATAAATTTACCATTTGGCGCAAAGTTTAATTGGGAACGGGAAAAAAATCGCTGGTAAAGAAGCAGATGGCCTGCTATATCTATATCGCGTCAAATTTTGTTCGTGTCTCCTAAGGCCGTATTTACGCCTGTAAAACCAGTCTATGCATGAATAACCTGCTTTGTGAGCATGCCAGCTCACTGAAGGTAGCCGTGAGCAGTCACGTAGCTGCACATCTGAGCATGTGCGGATCTGCGTCCCAGCATAACAGAATACTCCCCTCTATTCATATTGTCGCGAAGTGGTAACTTTATTTGGACTGACTTGCGCCCACACTGGACTGAATCACTCGGCGGCGGCGTAGCAACAAGCATGCTCGGCAGTCGTCGAACAGAATGACCGCTGTCGGCCGTGCTCAATTCGAAGCTGATAGCGAACTTTCGAGATAAAGCGTGCAAAATTACCAGAACATTCTGGAACAACGTAGAATCAGTCCTGCCTGGCGGCGATCAATCTAGATAAATCTAGTCGCGTTTTGCACCGTAAACAAAGCGATAAAGCAGTGTGCAGGCAGCTTTGAAGGGTGAACAAACAAACACTGCAAAGGCTCGCGGTATTACTCCCCTCAAAAAGGAGCATCGACCCGATGCATTATCAAGGCGACCAGCGAAAAATAAAAACGGATTGTGAAAATAATCTGTGGAAACACAGCATCCTTTAGCGCGCATAATAGGGCTTCAGACGGATGACATGGGCAACTTTTGGTGGTACACGGCGTAGCTGGGATGTAGTCATTGCGTCAGGGATGACTTCATAATCCAGTTCACCTAGCCGACGAAGAACCTTGTACGGGCCGAAATAGCGGCGCAAAAGCATTTCACTCAATCCATGGCGGCTAATGGGCGTCCAAACCAGTGCTGTGGCATGTTGCAAGTTGCGCGTCCGCGCCGTAAGTGTCGCCACGGTCGGAACGATTGCAGCGATCCTGGTATCTGGCGGCAAACGCGGCTGGAGTCAAGCCTAATAAAAAGTAAAATTTCTCGACCATAGTAGACAACACAAACATGCTTATGAATGAAAATATAACCAGTCGTAAGCATTAAAAATAGTATATCAAAGAAATAAATTGCGAAAATGACACAACGCGTCTGCGCCGCCAGCGCCGCCGCGGGCAACGCTGCAGCGCAGTGGCAGCAGACGACAGCGACCGGCGCAAGCATACCGAAACTACGCGAGCGACTGCCGACGCGACGTGCGCACTGGACCAGCGTGATTACCGTCCTCAGCGTCATGTCGCATATGTATCGTTGCGCGAAGTGGTGCAGCACATCCGGCAAGAGTGGAGAACATCTCTTCAGATTTCCTTCTGACCACAGGTATTTATGAATTCACTGACTATCGTATCCCTCTTTGCATAGCCGTTGTCGACCGTTGTGCCTTTGTTTTGACCGCCCTTGGTCGTTACCATTTGAAATTGCCGACGGAATAGAACTAGTTTTACCTGGCGCTGTTTACTGCAGTGGCTTTGGTTTTGCGAGATGAGTTTGATAAGTACGTTTAAGGACATTAAAGCAAAATTAAGGGAAGGTGCTGCATTTTGAGATGGCCCAACAGCCGTTGCCTCTCATAAGCGTGGGACCGTTAGTTACCTTGCTTGCTTGTTCGCATGTGTGTGTGTGTGTGTCTGACTCACTGACTTTTCTCGCTGCCTTTAAAAGCTTATTCCCCGCAGATTCCGGTGCCCTCAGAGTGTATTTTAAATATGAATATTCTAACTTCTGTGCCTATAGCGTCGTCAGCGGAGTAATTGTAATGCTCAGTTTGGCTGTTTCTTTACGGAGTTCAGCGCGCTTGAATATTATTTCTTGCGTGTTCGTGCATGGTTTCTGCAGCAGTGATGCACGTCACATAAATTATCGAGCTGTTCAGACTAACACCACTAGTGTTGGACACCGCGCTGAAAGTCCATTGCACGCCGTGAGCCGCATATAGAAAGTCCGCCGGTCTTGTTTTTCTTACTTTTACCGGAGCTTTTCCTCGCGATATCCGCGCTCAACCACCCATGTACTCCGTGGAAGCGTTTCTCGAAACAATTGCCTACCGTAGTGCTGCCGCTCCAGCATTGTAAATTTCGCTCCACACTCCACCCCGGCTGTCCTCTACGCTGCTCGCTCGCGGGGCGCACGACTGACCTTGGAGGGCTCTGAACTCTCCGCATTATTCCCATCTCCTCACATATGTCTCTTATCTCGCGCCTTGTCCTTGACAGCTTTTGGGAAGCTCGCAAATAGTTTCGCCTAGTACGCCGGAAACGCTCGTTTCCGGCGGGTGGGTGAGGGGAAGGCGAAGGTCGCTTTCTTCTTGTCTGTGTCTTTTTTGGGATATTTCCCTTGCTTAAGCACTTTTTTCCCCTTCTTCTGGACCCATGCTATTTGCCTGCGCCTTCAGTTTCTTGAAAGAGCAGTGTTTCCTGTTGATGTTCTGCTCACATCCCTTTCACACTTCCCATTTGATCACAGTGAAAGCAAAAGATGAAAAACTGTGCCTACTGGTTCATTTACCTGCTGTTCTTAATCCAGACTTCAAATTTGTGGGCAAGCAGCTGTCTGCCATAGCATAGCTACATTGGCACTTGTGTTTAATGGAGGAATTAGAAAAGAACGAATCATGGGTGGTGGTTAGTATGCAGTTACCTAGAGAAAAGTGTGAGTGGAATAATTGCTATGATCAGATAGAGCTTAAGTCTGCAGTGAAGCTCTGTCCCCATTTCTATCTGCTGCACAAAATTATGCCGCACCCAAAAAGCAGTTGGAACAAAGAACTAGTTATTGTTACCTAAACCAAAAGCAGATCACAAAAGAAAACATAAGCTCAAGAATTTTAAAGGTTCTGGCTTGTCGATCATAGGCAGACATTAAAAAGGTGATTTCATTCATCGTTTCGATTGGCCAGCATAGCAATAGACTAGCAGGCTGTGGCACAGTGTTACAAACTGCTGTCTTATTTTGCTTGCATCCTGCCACAGTTGTTTTCACGCATATATGTTATATAATGTTCGTACCCCTTTGCTGTGTAAGGAGATGCTAATAAGCATTCCTGAAGTGAGGTATGCAAACCTTTAAAATGTATGAAATCATGTTATTTGGCTGTTTTTCAGATTCTCCATTTGGCTGAAATATGCCAATAGGCTTGAACTCCTGGAGACACCAAGGGAAAAGGTCTACAAAACATACAGGCTCTGCTCAAAGCACTTCACGAGGGATTGCTTCACTAGTGATGCCTGCACAAGGCTCACGCATGAAGCAGTCCCTTCCGTGAAGGTGCATGAGCCTCGTCTGAGAGCCTTGGTGCACCCGGGTAAGCAAAATTCCTCTCTCAGTAAATTCTTCCCAAGCTTGATCCCTCAGTATAACCTGTGGCTTTTTTGTTGCAGATTTCTATGAAGAAGGTGCGGCACAAGGTGAGGGCACTATTTTCAGAAAAACCCATCCTGTAAATGTAAGACCAAAGGGAACAATTGCATTCATAGAGGCTAACTGCAAACATCACTTCCCGGGCACAAAACTTTCCTGCTTCAATGTCATGTGGCCATTGTTTCAGTTGCATCAGACTGCAGTTGTGTACCATGTTGTAGCTTAAATTTCTCTTAACCATATTAACAATCAGATGCTGGATAGTGCACTCCAGCAGCAGTGAGGAAAATAATTTTTACAACTCTATGTTTAGTATTCTTGTCATTATTACTTACTGTTCGCTGCGGTGAATAGAGGGCAGACTGCGCGAATTCACTCCAAAATAGCACACAGGGTCAAGAAAGAACACACACACGCACAAACTGCCAGCAGCTTATTGTGACACACGAGGCGGTAATTATACATGAAGTGGCCGCATATTGTGCAAGCATGGAGGGTAAACGTTTTACCGGTCTCTAAGGTAAAAATGGTTCTTTGAGGAGCAACCCGCCAGGATATTTAGCGAAGCACATGTCACTTAGGCTATCTGATTTCTTCCTGAATGATTTCGGGAATAAGTTTGCAAGCATTAATAGTGGTGACATTGCACGCTTCATAGATAGGTTTGCAGTTTGATTTGTATTTCCTACAATGCACATCAAGTGAATTTATGGCCTCGTGGTTCACAGTAAAGTGTTCGTTTGTGTGTTTTCATTCTTCTTCCTGTGTGCTGCTGCGCTATTTTGTATGTCGCGGTATATTGATCGCACAAATTTTTCCTTTTTAATCGTAACTGCCTACAAGCTCACAAAAACGATTTAAGCCCAATTTAAGATCACACTAACTCCCAGCAAGAGAAACCGTTCCAAATAGAACATCAAGGCCATACTGTGCACTGAGCAGAAGGTGCTGCTATGCAGAGCTTGATTGGCTATCTTTTTTTCCTTGTTCGCATAGGCATTGAATCCGCTTCACCACTACAGTCCACTGCTGCACCAGTGGAAGTCATGCTTGGTCACGGTAAGTCTTCCTGCAATCTTGCATAGGAAAACATTCCTAATGTCTCACTACACCAGTTGGTTTGTTTTCCTTGGGAGTAACTAAGTGGTACCTATATTTCAGACTACTTGCCGTTGCCATCAACACTTGGGCTAGGCACAATTGCTGGTGCAGATTCTGCTGTCCATGACACAGGTAGGTGCACTAAGTCAGGATCTGTTTTACATTACAGCTTGAAATGAAGAACTTTTCATTTGGTTCAGGCTAACCCTGTAATGCAGTATTACTTATGCTGAGGGCTCTGTCATAGCACAAAAAAATAAACATATGTAATTACTTTGCTGGCTGATTTCTTTAGATTGGGAGTGTCTAAGTGGTCGTTTAATTGCAGACGACCCACACTCTTCACGTGCCCCGCAGCTCACTGATGTGCAGACTACGCCCCCTCCCCCAGCTGACGAAGAAGGTAGGTGCAATGCACTAATAGTGCAGTGATAATCTATGAAAATTCAACAATGGACTGCAGCACTATTGCTGCAGATTTGCACGTAATAAATTAACCCTCTGCAATAGCAGCAGTGTGCAATTATGTCGTGGTGTGCAATAATTAGGTGCACGTCGGCACATCTTACTGTACCACTACTTCGGATGCCAGACATTTGTTTCAGAAGAGAAGAAACAAGTGTTAACTTTATGCTCACCAACTAGTATTTCATATATTTTTCTGTGTGCATATGTATGAATGCATTGTTTACGTGGTGGACCCCTGTGTTATCTGTACAGAATTATATTTACAGGTAATTTTTCATTCAGCTCAATGAAAACATTGGATAGCCTTCTCAGGTACTTGTTGTGGAAATTGCTTCACTAGCCTGTTGCTTACCATTCACATACACGCTGCGTAGCCAGGCTAAAAATGTGCACCTGAGAATTAAAATACTTGGTTGAAGCCTCCCACAGTGTGTTTATTTATTTGACAGGTGCTGCCCAAAGCACACCCATCAGAGTGATTGCATCAGCATCATGGGACTCACCTGATTATGGTAAGTACTCAAGAAAACATTAGAATTTATTGCAAACTACAACCTTCCACTTCAATGAAAAAGTATGCATCGGTAACCTTGATATATTCATGATGGGTATCGGCAGGCCCGTAACAGCGTGTAGGTATCGCTTTACTGCACATAAATATTTCTGGTTTTTCCATTTGCTTAACTCCAGCTTGTCATGAAAAATTGCTCTGAATATTAGGCAGGCAAAACACATGGATAACAATGAGATCCATTAACTATTACCCTGTCTGTATTACGAGCAACTGGTTTCCATTTAAGCGAGGCGTAAAGTTGGTCGCCAGAAAAAACTGTCCCTATCAGCGAGGATCATATTAACGGGGCACGACTGTATTCATCATTTCACACAAAAACATTGCCCTGCAAGTTTGGCAACCTGTAGCCCTGTGACTGCACCCTAATCTTGATTTTGTGAGGGATGTAGATGTAGGTCTCGCTCTGAGGCAAACATAAATATGCTTTTTTATATATTTTTTGCAGCTGAAGCTGGTCCTAGTGGCCTCAGCGGTGCCAAAGAGAGTGTCAGACAGCCAGTGATGACACCAGCATCAGGAACGCCCAAGAGTCGGCGGAGGAAGGGCGCAGTTGTGTACACCCCTCGCACCAAAAAGCGCTTCGAGAAGTTGCAATCTCGAAGCGACAGGTACCGAAAGGCACTGAGTCGGATTAGGAAAAGGCACGACACAAGGCGAGTAACGCAGCAGGAGGCTCTCAACAAGCTTGAACCGCATTTGCCACAAGACCTTTTTGAATTGGTTAAAGCTCAAATCAGGCTCTGCTCATTTCCGAAATCCAAAAAGCACTGGTCAAAACAAATGAAACAATTCGCTCTCAATTTGTTCTTTCACTCTCCAAAAGCTTATCGCTTCCTCAGAGAAATGCTCCATTTGCCACATGTGAGGACGCTAAGGCGCTGGCTGGCAGACATCCCAATGACACCTGGTATCATTCCAGGTGCCATGGATGCAATAGAATCAATTACAAAAGATTGGCCACTACAAGACAAAGCATGCTGTCTTTTATTCGATGAAATATCCTTGAAAAAAAATTTGATGTATGATCAATCAAAAGATATTGTAATTGGCTTCACAGATGATGGGAATACTAGGACTTCTCGTGTGGCAAACATAGCCCTTGTTATGGCGGTGTCTGGCATATCAAGAAGTTGGATGCAGCCAGTAGCCTTTGCAGCGTCCCACAATGCAACTTCAGTTCTTGCAATGCGCAAGCTGCTATTAGATTTAATTCAGCAGCTTCAAACCAAAGGTCTTCTGGTGAAAGCGGTCATTTGTGATCAAGGGTCGAACAATGTGAGTCTGTCAAGAATGCTCATCCATTCTATCCATGAACCATATTTTGTTGTCAACAACCGCAAAATATACTTCATGTTTGACACCCCACACCTAATCAAATGCACAAGAAATAATTTGCGACGACATAAGCTCACCATTGGCTCTGAGGTTGTTGACTGGACACACATCGAAACCCTTTACAAAAAAACTCGTCACATTGATCGGGCCTCCAAAACACCAGTTGAGCATCTCAAAAGCAGATTGGCAAAAAAACTAAAAGAGCAACACATCTACAGAATGCCCTTTGCTGACATGAGAGTGAAGTACGCCACACAAGTGTTCAGCGAATCCGTATCTGTGGCACTCCTCAGTCTCATTGCCATTCAAGAGCTTCCTCTTGATGCAAAATTTACAGCAGAGTTCACGGAAAGGATGGATAAGCTTTTTGACTGCCTGAACAGTTCGGCCCTGAAAAAGCAGGACGACAAGTTGCGGTACGCAATGACAGAAGGCTCGGAACATCATGTCTTCCTTGAGTCGTGCATAGATTGGATCGCCCAATGGCATTTTGGTGGTCCTCTGGACAAGCAACCACACACCATCAAAGGTTGGCAGATTACAATCAAAGCCTTACTTCTGCTGTGGACAGATCTAAAGGCAGATTTCGATTACACTCATCTTTTCACTCGTCGGTTGCAGCAGGATCCGTTGGAAAATTTTTTTGCAATAGTTCTTCAAAAACATGGCTGCAATGAGACACCTAATGTGTACCAATTCGTGGCTGCTGTAAAACATATCTGGATTGGCCAACTTTTCAAACTTTCGCAAGGAAACTGCGAAGTGACAACACATGCGTTCCTCACCAACTTGGAGAGTGTTTCTGCAGTATTGTCACCAAGCAGCACTCCAAGCACAAGCCACAGCAGGCAGCAAGGCTCAGGTTCATCTGACTTGCAGGCGTCTTCACAAGATGCCCCTGACATAGTATACGAAAATGTTGTGTACCATGTCGCTGGCACTCTTGTGAAGAGCTTTCTTGACCAGAGAACCACAGAATGCACATGTGAGGGAACACTCCTTGCAGCAGACGGTGGCTCTCTCTATGGACGACACCAATTCTTTGCACTACTCAAGGAGAATGGTGTTCCCGAGCACCTTTTCCAGTCAATTGCCCCAACTTCTGAGGCATGTCTAAATTATATAAAGAAATTGGATTCGGCCTTCAGAAAAGAAATCTCTTGCTGTGCTCATTTGTCCAATGTGTCCAGGAATCTTGTTGAGAGGATGCCTAACCAGCAAGCTGTTTTCTGTTCATTAGGCTGCAAAATTAAATTCCTTAAATTATTCTGCCGCACAAGGCTGCATTGGCACCTTTCCTTTTTAAACAGGAGCATGACGTCAAAAACAAAACAGAGTGCTCCCGCCAGAAAGAGGCGCAAATTAGCCGGCTAAATTCATGAGGCACTGTGTTAGGATATTATTGTATTTGGATTTTTAATGCTGCCTACTTACTACACATGTGCTCTCTCTTTAACTTTTTGTTGTACTATTTATTTTTTATGTATATAAGTATTTATGTACCTGTTTATCCGTAATTCTGCTCCGATTGCACATATACTGTACTGACTGCTTTTGCTCCTGCTGCGTTACTTCTTTTACAAAGTACCAGTTTGCCTTCTAGAAGCCTTGTGTGCCTTGTTAGTATGAGCATTGCTATGACCATTGGTTCTCAAATTAATATTGCTGAATGCTAACAACTTACAAGAGGTGCTAGGGAAACCGTTTTGTTTTGGCTTCTCTTTCTTCCTGCGTGACAAGTATACAGGCTCAGTGCCCTTCAAGGAATGCCAGAATTCAGTTAATGACTGGCTGTATGCTAACCATAGTTCTTATGATCAGTAACAGTGCCATTTGTGCAAAAAGTAAATTTGTGAAGCACACCATAATGTTAAAGCATACATCGATTCAGGTGCTCGCAAAAACCAAAAAGTGCTCTGCGGAACCCAGGAGTTCTTGTGGTATATAACTTGGCAACCTCTGGTCATGGCTTGCCCTCTGTTATGCTGCTGGGAAAATTGGTGATAGCTACAGTTCATTTCATACATAAGGTACAACACAGTGAAATGTACGAAAGTAATCAGCAAGGAAAAATGAAGGGAGGTATGTTATTCCGTGCTTGTTTTGTGGCCGAGTGGTCTGAGGATTGACAAAGCAACAGCGTGTCGTCAGCAATAACAGTGCATTTAATCAAGCTCATGACAAATGCGTCATGTAGTAAGCCTGTAGGCAAAGCATTCACCATGTTTCGCTCACCACAAGGAACGCACTACTTTTTGGTCATGGATGCAGGCAGCGCAAACAAGAGCGCTAGCTTTGACAGCATTGCACCTGATGTATGAAACAGAGAGCAGAACCCACAGGCAGCAAACGCGGACTGGCTCAGGTGCTCGGCTCTGTAACATTTAAGAGGGGTGTACGCATAAGATGAAAAATGTTTGACATGTTTGCTGGTGTCCATTACAAGCGTGCTCGAAATATGCTGCGGTGCTATTTGTAGTTGCTTTTTTTTTCCTTCTGGAAGTTGTAGCGTTTGGGGTTTCACCTTTTGGAGCAACACATGGGTCATGAGGGGCACAATAGCAGCGGCCGGCGCATTACGCTGAACTGTGTGGCGTCCATAAGCGTTTGCAGATACTGTACAGTACACGGACCACTTGCAATTTACCATTCAGTAATATAATAACTGGACATTGTGGTAGATGCAGTATAACGCCACATAGAGAAACATTACTGGCCTGTTACGAACCCTGTGCTTTTTCATTTCTCAGATGAGTTATTTATACGCACGCATATTTTGTTACACCTCAATGTGTCATCGCAAGCTGAATTAATGACCTCCAATTACTGTTCGTCACCAGCCACGGCCACAACTGTTCAGAGAATTTTTATAAAGTCGCTTCTCCACACAATTCTCGGCCTGCCCTGGTTGCATCTTCCTCCCCTTGATATCTACAAAACAAAGAAACCAAAATAGGGCATGGCAGACGAGCTGTGTCCTAAAGCATGCAAGCCTGTAACTCATCTGCCAAGAGCTAAACGTGCCCAAGGTTACCTAAGTTCTTTTCATGGCATCTGTTTACTAAGTTATAGCACTGCAGCATATTATGTTGTCCTTAGTCTGATGCAACGAGTGAAAGGCTGAAACTTTTCGCTGCCCTTCTCTGTATGTGTGTATGCATAGCCACAGACAGATACATTTCAATACATCTCGGATGTTGTACTTCACTTCTGTTCATCTGAACCTGCACAAAAGCATATGCTACATGAATGTAGCACATGCTTATATGTACCGGACCTACCTTGATAGTACCTTACCTCTTTGTACCCTGTATATATTCTCTGTGCACTCGCTCATGTGTTCTAGGTTTCCATAATGGAATTTATTAATTTTGATTTTTAGAACGATTGTTACTGATATTTCAATGCCCAAGATGCCTAAAATCACTTTTGTACATCGATTGTCACTACTGATGTTTCGTTTAATAAACTGTTCTTTGGAGAAAACTATTTATGTTTTTGGTACTCGAGCGAGCGCCCTAAGCAGCTGCTAATCAGCCGCGCTTGCCGCGCCGCTCGCCACCATGCACCGTGCTGCCTCAACAGACACATCGAAATGCAAAAGCGGGTAAGCAGATGTCGTAAGTACTTAGGAAATCAAGCGGGAATGCAGCGCGGGAGCAGCAAGTCACCAGTATTTACGAAGCTTGCATCGAGCTAGCGGTCGCCAGCACCACGAACGCGCGAGCAACCGCCCGCAACCAGCCGGGTAAACAAACGCCGCCATATTGGATTTTTCTGGATTGGCTTGGCTGAGCTTGTTTCAAAAAGTTTTGAGCAATTTATGCCTTTACCGCCAACTCCCAGGCACCGCCACCGTCGCATTTCAAAATCGTCCCCATTGGCTCTACGGGAATGTCACACCCTTGTCCAAACCCAGACTTTGTCTCCTGGCTTGTATTCCGCGTTGCGTCTTCGTAGGCTGTAGCGTCTGGCGTCGGTCCAGTGCTGCTCTTTGATCTTTAATCGGGAAGGTCTTGGGGCCCCTTTTGCAAGTTGAAGGTTTGCGGTGACGTCACCGTTCTCTTTTTCGGTAACGTTGGGCAGCATGGCGTCTAGCGTGGTCGTGACCTCCCTGCCATGGACCAGCCTAAAATGCATCATATGGGTGGTTTCCTGCACTGCGGTGTTGTAGGCGAAGACTGCGTAAGGCAGGATGACGTCCCAGGTCTTGTGTTCGGCATCGACATACATGGCGAGCATATCGGCGATGGTTTTGTTCAGGCGCTCGGTCAGTCCGTTGGTCTGCAGGTGGTATGCAGTTGTCCTCCGGTGGCTGGTTTGGCTGTAACGCAGGATGGCTTGCATTAGTTCCGCCGGGAATGCTGTTCCTCTGTCCGTGATGAGCACATCGGGGGCGCCGTGTTGCAGAAAAATGCACTCCACGGAAAATTTGGCGACTTCTGCTGCTGTTCCGTTCGGTAGGTCTTTTACCTCGGCGTAGCGGGTCAGGTAGTCGGTCGCTATGATGATCCACTTATTCCAGATGTCGAGTTTGGGAAAGGGGCAAGCAAGTCCATGCCGATCTGCTAAAAGGGCCGCCTTGAGGGGGGTACAATGAGGTTCAGAATTACTGCTTGTCGGGTGGGAGGGGTCTTTCGTCGCTGACAATCTCGGCAAGTTTTCACATAGTGTGCGACATTGGCAGACAGTCGGGGCCAGTGCTACTTGTCTTGAATGCGGCGGAGGGTGCGAGTAAACTCGAGATGGCCAGCTGTCGGCTCGTGGTGGGAAGTGTGAACTTCTTCGCGGAGACACGCAGGTACAGCTAGGAGGTAAGCTGTTTTGCTCCCTGCGAAGTTCTTCACGAGGACATTAGTCTGTGCACAGAAGTAATGCAGTCCTCGCTTGAATGGCGCGGGAAGTGAAGAAACCTTGACTTCAAAGTATTTGATGAGGCGTCTCAGGTCGGGGTCCGAGTGTTGCTGCTGTGCAAAGGAGCTGAGGCTGATGGGTCCCAGGAAGGCGTCCTCATTGTCGTCCGGCGGCGGTGCATCTACAGGGGCTCGTGAGAGGCAATCGGCGTCAGAGTGCTTGCACACGGACTTGTAAACGACGGTGACGTCAAACTTCTGGAGGCGCAGACTTCATCGAGCGAGGCGGCCAAAGGGGTCCTTCAAATTGGCAAGCCAGCACAGCGCGTGGTGATCGCTGACCACCTTGATCGGTTGTCCGCACAGGTACGGAAGGAATTTCGACGTACCCAGGCGGTGGCAAGGTACTCCTTTTCAGTTGCCTAATAGTTGGCCTTGGCCTTGGAACGAGAACGGCTAGCGTATGCGATGACTTTCTCCAGCCTGTCACTTTTTTGAACGAGGGCGGCGCCTAGGCCCACACTGCTTGCGTCGGTATGAACTTTAGTATTGGCGTTTTCATCAAAATGCGCGATGAACTGTAAACGATGCTGAAGTTCTTTCAAGGCTTCTGCTTGCGGCGCTTCCAATTTAAATGGCACGTCTGCCTTCGTCAGTTGAGTCAGGGGCTCGGCGATGCGGGAAACGCTTTTCACAAATCGTCGGTAATATTCACACACTCCGAGGAATCTGCGCACTGCTTTCTTATCGGCCGGCGGTGGAAACTGTTCAATAGCAGCCGGTCTTCTGCGGGTCTGGGCGTACTCGCTCCTTGATAACGATGTGGCCTAGAAACAGCAGCTCTTAATAGACAGTGTCACTTCACTGCTTTCCAGGTTAGGCCAGACGACTTGATGGCGTCTAGTACTGTTTGAAGCCTTTTGAGGTGTTCTTCAAAGTTCAAGGGGAAGCCAACGATGTCATCTAAATATTCCAGACAAATTTACTACTTCAGGCCTGCCAGCACTGTATCCATTACTCGCTGAAACATTGCTGGTGCGGAACACAGACCAAATGGCATCACCCTGAACTTAAAGTGCCCATCCGGAGTGATGAATGCGGTCTTTACGCGATCTCTTTCATCGACCTAAGTTTGCCAGTAGCCGCTCTTGAGGTCCATCGATGAGAAATACTTGGCTTTGCAGAGCCGGTCCAGTGTGTCGTCGATGCAGGGGTGGGGGTAGACGCCCTTCTTTGTTATGTTGTTCAAGCGGCGGTAATCAAAGCAGAACCGAAGTGCTCCTTCTCTCTTTCTCACTAGAAAAACCGGTGCCTACCATGGGCTGTTTGAAGGCTGGACGACGTCGTCGCCAAGCATTCCTTTCACTTGGTCCCGGATGACTTGTCGTCCTCGCGGCGACACATGGCAGGGGCTTTGACGGAAAGGTCGGGCGTGCATTTCGGTTATAACGCGATGCTTGGCAATTGGCGTTTGTCGGTGTCACGGATCTCTCGGGAGCACACTCGGACCGAAAGAATGGACTAGGCGACAGGTGTACGCACACAAACGCACATTTAATACACCCTACGTGACACACACACTAGAACCCAAAACTAACACAAAACACAAAGGCTATAAATACACACGACCCGGACACACTGCTACCAGCGTCTACTACTAGCGTTGTACTATTCGTGGTCGGAGTTCGTGCTCACGGTTGGTTCGGTGCGGCTGCGGCGTTGTATGGATCCAGTAGGCGGCGTTCGACGTGCTTGGGCTGGCATCGCTGGCGGCGTTCGACGCGCTTGGGCTGGCGTCGCTGGCTGCGTCATACAAGCTCCAGGTCAAAGCGCCCGTGGAGGTGATGCCGGTGTTGTTGGCATTGGGGGCACCACCCGGGTGGGTGGCAACAGCCCTGGCCGTAGCAGGTGGTAGCGTCCTCCCTTGGCTCTCCGGAACGGGCTCAGGCACGGCAGGAAGTCCACGATGCGAAGCCGTAGAACGTGAGCTCACCGGAGAAGTAGCCGGCGTCGCTCTCTTCCAGCCAATGCGTCCCTGACCCGCCGGAGCCTCCGCTTCTTTGCTGTTCCCCCGTGCCTCGCTCTCACTCTCCCTTTTATAGCCTCGGTGTTAGTCCACGTAAGCCTTGTCGTCGTCTTCTTCTATTCTCCACCAATCATCTCTCCCCACCTCACCGAATGCTTCTTCCTCTTTATTCTTCGGTTAATCCACGTGGTCTTCTTCACACCTCTTTCCTTTAAAATTTAATTTAGTCCCCTTAACATATGTGACAGTCGGACCTTCGGTGATGACGAAAAACACTCGCTGTAGCTTCGAAGCTGATTGCGCATTTGGTCTTCTCTGTTCCGGGGCAGGGCTGGGTTGATGTCAAAATTGGGCGAGTTCTCTTGGCCAGGCGAATCTTCTGTCAATGGGTCGGAGAGAGCAAAGGAATCTCGTACGTCGGATACTTCGTGGAGGAAATCAATCGTCGATCCTCTGTTAATGTGCCGGTATTCTGCGCTGAAGTTAGTCAGCAGTACTGTGGCCTGGCCATTGCGGAAATGCGCGCTGCCTCTTGCGATGCTGATTCCTGTGTCAAGAAGCAAGTGCATGTCCCCCTCGATGATTTCTTCAGCGTTAATGGCTTTCATGGCGCCTAGGGTCACGATAACGCTTGAACGGGGTGGGACGCTCACTTCTTTCTCCAGGACACTCAGGGAAACGTTATTTCTTAGAGTTCTCATAGAAGGGATGGCCTCGTCTGTCGAAAGCCTGATCAGCTTAGATTGCAGTTCGATGATCGCCTGATGCTCATTAAGGAAATCCATGCCCAAGATCACTTCGCGAGAACACTGCGGTAGCACAACGAAGGCCGCAGGAGAGGTATGTCTTTTGACAGTCACTCGCGCTGTGCATCGTCCTGATGGCGTAATGAGGTGGCTCCTTGCGGTGCCAATTTGTGGGCCGTCCTAAGCGGTCGTGACTTTCCTCAGCTGCGCAGCGAATATTCCGTTCATCACCGAGTAACCGGCTCCTGTGTCGACTAGAGCGGTAACTCTCCGGCCGTCGATGACGTCCTGGCTCTTGCGTTGCACGTCGCCCTGGGCATCGGGTCCCAGCTTCGTAGGGTATGGGAATCGTGGTTAGCGCGTGTCGTCGAAGCTTTTCTCGGTAGCGGCGTCGTTTTGAAGGCGGTTTGCGTCGTGGTCGAGGTTGTCATTGTATGCGGCGTCGGCGTTTCCGGGGCGGCGTCTTCGTGCGGCATGGTCATTGGAGGATAAAGAAGAAATTACTCGTTGGCATCCACCCAAGCTCAGCCTCACGGCTTCCCAGACCCGGACCAGTACAAATTTTTCTTTAACTACGAAGTTTCTGAGGAAGCTCTAACTTTCCTTTTTATAGCCGTAAGGCTGAGCTTGGGTGGATGCCAGTGAGTAATTTCTCCTTTATTACAAAGTTACTCCACCTTGCGGGATTCCCATAAACATTTGACTCTCACTGAATGATCCTCGGCGTTTCGCTCGGGAGCAACCTCACCTCCAAAGGTCGCTGTCTTTAGTTTACCCTACGTGTGCTGGGTGACCTTCATCGTACCGCAGCTGCGTAGCTGAGGCGTGGCGACTCAAAGCGCGAGGCTGACGGCGATGGTGAGCGCGAAAGGCGGTTCGGCGAATACTACTCTCGGCTCAGGCACTCGTCGATTTCCTGCGGACGTTGGCCCAAGCGTGGTCGTGGTGCGTCAACGGCAAATCCACGAAGACCCATACTTCGGTGTGGGCAGTGTCGAAGAATATGGCTGGACTCACCGCAATGGAAGCACAACGGTCGGTTGCTGGAAGTCCTCCAGGCGTCGCAATTTGCTGGGCATGAGGGTCGTTCTTAGGCTGGGCGGGAGGAAGCTGGGAGGTGACATTCTGGAACAAGTGGCTCACCTCAGAGAGGACTTAGGGGTTGTCGTTGGGGCTGAGGAGTCCATACTGCAGCGGCGTAAGTCGTGGCCTGGGGTTCTGCGGCCGTCGGGGTGCCGAGGGCCTGTTGCACTTCTTCCCGTACCACATCCATGAGAGTCGCTGCTTGCGGCTATGGGGAGGATGGCAGCAATCGGCGTAGCTCCTTGCGGACGATTTCGCGGATAACTTCCCGCAAGTTGTCGCTGGTAGTGGTCGTCGTGTCCCTATGGATTGCACAGACCGAGGAAGGGCGGTTGCATTGCCGGCCCCGGACGTCGATGGTCTTCTGGATCCTGCAGGCTTCTTGCTTGAATTCCTCGACTGTTTTTCGCGGCTGGCGGACGAGGCTGCCAAAGAGTTGTTCTTTTACGTCGTGCATTAAAAACTGAACTTTCTTCTCCTCGGTCATCCCGTGGTCGGCGCGGTGAAATAGACGCTTCATCTCGACGTAACCGCGGATGGGCTCATTCGGAAGCTGGATCCTGGACTCGAGGAGTCGTTCGGCTCTTTCTTTCCTCATGACACTGCTGAATACCTTCAAAACTTCCCTCTTGAATAGCTGCCATGTCGATAGGGACGACTCGTGGTTTTCGTACCACGTACGTGCTCAGCCCTCCAATGAGAAAAATACATGTCCAATTTTTGCCGCATCATCAAACTTCTTGAATGATGCCACGCGCTCAAATTGGCCCAACCATTCTTCGGCGTCTTCACCTAGGGATCCACTGAAAGTTGGCGGCACCCGCGGCTGCTGCAGCATAAATCGTCAACATTTTTGGCGAGATTGCGGTGCTCGTACCAGCGTCCTTTCGCTGTGTGGTGCAGTCCGGCAGTGTCGCCAGCTCTGACTCTTCTCCCTGGAGACGCCGGCTGGCTTGGTGAACTGCTGGTTCTTCCTCGGGTGCGAAGCGTAGAGTGCTGGCGTCACGACTTGATGGGGGCGTCTGGAACATGGAAGGCTATCCAGAACCTCCCCCGGATGTCACCAAGGAGTGACAGGAATCCGCGGAGCAGAACGACAGCGAAAATGGCGTCTAAACAAAACTTTATTTGGGCTGACTTGCGCCCACAGTGGATTCAATCACTCCGCGGCGGCGTAGCAACAAATATGTTCGGCGGTCGTCGAACAGAACGCCCGCCGCTGTCGGCCGTGCTGTCTAAAGCTGATATCGAACTTTCGAGATAAAGCGCGCAAAGTTACTAGAACATTCACGAACAACGCAGAATCAGCTCTGCCTGGCTGCGATCAATCGAGGTAAATCTAGTCACGTCTTTCATCGCCAACAAAGCAATAAAGCGGCGTGCCGACAGCTTTGACGAATTAACAAACACTGCAAAGGCTCGCGGCAATATGTTACGATATTCCGCTCCCCACAGGGGGGCGTCTGCAGCGTGCGGACGTTGGTGACTTGCGACACCACGGGTTCCTGAGCATCCACAGGGACATCCCCGCAGGAGTTATGATGGTGAACATAGCGTCACCACGGACCCTAGCACCCGCGCTCAGCCGTGCACGGTATCGCCGTGTCCGGGGAAAAGGGGTTCCTGGTGGCCAATGCCGAGCGTTTGGACCTCTAAGGCCCTTCGGCGAAGGCAACACACCATTTTGGCCACTGCTTCCTGTAGACGGCACCTCCGGCCTGACCTGACCGAGGGAAATCGGCAGTCGCCTTTTCCTACAGTGCTCCCCTCCATCCTTCACATTCCTATCTTCTTTCTCACAACCCTCCTGTCTCCTATTCACTTCTTGGTTTTTCATTTTTTTCCTGGGGGCGGATGTTAACCTTGCGTGGCCAACCCCCCTGAGTTGCGTCATATTTGGTTATAGTTGGGTTGAACAGCTGGCGTGGGCAGGACTTGCGCGCAAGTTCCTATCCCGCCCGTTCGTTGGGCTCTGTGGTGGGTGGCTGGCACCATAGTCGAAAAACACACTATTTTCATGGCTTCCCATGCAAAAAATTATCGCCCTAAAAAAAATGGTGCGGACCGATGCAACTATATACTTCTTTCAAAGAACAAAAGAAGGTTTCCCGAAGTACCATGTAGTACATATAGTGAAAGAGAAAAACCAGCCCGAATCATTTCAACGTTCGTGGTCTCTAAAAGTGTGACAGATGCGTTAGGACTTTTACAAAGCCAATGTGGTCTCCTCCTTTAGACCAGGGATAATGCGCAATGCTCCGAAGTAGAAAACATAGTGACCTTCGGAGACATTCCTGTTTCCATCAGCGCCCTCAGATCACTAAATACCGTCAAAGGTATAACCTCAGAGCACGATTTCCTGACATTAACAGAGGAAGAAATGCTGGAAGGCTTGAAAGACCAGAACGTGACTGACGCCAAATGTATCAACATCCGTAAAGAGGATAAAGAAAGACCAACAGAACACTTATTCCCGACTTTCGCCGTTAGCCAGCTGTCAGAAACCATGCAATTAGGACACATGAAAATAGCTGTCTGACCATACATATCAAACCCGAGAAGGTGTTTCAGGTGTCAAAGATTCGGACATGCCTCCCAGACCTGTCGCGGCCGGCGAACCTGCGCAAAATAGGCATCAAAAGGTCTTGAATCCGTGCAATGTAACGCTGCGCCAAAGTGCGCTAACTGAAGGGGACCACCCTGCATAATCGAGATCGGGTCGATCCTGGAACGAAGAGAAAAACATAACTATCAAAACTAAGGAAAACGTATTATTTGAGGAAGCAAGAAAACGATTCACACAAACACAATGATTGTTCCTTTTCACAGGAAAAACAAATTTTGCCGATGTGGTGCGACGGGGCGAAGCACCGCATCGGCCTACGGTTTCTGCCCAGGCCACACACCGTGAGCCTGAGGCAGGGCCATCCACGCCCCCGGCAGATTCAGCAAAGGCTGGTCTGCCACCTCTGTAAAAGGGTTCGCTGGCTCCTGGGTTGGCAGCCCGCAAGGCTTCCGCTAATCGGGAGAGAACTACAACTCGTGCACCCGCAGTTTCTCTGCGGTCCTCCAGCTCCTCCTGGATGCGATAGACTCAACGCCAAGTTCACTCCCGCTTTAGCGGTGTCGTAGCTCTCTTGAGCGATAAAGAAAAACTCAAATAACGGTCCCAAAAAGCTACGGAAGTTTAGATTTTTAACAACAAGACCCAAAACTCTTTTATCATTAATTTTTAATTCATTGGAATTGTCGTGGATATTTAAGAACTACAGCGATGTAAAAAATATTGTGAACTTGCTTTCTCCTGTCGCCCTCTGTCTACAGGAGCCCAACTTAGTACCTATACAAGAAAATATTTTAAGGGGAGCACTTTGCTACGGTTTGAAGTTGTTCACACTATAGCCAGCCACTTCTAAAATACAAAACCACAGCCGAAAAATGCAGGCTGCCAACAAGTGGAGGTGTGAATCAAAAATATAATAATCTAATTACCCTCCAAAAATCAATAGAGTACTGTTTGCCGGCAAAAACAACTGCTCCAGGACACGACCAGATACCCTACGAAATGGTTGGCTATTTTTCCCAGCCTGCCATAGAAGCACGCTTGAATTTCTTTGATAAAATATTAATGGAAAAATATACCCAACGAATGGATAAGAGCCGTTATAGTACCATTTCTGAAACTTGGAAAGCTGCCAACCTTCCTTAGCAGCTATAGGCCAATAGCCATTACAAGTTGCCTCGCCAAATCTTTGGAAAGTGTTCTAAATATAAGATTAACTTTTGTCCTTGAAGCTCGCAAACTTCTTGACATCCAGCAATGCGGTTTTAAAAAGACATGCTCAACAGCTGACCATCTAGTTCGCCTCAAAAACACAATCAGAGAAGCTGTTTTACATAAACAACACTTCCTTGCTGTCTTTTTTGATCTGGAGAAACATACGATACAACGTTTAGATTGGGGATTCTTTGCAACCTCGCAGAACATGGCGTCCACGGTGGGATGTTAAACTTCTAAATGATTTCCTGTCAAACCGCTCATTTCAAGTACACCTGAGATAAGCTTTTTACAGGAACGAGGTTGCTCAGGGGTGTATTTTTAGCACAACACTGTTTATTGCAAAGATGAATTCCATTTACAAAATAATCCCGAAATCCATGATGTATTCAGTCTATGTCGACGATCTTCAAATAGCTTGCACATCCTCCAATGTAGCAACATGCGAGAGACAAGCACAGTTAACAATAAACCAACTAGAGACATGGGCAGACAAAAATGGATTCCAGTTTACACAGAAAACAGTGGGCATTCTGTTCTTACTAAAACTATGTCTACAATCCAACCCCTGCTTACGTCTAAACAAAATCGAACAACCTATAAAAAGTGAAGTAAAATTTCTAGGCATTACTTTTGACAAAAAGCTGACATTCCGACAAATTTATCGGTCTGTTGTTCGCTCTAATTTACATTACGGATGTATAATTTATGGGTCAGCGAGACCATCGTATCTTTGCCGGCTGGTTCCAGTGCATAATTCAGGTTTCCATCTTTTCATTTGTGCGTACGAGATGTCATCCATAAACAGTCTTTATGTTGAAACTAACGAACCATCACTTGCAGACCAGAAGCATGCTCGAATGCTCACGCATTCTAAAAATCCGTTCATTGCAGAAGCATCTATGTTACCCCATCGTTAGAAGTGCCCATCTAGAACACTCTTTAACAAAAAACCGCAAGCTACCGTGACATTGCTCTTGCGATTTGAAGAGATGTGCGGGGATATTGGCCTACTAAACACATTACCTGGTTTTTCGCAAAGACGAGACCCAGTACCTCCATGGTACAATTTCCCTGCAATATGCAATTTCACTCTTACACACTTCCGGACGAAACAAACCGCTCAACAACATATAATACAATTTAATTCCCTCGAAGAACAATGAGTAGTTTTACGGAATTATATACTGATGGATCAAAAACATACGATGACGTAGGGAGCGCAGTGGTGTGCGGCAATTCAGAGGAAACAGTACGACTTCCACAGTGCGCATCCATCTTCGCTGCGGAATCTTATGCAGTATCTGTGGCCATACAAAAAATACTCATCGAGAACCTCAAAAACGCTATTATTTACACAGACTCCTTATGCGTGCTTACAGCTCTCCGTTGTGTGAATGCAATCACCCCTGTACTTGGCGACATCATGCACAACATAGTAACTGCCACAGCTCAACAGCAAAATATAAAAATGTGCTGGCTACCGAGTCATCTCGGAATAAAAGGCAACGAGAGAGCAGATTTGTGCTCTGCTTAAGTTCGTGGCAAGGAAATAAAAAAGTAAATATACTCTTTAAGGACTGCATAAAATTTGTAAGGAAAAACAATGTCAGACTGCTTGGAACAATGAAGTACACAAAAACTGCACTTGGTAAAGCCTGTTCTAGGTGCATGGTTATGTCGTCTTCAGGTAGACCAAACACGCTATTCTATTGACAAAACAAGACAAACCTGTTTGTGACAAAGGCGGAGATGAGCTAACAGTTAATCGCATTTTATACTCATGCGCGAAACATGCAAAACTTCGGAAAAAATATTTTATTCACTTTTATAATTAACCCATTCTTTTGCACCCAATGTTGCTCTTGGATGAAGATGCAATTGTTCATATGTATTGTGTTTAAGCTTTTTAAGAGAAGCAACTTTTTTCTGAGAATTCTGGATCTTCACCAACTGATTCGCTGCATTCTTTGATTCACCTCAGCCACATTCTCACTCCTGAGATAAAGGCGGAGGTTTTTTTTTCTTGTGGTTTGGAGCATCGAGATTCTTGCGAAGGCAAGGATGGCTGCTGAGGCTAACCTATCCTCTTAAAAACTTTTCTTAGTAGCCATTTCTTAAATACCTTTGTCATCACTAGGCAGTAGTAATATTTTAGGCATTGTAACTCCAATGATTTTTCACATTTCTGCACAAGTGTGCAGGAAACTTTTTTATACCTTGAGCTTGGCGCATGATGGCCTTAGTTGCCTATGTGCCATAAAACCCAACCCAACGCAACACAATATTCGGCGCACCTGAAAAAGGATGTATGCCTCATTTCACGTGCCGAGATTGTGGGCGTGCTAGTAATGATGTTTTAGTGGAGGTCCCTGTTAGATGGCCTTGGATTGTTCTCGACCTTTGTGGTTGCTTAAACTCAAAGACCAGTCTCTATACTTTCCCTGTATTTTGGGGCATATTTAAGTCTTCTTTTCTCATCAACTGCGGCAGATATCTCATTGGATGCGCTACTGGCCCGGCAGGCGACTGTTTCAAACACAGCCACTGGTGGGGCTTCAAAGGCCCAGGTTGCTCGTCTTATGCTCCCGTAAGGTTCATTTTCAACGGATAGTGCTTCGGGAGGTTATCTCTCGACCAATGAGCTCATGATGCGCAGTGCCACGGTGGGCAAGTGGCAACTGCACTGAACGTTTTGGCAATTTTATTGTCGCCTTCCGTAGTGGGCAGGTCGCACTTGGTGGACAGGCTCCCTACTGCCCCTCGTGCAAGGTGGACCACCTACTTTTTCGCATTTGGCAGGCACTTTCAGATCAGGATGAGCATCTTATCCCTATCTCTCAGGAGGAATGCATGTTGCTCAATCATCAGTGTAGATGACAGTAAACACTGCGGCTGCGCTCGAGATTTTGTTCTGCGAGAGCGTGTGCATGGGGCTGTTGTAACAGCGAGTGTGCTAGAACGCGGCTGCTGCTCTCATATTAGCCTTCTTTTAAAACCTGTGCCAGGAGCCTACCACGGCTGACCGATCGTTTCAATTCGCGACGAGGAAGGCTCGCAACTGACCGGAGAACCGGATGCTGCACTAGCGACCAGCAGTGTACAGTCGGGGACAAAAGCCTTTAGACCGTGTGTTCCGTCATCGAAGGCGACAGCTCTGTTAACAGCCGTCCACTGACGACCGCACTTGTCGAGGTGAAAGAAAGGAGGTGACTTTCAGCTCCATAAGTGTGATCTCCAGCCGCCGGCTATTCATAGGGCTACCAGCTTCATTTATGAAACACGTGGTCCAGAGACTTTTGTCCCTGACTGTACGCTATGGCAGCTGCTGGCTTCGTTCGCATACCTGAGTTCAACGGCAAGTTTATTGCTTGGAAATCATGCTATCAGCCAGTGTAGTGTTGTTCTTTTTTGAAGGTAACGTGCACAAGGATGCTGAACTGGGCAAGAAACGCATACAGATTGGATAGATGTGCATGAAAAATGGACGGATGTGATAAACTTGCACAACACTCACAATATTGTGTAACCCGAGCATCATCCACTCACGATGGCTCAAGAACTAGTGAACCAGGTACATGCAGCCGCAGCATTGGGTACGTAGGAGCTGACCTTCTTAGGTCGCTTTTTCCAAGATTACGATGATGGTGTTGACAGACGATAAATTTTTGGGTAGTGAAGTGTGCTACGGTGCGTGCCCCTTTCTTAATTATCAGTGAAACCGCGTTGAAATGCATGTAGACGCACAATCCACCGCGGATATATTATATCGAAGCAAGCAACGCTCCTTCTTACCCAGGTCGACTGGATAGACTCTCCTGTTTATCGGAGCGGAAAGGTACGGGTCACGCATAACCGTAAACTCCTGCACTTTGCCCCTCGTGGTCGTCCAGGGTACCGAAACCGGATACAATCTCTTTTGCACGGAACTGGTTTCCCCATCTCGCTATTGCGATCATCGGAATTCGTGACACAGCGAAAGACTAGCTTTTTTCAAAACATTTAGACGAGTGCAAGGCCGTGTGCTATGAAGACATCACTGGATACGTAAACCCCCCGTCAAAAGTATACGGCCCAAGGGGTTTGATTGTGCGGCTTGCTGCATGCCTCGTTATGCACCCTCAGCAACCGTAACCTCCCGAAAGAGAAATGGCTTCGCGTCCTCAATCCTCCCAAGCCTTGGACTTCTGGATATAAGGTCAACTGTGACGCGATGTGAGGAATGAGGTGGTGGTGAAGGAGGTGGCGGGAAAATGGCGTGTTACTGTATTACAGTGTCTGAAAAAATTAATGTAACAAATTTTCTGCGCATTGTGAGCGAAGACGTGCTGAGCGTTTCCTTCAGAGGTGAAACGCTTTGGTACCGCAAGTAGGATGATAAATGAACCGAGCTGCCTTCTTAAGGGCTTCAAGTAAGTTGGTAAGGGTGAGTTGGTTGTGATGCCAAATGACTGATCGCTGTCCCGGTCGGTCTGATACCAGGTGTTTCAGCGAAGACTAAGTGATTCTCAAAAATAGGATTTTTAGGTAAAGATATGGCTTTTACAGAATGGTAGTACCATTACTGACGGGCACCAGAAAACCGGCGAACCGCCTTAAATAGTATGCTGGTTAACTAATTTCTAATAAATAACTTTTTACCTTTTAGAGATAGGCGTCTAGTTGCAATTAGAAATTTGGAGCCGGTCGTTAGTAATAGCCATATCAGTTTTTAGAATGTTGACCATTGGCTTTGTGGATCGACAATATTTGGCTTTAGACTATTTACATGCATAGGAAAGCTTGCTTTGCTTGCATGTGTTTTCAAAGCGCTTGTATTTTGGCACAATGTCGCCAAATTTTGTCCAGCCACAGCGCCAACAGCAATTGTGTTTTCGTAATTCTAAAATCTGATATGGCTATTACTAATGACCTGCTACAAATCTCTAATTGGAACCAGTTGCCTACCTCTTATAGTTAAAATGTTAATTGTCAGAAATTAGTCATTCAGCCTGCAAATTAAGACAATTCACCGATTTTATGGTGTCCGCGAACACTGGTAATACTATGCCGCAAAAGCCATAATTTTACTTCAAAAATCCTATTTTATAAAAATTCTTAATCTTCCCTGAAACACCTGGATAAGCTTCGCTTGAGAAAGCCGAATTTCTTGTACGCTGCTTCATGTAATATGTGGCCATTGTATCTTAAACTAGAGTTTAAGATCACGCCGAGGTATGAACGCTACAGAGTGGTTGGTTCCGCTCAGCGGAAAAGCCGGCGCCGCCGTTGTGAATATCCGTTCAATGGGGCCTTTGAGGTAGTAATAAATAAAAATTAAATAAATAAAATCCGGATTGGGTGAGAAAGTCGTGACATCAGTACCACACATCCTCTCACGGGTAATTCAAAAACCCCACAACGATCACACAGTGCAACTGTGACTATGTCACTACACAATTCCTCATTGGTCTACAGGGCCCTAACGTCATTTCAGCACCATTACGTAGTCCCTAGGTCAGGGTTAATTGGAGAGACATGGGAGAGGCCTTTTCCTGCAGTGGGCGTAGTCAGGCTGATGATGATGGTGATGACGTAGTACCTCGTAAGAAAGAAAAGCAATTGCACTGGAAAAAAAAGTGGCCGAGCCGGGACTCGAACCACTGACAATTCTGCCGTGATCTGGGCGCGCTGCTCCTCGAAGACTGAGGAACGTCTTTACGATATATTTATAGTGTGGTCTTGTGTGTCTTGTTGCAAAAAACAATGAGAAAAAATAAAATTTGTAACAATAATTCAAGGTGAACACTATCCGTCTCTGTGAAATTGTATGCAAAGCGGACCCCGAGCCGCTGAAGAGACCCATTAACCCTATCGCGTCATATCCTGTATACGGAGCCTAAGCGTGCCTCGAATATTTTAACCAATGAAACTGAGCCTGCTGTGTCATAATTTATCATGTAAGTTTTCAGGTTGTGACTTTGAATCAGAAATTAAGTGCAGATATTGTCTTTTTTGGATTAGTATATATCTACGATCTGCAGCGCCATTCTGATGGCCTATTAACATCATACTGCAAAGTAATGACGTCATTAGGACTGGCTATATCTCTGTACATATATACAGAGACATAACAGAGAGTTAGACAGAGTAGAACGGTAGGTCTTAAAATTAACATGCAGACAACCAAAGTAATTCAACAGTCTAGCAAGGAAACAGCAGTTCACAATTGGCAGCGAAGCGCTAGAAGTGGTAAAAGTACGTCTACTTTGGGAGGTAGTGACAGCTGATCCGGATCACGAGAGGAAAATAACTCGAATGATAAGAATAGGGTGGAGCGCATACGGCAGGTTCTCTCACATTATGAACAAAATTTTACCAATATCCCTAAAGAGAAAAGTTTACGGTAGCTGTATGTTACCGGTACTCACCTACGGGGCAGAAACGTGGAGGCTAACGAAAAGGGTTCAGCTCAAATTAAGGATAACGCAACGAGCCATGGAAAGAAAAATTATAGGTGTAACGTTAAGAGACCAGAAGCGGGCAGAGTGGGTGATGGAAGAAACTCGGTTTAATCACATCCTAGTCGAAACCAAGAGGAAGAAATGGGCTTGGGTAGGGCATGTAGTGCGAAGGCAAGATAACCGCTGGTCCTAAAGGTTAACAGTGTTGATTCCAAGCAGTGTTGCAGGCGTTACCGAAAAAAACGTAACTAAGTACGCTACTCGTTCCCTAAAAAAAGGAAAGCGTTATCGCTCTACGTTACCTACAAAAAAGGTAACGCGTTACCGTTACCGAAAAAATACCGCACGTTACTTTGCCGTTACTCCGCGGCCAAAAATTTTTAATCTGCGCGTCTTCGCTGCAATAGCTCACGATAACAATTTTATAAACCTCATATTTCACATAACACTTCTAGTCCGAACAACAATTTTAGCCAAAATCTTGATTAAACGAGAATATTTTGCACAAATTTGCAGGAGCTTAGCAATGCTATAGTGGCTTAAAGTGTCCTGTAGAGTTACATGTAACGGCTTCTAACTCTGTGGCACATGGTGAAGCCATTTCCTACATGTGACATTAAACACAAAATGACACTTCGCCATCAATTCTAACTTCACAAAGAAAACAGCGCTGAACTCTCAACAAATTCACAGTAATTCTGAAAAGTGTGATATTCTAAAATGCCCTGCATTCTTCCACTTTTTAGAGAGCTGTGTGTGTGAGTGATTTGGGAAGGGGAGGTAGGTGAACGCAAGTGTATAAATGCGTGTTCGAGCACGTGTTCCGTGCTTTGTGAGTATTTTTCTCTTTTAGTTGGGTGCGTCGACAAGAGCAGCTGCTTTCTGGCATGCATGCATGCGAGCGGCAGCCATGGTCGTCGAGTGCACCTGTACATTTTGTTTATTTGCAACACCAGTTTAGGTGCTCTGAGCTTTTTTTCTAAAAAAAGGGGCGGAGGGTGGGATAATTGGAATAAAACGTAACTAGTAACGTGACACCTCACGTTACCGGAAAAATGTTAACGTAAGTACGTTACCCGTTACAGTTCGGAAATAGTAATGAGTACGTTACTAAGTTACCGAAAAAGGTAACGCGTTACCGGTAACGCCGTTACTTGTAACGCGCTACCGCCAACCCTGATTCCAAGAGAAGGCAAGCGTAGCAGGGGGTGACAGCAGGTTAGGTGGGTGGATGAGTTTAAGAAGTTTGCAGGCATAGGCTGCGCGCAGCTGGCAAAGGACAGGGTTAATTGGAGAGACATGGGAGAGGCCTTCGTCCTACAGTGGGTGTACTCGGGCTGATCGTGATGATGATGATATCCTATAGCCAGTCCTAACGTACAGTACGGTAGAAGTAATATTTACTGTTTTATCAATAGTATGTAATAAAAATATAAGCTTGCCAATTACAGAACCTTGAGGGACACTTGAATTGAAATCGGGTTGTGTTGGAAGTATTATTATTGGTATTAACCATCTGAAAACGATTGACACAATATTATTTTAGCCATGTCGTGTTGCTGTACCATCAAGTTTGAGATTACGAATTTTCAGTGTTAATCGTTGATGAGGTACGGGGTAAATGGTGCTAGAAAAATCAAAGAATATACCATCCACATAATGAGACAAGTACACTAAAGTGTGGAGGTGTGCTACCAACTCATAAAGCTGTGTTTAACATGAGAGCTTCTGACGTAAACCGTGCTGGTTAGTTGCAAGTGAATTATTTCTGAAACATGCCAGGTCATTTCTTGAACCCTTTATTTTAATTTTCTGTGGTTGGGAGGGGGCAGTTGTCCGCAAACAATACACCCTACAATTGTTACTGAGGAACTTTAGGTGAATTATTTTTCAGATGCCTGGGACACAGCCAAAGCCATGAGAGTTGCTACGGATTTCGTGTGGGCCTGTAAGAAGACTGCGATTACCATGAATATACCAGGGGCGATCTATCGGGTACGTGAGAGTTTTATTTGTTCGAAAAGTAGCCAAACAAGGGTTAGCTTTGCTTATTCTAAATGAACATAGTTCAGGCTTCGAATAAGAAATGAGGACAATAAAAGCGGCACGGTAAAAAAAGCTACGTTCTGCGCGTTTTAACTCTACTCGCGTGCTGGTTTGAGAAAAAATTTGAAAATGTTTCAATCTAATCCGTGCTAGCCCTAGACCAGAGCACTGCTGGAATCCATGCATGCTAGAGCGCATTTTATTGCTTTGCGCACACACCGATTGTTGTCAGCAAAAAATTCTATGTGCACTAGTTTGCCCTTGTCGTCGGCCAAGTGGTCAACATCAAATTTGAGCAAAATATTTACAAACGAAGCCTTTACTTCCGCAAACAAAACCGCAGTGGTGGCTGAGTGGTTATTGTGCTCGGCTGCTGACCCGTAAGACGCGGGTTAGATTCCGGCCGCGGCGGTCGCATTTCGAAGGAGGCGGAATACTAGTGGTCAATGTACTGTGTGACGTCAGTACACGTCAAAAAACCCCAAGTGGTCGAAATTATCCGGAGACATCCTGACGGCGTCCCTCATAGCCTTAGTCGCTTTGGGACGGTAAACCCCAACAGCATAAAATACCGTACTTCCGTAACCATATTATCACGATGGTGATCATATGACGACTTGCTCCGGGGGCGCATTATGTTCGAAGTTTAGATGAAACCTAATAGCAACAATATTACCGTGAAATTTTTGTATGCTCAAATTTTTATCCAATACAAAATGAGGCTCTCTGAACCATCCCAAGTTTGTGGGTGTCGGCCAGGTTATAGACAAGGCCGAGAAATGTTCATATGATAGTCTGCACAACCGGTACGTAATTTAGGAATATCTTTAAGCCTCCAATTTTGACGAAAAGGTGAGCGCACAAGGAGACGCGGACATGAGGGACACAGGACACAGAGCTATCTTGATACTGAATTTTATTGACTGCAGACACTTTGCAATACCTCTTGCTATTTCGACGCTGGCGGAAATCTCCAGGATAGGAGCGCTGCAAATGCTGTAGAACTACATAAATGCTTAATGTCGCCCACTTGGCTATCGCCCACTTCTACAATGGCAAGCGGCTTCGGAAACCAAAGTAAACAACAAACTGCGCTTTGTGAAGCCCATCTTGGAAGAATGGAAAAATGCAGACATCGTGAAAGTTTTGTAGCAGCAATCTTATGTCGCCCTCCCATTGGACACACGCACACCTGACACACAACTTTTTGTTGAGAATGCAAGACAAGCCCTTATTTGAAAAATGCGATATGAGCTCGCAATAAACCACGTCTTATTCGCTGTGCACAGAAGTTGGAGCACTGCGAAAAAAATATTTTGCTTCATTTTAAAATGAACACATTATTTTACGCCAAAATTTTACACTTCGGTTAGGTGAAGGTAATCTTGTCTACTTGTCACGTGTTTTCTAAGTTTTTAAGCATAGAAGGTGTAATAAACAAACTATTGATGTTATAAATTACAGTCTGTTTATTGCAACAGACTTTTTTAACATTGTGATTAGTGCATGATAGTCTTAGTTGCCATTGTATCTTAAACCAACACATCACTGCAGTCTTTTACGCTCTCTCTCCACCCCAGTATAGCTTCGTACAATAAGCATTTCTCTTTCACTTGCTGTTATGTTCATCCTGCTTCTGGAAACAAGAGGTGACTTTTCATGCCTGTGCCTCAACTCCGCCTTGCATTTGCTTACCTTCGTTTCTTCCCGCTATGAGAGTTCTAATCAGTGCTTGTGTATCCTTGTCAGCTATGCCTGGCTCATATTGTACTGCCATATGCGGAGCCCTCCAAATGATGCGTTGATGGAAATAAGCCAGTCCGCTTTTGTGTCCTTGTGCATATCTTTAGTGAAATGTAGTTTCTTGCGTACCTTACGCATTAACCTTAGCTGTAGATAAGACGCCCATTTGAAAACTACTCAAAATGAAGTAGAAAATCTAAATGAGAATTACGTTCCACAGGCTGCTCGCCGAAGTAGGCACTCCTTCTTCCTTGTTGCAGTCGGTGTGCACTCTTCATCGTCTATCCCCTATAGGGCCGCTCGCCATCGAGACTGAACGCTTAAAGCAGTGGCGTATCTATTCTAACAGTACTTCCATCTCTGCCGTGCATCAGTGAGATCGCAGCATTAGGGCCTACATCGCAAGCCTTGAAATGCTTTCGCACGTGCATTAGTGCTATTTATCGGGCGACGTTATCGAAGGTGATGTCTTGAAAGCGATGCCACTTTGCTAAGTGCACTTCATTGTTCGGCGTGGGTACCAGAGACGGTAGCCTTAGTATGTACAAGCACAAAAATTGAATTGCCTTTTTCACGAGCATAAATGAAATAGACATACACACATCGCAATCCGATACATCATACTGTTCGACCTCTGGAAAGAAGGCGTTTAGCTCTCCCCTTGTGTGGTTGGAGCGCGATGTCCCATTAAAAATATCGACCAGCGGCGTCGCGAAGATGCGCAACCGCCAAGGTTTTTGGAGTAGCTAAATAATCAAGCTTTCTGTGACCGAGCAGGACAACCGCCGGATTGCGCTAGGTGATCCCATCTTCAATGCCAAGGAACGACTGCGTGGAACGTCGGAAGTGGCGCAGAAATCACAGAACGACCTCAGGCCAAACTAGCCGCAACGCTCCGCATCGTACGCCACCGTGTTACAGTCAAGGGTGAAAGCCGAATGCAAGACATATCCTGGGACAGCGAGGATGTTTTGCGTTCATAACGCATGCCATAGTCGTCAAATTGCTAGCAAGGTGGTAGCGAGGTGGTAGCGAGCTAGCGAGGTGGTAGTAAAAGGCAGCTCGTGTTCAGGCTCCATGGCGCTGTCTCATCTCAATTACGCTTCTTCAGTTCGCTGCATATGCTTTGCTTTTCAAACCGAGTCGCAGGCATAGGAATCAGTTAGTCAGTCTTTTATTTCAGTTTGTATTGGTTTATACATTTTTTAAAACCCCATATCGCATAAGTGACACAGCGCATACTGCAAAAGAATAAACCCGCTGGAACAAAAAATAATAAAAATAGCGACTGCTTGTTGAAAAAAAATTCTTAAATAGCTCAGCTCGATTAAAGCAAGGTAGGCACTGTTGAGCGCATGTCCTGTATTTTCCGTATAGAGCGTGTGACAGTATTTGCATCTCAATTAGCTTCCCGTCTGACCTGCTGCGGTGACTCGACGCTCCGCACAAAGCAAGTGGTTTCCTGCTTTCTTTGCACACTGTGGTAGCCTAACAGTAGTAGCCTAATAGCATAGACGGTAGTGGGTTCGAATTTCGCTCTCCCCTGTAATGAACTACAGTCGGATACAACTCAAAACGAAGCGGCTTTTTCCCGTCAAAGGACCTCTCGAACTCAATGGCGTCGGTTGATTCTCATGAACCTATTAACGTGGCCATGCAGGGAAGAGACTACCCCGTTCATCTGCCACTCCCTCCATTGTCACGCTAGCAGGCTCGTTAGAAATAGAGGTGAGGGGAAGTGCATGTCGTACTGTAATTGGAAAACTGGATCGCACCACCCACCACCGCCAGTGGGCAACACTAATGCTAACGCATACTGTGCCGCATGAATTGCATTGATAGTCTGGGACGCTTTTTTTTTTCATTGCAGGAGACAAATAGACTATGTGTTGCTCTTCACCTGTGCTACTCGTATGCAGAGGAGTGCACAAAAGTAAGGACAAGACGGGAACATTATTGCATGTATGGCGTTGCGAGTACCGTTTGTTCAGAGACTCGTAGTGTTTAGCTCCTAGCAAAAAAAAAAGTGAAACAAAGACTCAAGACCAGAAGAGGACACACACATACTCTGTCGCCGGGGATAAAAGGACGACCGGATTTGATTTTTGTTATTTGCATGGGCGCTTTGCAAGAAAACTGCTTTAAGTACGTGGATGAGCCACAAATAAATCAGTTCTAAGTCCGGCGACAGTGTACATTCCTCTTGTCTTGTGTCTAGGTTATCGCTCGTTTATTGCTCAAACATGAAGAACAGACTCGCCCAGCAATTCACGCATCAGAATAGTGTTCGGCTTTTGTGTAGTTGCAATGCTTCTTTCATGTGTCTGTATAGAACTTCCTTGGTGACAACTTCACGAAGGAAATAAGAAACCATTTATCGTGCTCCCCTCAGGCAGTTAGAAACGTCTCGTACCTCACAGGCTTAGGTCTCTATCTTCGTTTGGACACAAGAACAGGTTCGCCTGGCCATTAAGGTGTTTCTTTGCACTGCTTGAGTTTGACCACCCAGGCAGTTGCTGAACAAACACGGACATTCCTGCTGGCAACAGTGTCTTTTCTCCACTTTTCATTCAGACTTCATCTGAAAAGAACTGAAAAGCTTATTTATACCGTGCGAATTTGATGCGGTACTAATCGATATATCAAAAGAGCTGCTGCTAAAAAAGACTATATGGCACGACACAAAAACAGCTGTTCATAGTGACGACGTGGATAGCGTTAATATTGGTGAAAATTAAGCTATTAAGTGCATACTAATATCGGAGTGCATTGGAAAAACTATTGCAATGTATTTATCTCGTCACAAGACGAGGCAGCCACAGCTGTGCCGTCACAAGTCCTTGAGCGGATTTTTTGGTAGAGATTCCTACACAGCTTGCACAGGAATTGCCGCGTCTGCTCAAAATATGAAATAACAATAGGGCGTTACGTATAACGAAATATAATGCTCATATAATAGCTCTGTCTTCTAATGGGACCAATGTTTTCTATAATAAATTTCATGCTCTAAATAAAGCATATGGTTTATATGTTTCTGTAGAACGCCAACGTACACCAGAGGTGCCTTCAGAACTGCTTCCTCAAAGCTAGTCGAATCACGGAGGTTCTTCATCCTGTAAGTCTTTTACGAGTGCTCTTTAAAAAATTTAAAAGCTGCAATTGCAAATAATACAATGACCGAAGGAGTGAACGTCCACACGAAATAAGCTTTTTGGTTCTCGGCATAAAATTAAAAATCTGTGCTGAACCACAAGTGCAATTATGTGGTAGCAGCGGCTCAAATTTCAAGCCTAAAAACCAATCGGACAGGGGTCTATATTGGCCACTTAATGCTAGTGAATGTCAAATCACCCACTCACTTCAAAGAAAGAAACGAAATGTCTTTTTATTGGAACTGAATGCGCACAGCTGTCTTGGACGTCATTTAAAGAGTACGTTCAATGAGCAAAGCGTTATACAGGTGCACGCCTATGAAGCATGCTTGTAAAGCCCACTAAGTGTCCTCAAAATACATTACCGAACGCATCGATACCCCGAAAGCTGTAGTAAAAGGTAACTACGTGAGTCAAACTCTCAAGTAGCTGATTCCCGATTACCATTTTCAAAACGAGCAGTTTATTTACTTCTGCGGAAGCGTCCCATTGAATCGTTCAGTAAACGAATACCGGCATATTTATTCATTATTTAAGATGAAAAAGGTGCCAATTAGAAATTTAACTTATTAACCCTGAGGGCAGCGATTTGCTGTCAGGCAATATATTGTTACCTATATATACTGGCTAAACCTACACGTGTACACATAGCCTGAATAGCAGCCGCTGAATCACAAATGGTACTGCTACGCTAATAGAGGCCTGTGGTGGCTGATATTGGCTCATTATAATTTCATCCTCTTTCGTGCTTTCATACTTTTTCTAACCTTAATATGGTATAGTAAAGCATATTACTGCAGTCCTGCCTTACCATAATATAAGTAGCCAAACGGTTTGCTAAACGCCTTATTAGCTCTAACAGGATTCTGGCGCCTATTTTCAAGCATGATTAGCAATTTCCAAAGGCGAGAGACGAATTGACAGCAGTCATCCTCTCGAGACTTCATATTGAGGTCCCTTGTTGATGCTGTGTAGCTGGTAGATGTAATCCTCATAGTATTTTAAAGTGTTCCGTTTACTTCAGAGAGCTGTGTACATCTAACAAAGGGTAAACAGTCTCCATTCGAGGACTAAATGAGCGCGATTTCACGCATATTATTGATGTTAATTAATTTATTATTGTTGAAGAATGAATTACACACGCAACGCGAACCGTTAGATCAAATTTATTTCTTACAGCTTCCATATACAAATTCTGGACAAGGGCATTTTTTTAAACAGGAGGTTATTTAGGAACGCAATCTTGTCATGTATCGTAAGTTTGTGCCATTACAATCAATATATCCACAGATCACTCCTTGGTACGCTTGTAGTTTTGTGCTGTTGTGAAAATTGCACCCCATTGGTTTTCTATGGAAGTCTTACCTACCCGATGCGAGCCCAGGACAAACTTTAAAAGCAAGATTTTGCTACGAATCAGATTGTTAGAACATTTACATCAATATGTTCATCATCATCAGCCTGCCCATTGCAGGGCAAAGGGTTCTCCCACACCTCTATAAAAAGCCTTTTCCTATGGCAGCTGAGGCCACCTTAAACCTGCAAACTGCCCAGTCTTAACCGCCCATCTAACTTTCTGCCACTCCCTGCTACGCTTGCTTCTCTTAGAATCTAGTTCGTTACCCTTAACGGCCATCAGTGATCTTGCTTTCGCATTACATGACCTGTCTAAGCCTATTTCTTCTTGATTTCAGCTAGGAGGTCATAACCCCGAGTTTGTTCTTTGACGCACTGTGCTCTCTTCCTGTATCTTAACGTTACACCAAGCATTTCACATTCCATACCTCGCTGCGTTCTCCTCATTTTAATCTCAACCTTTTTTCGTTATCCTAAAATTTTTAATCAAAATTGCCGATTGGGCGAGTTGGTGGGACATGATTCAAAATGACCAGCGCGGAAACAGACGAAGACAAGAGAACAAAAAACACTGATGACAGGACGGGCGCTGACTAACAACTCTTTATTTTCGAGGAAAACCCAGCACAATATATGCCAAAAAACCAAGTGACAGTCAGGGGGCAAAAGATTACAACCTAAAGCACAGTCATCAAAGGGCGGCCGACACATGCATTAACCGGGAGGAAAAAAAAACTAAATTTGAATAAAATGGCGCTGGAAACTTCCTGAAATGGTCCCATAAAAGTAAAGCACTATAACCAGCAAAAAAAAGAACAAAGAAAAACGCCTGCGAAGAACATCGTGGCCAAAGGGCGGTGTCAAGAACACTTAAACAGCAACAACGAGCGAGCCTAAAACGCCCCAAGCAAGCAAAGCAAAATGAGAGTCAGTAATCTAAAATCAGATAAAACGTCATACAATCCTACGGATGCCACAAAAAAATGGCTAGAAACAAACGAATAAAACCTAAAAAAGAGCAAAAATTTGTCAATGCTAGGAAGGTATAGAGGTAAACACTGACAGAAAACTAACAGACCACATGTAAAACACAGTTTCGAACATTTCAACTTACAAGCCGCGCCAAAAGCCTGAGGAGTAGTATACGCACCGGGTGACTTGAGAAAACTTCATGAGTGGACGGGAATTGGCAAGCGAACATGCAAAAACAGGAAGTGTTAGGCATGGCCAGGGAAGCGCATTTCTTTTTCGTGTAGTGAAATTGAGGGCGTGTTTACGCAAATGTCCCCTGCCTTAGCAATTAAGTAGGCCTCAATGACCCCCCTTTCTGTTTTGTTTTTTTGACGTTGCTAGGAACCTTCTATCCTCTAATACAGGTTTTCACTTGTGGCGAGGCTGGCTGCAGTGGTCTGCGAGATTACCTCCAGACTCTCTATCTACGTTGAGGAAGTGCTCCCTGGCCCTGATAATAAAGTATCTTCCCGTCTGGCCGATGTATACACTACCACACATTAGAAGTATCTGATAGACAACCCCAGTCAGGCAGTCTCGTTGTGCAGACCGCCTTTGTTGCCCTGTTGTTTAAGACACATATCTTAGAAAGCTTGCACGGTGCGGAAAAGACTACCTGGACGTTGTAACGCCCTGCTATCTTTCTTACGTTGTGGACATCTTGTGGAGCGGCCCTTTTAGGCTCGCTCGTGAAGTGTTCTTGACACCACTTTTTGGCCACGATATTGTTTGCAGGCGTTTTTCCTTGTTTTTTTTTTTTTGCAGGTTATAGTGCTTTTTTCGATGTGATCATTTCATGAAGTTTCCCGCACCCTTTTATCATATTTAGTTCTTTTTCCTTCGGGTTCATGCATGTGTCGGCCGCCCTTTTATGACTGTGCTTTAGGTTGTACTATTTGGCCCCCTGACTGTCACGTGGTTTTTTGGCATATATTGTGCTGGGTTTTCCTCGAAAATGAACAGTTGTTTGTCAGCACCCGTCCTGTCATCAGTTGTTGTTGCTTCAAATGCGATGGCACATACCCACGGTGGGGGATCACGACTGTCGTCAATGTTTTTTCTTCTCTTGCCTTCGTCTGTTTCCGTGCTGGTCATTTCGAAACTAAAATTTTAGCCAATTGGTGAGTACCGGTAAGATACAGCTATTATATGCTTTTCTCTTGAGGGATATTGGTAAACTGCCATTCATTACCTGTTCATAAGTGTCTTAACAGTGCAAAGTTGTCTGGCAAAAAACTGTAGAAAATATTTCCTACACTTGAATCAGTGCGAAAGCAAGGAATTTTGTTGCGTAGAAGACGGCGATGACCGGGCATTGCGGCTGGACTAAGCGCACGCGCTAGGCCAGCTGCGCACACGCCAGAGATGATCTTTCTTTAGTCAGAATCACCGGATTGGTGCCACGTAGGAGACAACGAAGAGCGGGCAGTGCCACCGGGCAGCGCCGACTGGAGAGCAATAAAACTGTATGAAGTAAGCAGGCACAAAGCGATGCATAGGTACAAACACACACAATAGAGCAGGCGAGGGACTAACTTGTTGAGAAGGCAATCAAATTCGCGCAGATGATAGCGGCTTGCTTTTTCTCCTTTGTAAGTAGAAGATGGCAGAGGCGTACAGATATGCAATGAAGCAGATCATTTTGGCGGGCGGTGGCCCTGCTTCCTTTCAGCAGTTTTATGCTCTTAAGCTCTCAGCACCCTTGAAAATGTCTTCCTTCTCCGTGCACGGCACTAGTTATACCTTGACACGTAGTTCTTGTAGTTTAGACATGCGGTACGACCGCAAGTCTGCACTCCTTTGGCTTCTCGTGCACTACTTTGTGTTAACATATATGCAGTAAACCGTTTTTCTTTATGTATGTACTTGTGCTTTTTTTCAATGCCTTTGTGGTATTAGAGCCGTTGATGTGAGTGTCGCTTCTACAACCACCTCTCTCGTGCGCTCACTGCTTCTTTCCAATGCAAAATATGGCAATACCAACAGATCAGGTTTCCACCTTTTCCATTTCGCTGAGTTCGATTTCTTGCATGGAATATAAAGTCCTCTACCGGCTCAAGAAAAGATGGCTTTAAGCTGCGAGCTGGGTCACTCACCACATGAAATGTGTGGATAAGTGCATGGAGATTGATGGATTGTAGTTTCTTAAACTGCATTTTCTTCTCAGCACTACCTTGAAGACTACAACTTGAACGTTACAGAGTTTACCGCCAAGATATTCGTAAGTTGTCTTTTATGATTCTATTAACATCTCTCACATAACTGGAAGTACTTGTGTGTGCACATTACAGCCAGATTGGCAATCCAGTTATATCCTAAGACGCTTTGTAATCTGCAATAAACAAAACAGGAAACTGCATCGCTGGGTGAAGAAAAAAAGGAACCGCCCATGTTGATTCAAGGACACGTTGTTGTTGCTAGCCTTTCAAAAGATGGCACATACCCGCACGGGGTTATCGGCCAAGAAAGGACACGTGTTTCACTCGCCCAGCACGCAGGAGAGCCGTATCATCATCACTTGGCTGGAAATGCGGTGGATGGTGTTTCTCGCACTTAATGCTGTACAGTGAACTTGCCTTTAATACGCGCAGCTAGACATTTCACTGTTGGTTATGGGCACGCATTCGGTTGGCACATTGAGCAGAAAAGGCAATATTTTAACTTTTATAAAATGGATGTTCACCATCATACGTGCTAAAGAAGACACGAAACAGAAAAAGATGAAGCCATATACATAAATACCTCGCCCTATGTTAAGAAGCCATAATAACAACAGGTGGCCCGCCTGCCTCCCAGTTTGCTTTTCTGGGCATTTTTCATGAATTTTTGGCAGACAGCAAACAGCGCCGACGACGATGCCGGATTCTCTGTGAAACAATCTCTGTGACGGCATCGCGTGAAGACGACAAATCATTTAGCCGTTGTTTTCGCATGGGTCTCTCATTTTCTGCAAATGAGATGCTTCTCCTTCCACAACTCGATTCCCTAATACAATGAGAAAGTCCACACTTTCCTCGAAAATGTGTTTTCTGTCCCTGTATGACTCATCATTTTCACTTGAGGCGTGTCGTGAGTATATGTGGGTACGGAGGAAGCTCTATTGCAGCACTGTCGCGCTAGTTTGTGCAGCATTATTTCAGATCACAGCCGAGCTCACACGGACAAGTACAGGGAATGTATCGATAGGCTGCTGGCAGTATTCATCTCTAAATCTTTCATGCCCACAGTAGCTTGTTGTGAAGATCACAGAAGAAAATAGTCCCAAGAATAGGGTTAAACAACTATGCGGAAAAAAAAAATTAACGGACGGTTTAGCTTGGATATAATTACTAATTGTCATGCGCTAGCACGGTTAGTCCTCGTTTTGCATGGTTTGTCTTGACTTTATATGGTTTTGCTTGACCTGAAGGGGATTACCTTGGTTGATAAACCATGTGCTGTAAGTGCGCGTGATATTGCATTATGTTATTCTTCTATTGCAGTAGAATTGGTCTTTCTCTACATTCATAGACAACAGGGAGTCCTCATACCACTCCTGCCACAGCGTTCCAGTGGTTACGCGACGCTCCACTGCCCTGAGATGGCAGATGCTGGCATCGGTGGAGCTTGTGAGGCACAGGTTGCTATTCCCGAGCTTAGTCTGACAACCAAACATTAGACGTTTTTAGCATTTCGGAGACGTGCTAGCGCAGACGTATACCGGTTTACCGGACCCCTCTTGCGGACGCGCAGTGGCGTTGTTGCCGTCAGGTGGGGCCACTGCGCGTGCGCAGGAGGGGTCCGGTAAACCGGTATACTTCTGCGCTAGCACGTCTCCGAAATGCTGAAAACGTCTATTAATTGAGCTTCCGCCTGCCAAGGTGGGTAGTTTGCTCACAATCCAGAGGTAAGGTTTCCACCCCGCCAGCTGCCAAACTAGAGACCGCACGAACTGACACGCAGGGGCTTTTTGGATGATTGGAAGCCTCAATTCTAGCGCACTAAATTAGAACTGGCCCCTTCAGAGCTTTCTTTCAAGTTCGTGTCCACATTTCCTGTAATGCACGAGTTTGCCTCTCTCTGTCCTTATCGGCGCGATTTCTGGGGTAACTTATAAGAAGACGCAAGAATCTAACCTCTGCTCACCAGAAAAGCAGGAGATAAATGCAAAGTTCTGCTTGCTACTTCGGAACTGCGCATATGAAATTTCACAGTGTATTATGACATAGTGTGCTGACCTACGTGTCTGCATACCTTTCTGTTATTTTTTCAGAAATGTGGAGGCCATCTTTTGCCCAAAGACTACAGATACGCTCTCCGCACTGCAGAAGTGGTCAGGAACTTTGTTACTGGATAGCAGAAAAGCTCTAGAAGAAGTAATGCCTCGTCACTATGAACGCCATTACTTCAACTGATTATCACTTCCATTTATAAATCATTAAGATAGAAGTATGCGATCATTCCTGGGTTTTCAGATATACCTTCCACAGCGTATAATAAAAACGGGATTAATGTCTAACTAAATTTCAACTTTGTGATGTCATTGTGCCGAAATACCGCCCGCTAACTTGCGGTGTACCACGGGTTTTCACTCCAATGCCATTTAAGAGCAGAGCGCGATGCAGCGCACTTGCGGGCAGGCGTGTAGGTAAGCGCACATGTCTATGGACGCCAGTCGCGCACGTGGGTTAATCGTTGTGGCGACTTAAGCTGAGCTGACCGCATGCGGTGGGAAGATTGGCGGAGGAGTCAAATTCATAACTCGTAGCAAAAAGCTGGTGTTCAGCGTGGTTGGATAATGAATGCCGTTAGAACTAACACTGCGTGGCTACTGTTGTCGCTGCAATCAATCGATGCACATCTGCGTTGATCTACAGCACCGACACATACTGCGGCTCTTTCCGCTCCAACGAAGCCAATGGCTACACGAGGTATCTTTCAACAATGATTTCTTATCCACTAAAGATGCGTCGTGCCCTATTTGTGCCACCACTGTTTGTGCCGCACCTTTTGTGACTGCCAAAATCCTATCAAAAGCAAAGCAAAAACAATGTGATCGAACTGGACTTGGCACAACGCACTCTAAAAATTGAGAAAGTCAGGTTGCAGAGCAGCAGCAGTTTCACTCCGGTCACTTTCCCTTCACCGTTCTCTGTTTACCATGTGCCACCAACCTCCTACTTTCCCTGAGGCCGAATGACAGCCGCTGTTCATGGGGCAGAAGTGTCAAAGCCGTTGATTTCTACAAACAATGCTAGGGAAGTGCGCGTCGAAGGTGTGTGCGTTCTCGAGTTTACGGACACGGACGCCGCTTTTTCTGATATTAACACCGCACTTTTCCTTACCACACCGTGGCGACATCGATTGAGAACTTTTTCATTCGCAATGCCTGCCGTTACACCTTTGAAGCTCCATAAGGCCATGAGCAACCCTACATGTCGTATATGTCTCATTGTTCTCGCGACCTCACCCTAGCGGCGACTCTGCGACAAATATCGCAGTCACTGACTGCCGGTGTCAACATTGCACTATCTTCGCTGTGTAACCCGCGCCTGAGCGATACTGCTCCACTAAAATGCTGGCTGCGAAAGATAGCACCACTGAATCCTTCTGTAAAGCCGTTCTGTCCCTCTCCCGAGTGTTCCTCTAATCAGTCCGTCGTTTTGTGCCAAGTGATGGTGCTAGCCATCGCCTATGCTTCCTGCTTGCTTTTATTTCTTGCCCAAGCATGCACGGTCAGCTCGTTGCATTCCTGTGACATTTTCGCGCTTGGTTTGGCGTCCTTTAGTCACAACCTGCCGCGAAAAAGACACTCTAAGGAATCCGAACAGCTCCCGGCACGCCTGCAGGGTTAACAGGAGACAGGGTCATAGTCCGCGTATTTTACTCGCCAACCGCAGCTGAGCGTCCTAGAGCACAGCACAACGCTTATGCTTTCATACCTAAATGAAGGACGTTCACAGAGTAGATGTTACCCACCGCCGTGACATACTTTCTGTGGCGCTGTAGAGCCTGAAGACTCGAAATCTGATCTCTGCACCGGCGGCCGCATGGCGATGGAGGCGAAATCAGAACACCCGTGGGCTCTCCGATTTCTGATACAAATAAAGATCCATAGGTGGTCGAGGTTATTCCGGAGCCCACCTCGCAAAGCTCATGTGGAGCTTAAGGACGATGAACCCCATATACTGCCAGCAGAGGTGTTTTATCATTAGGCGTGGTCCTCGCCAACGGGAGACTGAGACCCCTCTTTAGTGTGAAGGTTATATATGCGCGTGCTATGCTCGGGTACAAGGACTCCGCGTAGTTTAACTGTATGTGGAGAAGAAGGCGCTTGCCTATGTATATTTAATAAGGAATGCCTATGCTTTGCTGGCCATGTTTACGAAATGACTTGGGACAGCTGCTCCGCATTTTCAAGTTTCGAGATGGCTACCTGAGAAAGGTCTACATATGACGGTACGCTGGAAAGTGGTAAGAATAACTATCGCATCACTCTCGGGTCTGAATAACCGCCGCCGTGTTCCTCAAGCACGAGCGGTAGACGCGTGCTGCTTTCTATAAGCGCCATCTTCTGGATTGTCACTCCAAATTCCTTAGGCCCGCGTACTTTCGCAGTGGTCGGTAAGTAATTGTCGCGTTACTGAATACTCTTTAGTATTCCCCCTCTTTACTCACCGGCAGTATGCGTACGGAGAGCAGCTTGCTGTGCATTTTGACTTCAAAAGGATCCTGCACTGGACGAGTTAGAGTGGCTTCATAGTTTGCTCTTTTCTCATGTTTCCATCGGTATTTTCACGCACCTTCTTTGTTCTTCGGAGCTCATATCAAGCCTGCTCATCGAATTTTTGCACGCCTCGATCTCAACTTCAATGTCGAGCCCATTTTTGCTCGTACTAACCGCCAACACAGGACGGAGCGCTTTTAACAACTGGTTATTCTCTGGAGAAACGTGGATATATACACATATCAACCCCACATCATGCGCAAGAGGGAAGAGCACATCGCGGTTACAATTAAAGGTAAAAGGAAGAAAGGAAAATAATAATAATAATATTAATTCGTTTTGGGGGAAAGGAAATTGCGCAGTATCTCTATCATATATCGCTGGGATAGCTGAACCGCGCCGTAAAAGATGGGATAAAGGAAGGAGTGAAAGAAAGAAGAAACAGGTGCCGTAGTGGAGGGCTCCGGAATAATTTCGACCACCTGGGGATATTTAAAGTGCACTGACATCGCACAGCACACGGGCGCCTTAGCATTTCGCCTTCATCGAAACGCAGCCGCCGCGGTCGGGTTCGAACCAGGGAACTCCGGATCCCGGGTTCGAACCCGACCTCGACGGCTGCGTTTTCATGGAGCCAAAACGCTAAGGCGCCCGTGTGTTGTGCAATGTCAGTGCACAAAAAACGAAAAAAAAACGATCAACACGTGCGCTTACGACAGCTAAAGATTACTATTTTTCAGGTAGTCTAATTCCGTTTTCTCTAACATGCCGGAAGGCAACCTGACGCATTCGTTATCTGGACCAACGTGCACAGCGAAATTTTCAATAAGTTCGCGTTCCCTTCTGTTCCTATCATGGCCTATTACCTTGGTGTTCTTTTTTTTGCATATGGGCGCATTTACGGGGTGCGCGATGAGGTGCCAGGTTCCCGCATTTTGTGATTGTTCACATGATCTTTCGTGTTCTCTAGGCCTCTTTGGGACACCTGCCCGTTTGCCCTAAAGTTACCTGCACTTAACTTCCTTCCGATAACTTGGGGCAGTCTTGCAAGAAACAGCGCAAGGGCGCTTAACAAGTCACCTAATCTTATTCTCAAACAACGTCCTCTGTCAACTCGAGTACGCTGGCGAGAACTTCCTCTTTGGTAAGTACCTGCAAAAGTTGAAATCCTTTACCCGAAACCACTAAGCTAATTATGGAAAAGGGGTAAGATCTTTGCATTGGCTATAAGGTCAAAAATGCTTTCATCATTTTAGAACCATGCGTATTCGCTTTTCTACTGTTATTTTTCGTCAAACGATTCAAGCCTGAAAAACGTCTACCCCTGCTTTCAATCGGCACCAGGACTACGCGTAGTTTAACTGCATGGGGAAAAGAAGGCGCTTGTCTATGTATATTTATTAAGGAATGGCTATGCTTTGTTTACCATGGTTACGAATTGACCTGAGACAGGTGCTCCACATTTTCGAGTTCCTATATCACTACAGGAGGAAAGTCTACATATGACGGTACGCTGGAAAGTGGTCAGGTATAACTACCGCATCACTGTCGGGTCTGAATAACCGCCGCCGTGTTCCTCAAGCACAAGCGGTAAACGCGTGCTGCTTTCTATAAGCCCCATCGTCTGGAGAGTCACTGCAAAGTCCTTAGGCCGGCCTACTTTCAGAGTGGTCGGTAAGTAATTGTCGAGTTACTCAATACTCGTTCACCCTCTTTACTCACCGGAAGTACGCGTACTGAGAGCAGGTTGCGGTGTATTTTGACTTCAAAAGGGTCCTGCACTGAACGAGCTTCCATGTTTCCGTCATCGAGTTTCCGTCATGTTTCCATCGGTATTATCACAGACCGTCTACGCTCTTCGGCGCTCATATAGAGCCTTCTGATCGCATTTTTCCACGCCTGGACAACTTCTAAGTCCAACAGGCCATATTCCCTCGCACTAACTTCGTCAATACAGGACGAAGCGTTTTTAGCAACTGTTTATTGTCTGGAGAAACATGAGTATATACACATATCAACGTCATGTCACATGCAGAAGAGGGAAGAGCACAGCGCGCTAACAATTAAGGGTGAAACGAAGAAATAAAAAGAAAAAACGAAAAACCGAGCACGATCAACACGTACGCTAACGACAGCAAAGACTACTGTTTTTCACGTAGTCTAATTTTGTTCTCCTTAGTATGACCTAAGGCAAGCTGACGCATTACTTATCTGGACCAACATGCATAGCGAAAGGGTCAATAATTTTCGATTCCCTTCTGTTTCTATCATGGCCTATTACCTTGGTGTTTTTTTTAGGATTTGAGTGCATTTACAGTGTGCGCAATGAGGTGCCAGTATCCCGGATGTTGCGACTTGTTCACGTGATCTTTCGTGTTTCCTAAGCCTGATGTTGAGGCACCTGCCCGTTTGCCCTACGGTTGTCTGCACATAACTTCCTCCGATAACTTGAGCCAGTGTTGCAAGCAACAGCGCAAAGGCACTTAACAAGTGACCTAATCTTATCGTATTCTCAAACAACGTCCTCTGTCATCTCGAGTGTGCTAACGAGAACTTCCTCTTTGGTAAGCACCTGCAAGATTCCGTCTTTCTCCCGAAACCACTAAGCTAAACATGGAAAATGCGCAAGATCTTCGCATTTCTGCACCCCATTGCATTGGCTATGAGTTAAAAAATGGTGTCTCCTTTTACCACCATGCGTATTCCTTTTTCTGCTGTTATTTTTTGTCAAACAAATCAAGCCTGAAAAATGTCGACCTGTACTTTCAAGCAGTTGCGAAAGACAGAAGTAAAATGATTGGGTGGGTCGTCTGATCAAGAGAATGAGGCACTCAGAGTGTATCAAATACTCCTTTACGTTTGCCCGTAGAGCAAATATTTCCAGGAATTCAGGGGCAGGAAAGATACAACTGCACCCAGGACGCAATACATCTCTTCGCCAGCTTTAGCAATCTGCCTCGATGCAGGCAGGAAAGTGCACGGTGCATTGCGACGGCGATGCCCATTGCGTTCCGCGGCTGCAAGCGTAATATGGGTGATACAAGCATTCACACTCGTTCTCTGTTTCGAGTTCATATATAGTCGCCGGGTAGCTTGTGCAGTGTCCGCTACCGCCCCTTCGGAACACTTGACTGCCGAGCGGGGCTTCTGCGCGGCTAACAAGTGTTGGCTACTTTCTGCGGGAAACCGTGGACATGAACTGGATGGTTTCAGGGAAACTCGTCTGTGTGGACACGTACATTAAGGAGAAAAGACACCGGCTAATAAAAGAAGAATATACTGACGTCTCGCTTGTGAACAAGGCTTCCTTGCGGTAGCCGTATCGTCTGTACACTCCCCAATTTTTTTTGTCGGTGTCTTACCTTCAAACTGCGGGCGTGCTTCGCATTTTAAAGTAGACATCCTTCCGTGTTCAGTATTAGTACTTGCCTTTGCCGTTTTTGTGAATGAATAAAAGTATAAATTTATGCACGTTTGGAAAGCAGGGGTGTGAGAATTGCGAATGGCTCTGCAAAATGCAGTGCCTTTTTTTTCGAAAACGCCTTCTTCTGTTCCTTCGCGAACAGAAACGAACCGTTTGAAGTCCTAAACCACGCTTCACACGCTGTATTTCATTCGTGAAAGTGTCTTTATTCGTCATGAAGACGCGATGCATAAGCTCTATTTGCTTGCAAACGTGGTTTCATTAACTTCACCCAAGGCTAGCAGGGCCGCAGCAGCTAGAAGTGCAATATGGATCTTTGGCTTCAATGCGCGGAATAATAATTCACTTACGGCTATTCCTGATGGGAGAACGCTGCTGAAACTTTTGATTGAACTAAATCCATTTCAAGTGAAGCAGACAGCCCGCAGGCCTTCTTAGAATGCAACAATATTGGAAGTGGAATATAATTCTTTCCAGAGATACCGGCCTTCAAAATGCCGTTAAAGAAACTATCTCTCTGGTTGTCTTCAACCTTCACATGAGGAATCAAAATATTAGTGGCGCACTTTTGCAACGTGCGGCAATGGTGAACTTCCACCTGCACCTTTGTTGCTCTGTAATGTCTTAATTTGGAAAGTTTTTACCATGTTACAAACTGAAGAAGTTGGCGTGGAAACACGAGTACAAGCGTTGGCAGAAAAAGATGAGCGCTTGATACCACCAGTGCTTGAATGTGCTCTAAGCTAAGAAGTATGTGGCTTACTGGATAAAGGAGAACGCATTAACGGCTCGCAAATTTTAGTGCTGGGCGTCTGCTTCTTAGTTTTTCAGGATTTGTTGTTACATAAGATGAAAGAACCTTATTTAAAATGAAAGCCAGGCGCCTGTGTGTGGTGCCCGAGAAAAATAAAGTCATTCTGGTACCTCGCTTTTTGAAAGTATCTATTCTCCGTAAGCCAACGCAATATGCTATTAATCGAAAACAAATAACGTTGCTGTGCTTTTCGCAGTGTGTAAGCGAAGAGCGGAAAGCCCTGGCCGCAGTAAGAGTACATTGGGGGAACGAGTCTATAAAGTGCTTAAATGTATCATCCATGTGCAGGACAAAACTATCTACATGTTACAAGACTTTGGCTTCAAGTGTTGAGGGCCTTTCAGCTTTCGATTTTTCCGACGGTTCAAACACACTGACAAGCAATCGGCACTTCAGTTCAGACGACAGTTCGAACATGCACAATGATTTTGCAGCTTCACAATGCAGCCGTTGAGAACCTCACAATGGCCGCCTGAATCCAGCGAATAGCATGCTTCACTGAGGGCAGCTTCCTTCCTGCTAACCGGTGCTAACCTGTGAGATTATGAACCGAGATACTGTCATAGAGCTCTTCGGCCGAATCGGCGACTGTAATCCGTTCATTCTGGGAGCGGAGTAAAAAAAGTTCATTCCGGCGCAAAATTAGAGCCACCGCCTGCCTAATCGTAGCAGCTTCGTTTCCCAATTGTTTGAGCGATTGGGCCGTCACCGTGGCCTCAGAGCCCACCTTCCTTCGCCTGCGAAACTACGCCAAAATTACGAGTCGATGGGACAGAATAGTTACGGGAAGGTTTTAAAACCCTTAACCATGTTTTAATAAATTACATTGTGTGCTTTAAAGAAAGAAAAGAGGAATACATCATGTGCAGTAATTATTTGTTTTAAACAAGAATTGTGTACTAACGAAGTGTACAAAAATTTCGGGGGACCCTTTAGATCAGTCTTAGGTCCATGACGTTATAGCACGTCCCTACAGTGGACACTCCTCACACCCAGACACAGACACTGAGATACCAAACAAAGACAAAACACACTATATGCTCTCCGCGTGCCATTTGTTCGGGCCCCGGCGTACATCAGATTGCAGGGGCTTTCAGTGGCTGCAACTCAGTTAAGGTGCCTTGAATGTCGACCACCCTAAAAATTGACTCAGGGACTGACAAAAACAGAAACCAGCCACGGTGGCTCAGTGGCTATGGCCTTCGGCTAATGATCCGAAGGTCCCTGTTTTTCGCAGTTTGAGGCGAAATACAAAAGCACCCCCGTGCTGTGCAGTGTCTGCATACTGTACCCCAGGTGGTCTAATTAATTTGCAACCCTCCACTACAGCATCCCGCAATACTCCGTGTGTTGGTTTGGAGCGTTAAACCCTACAATTTACAATTTCTATGATTAACAAAAAAGTGGCTGAACGTGGCTTGTAAAACGTGACCAACAAAACCAGTGTGCATCTCTCATAGCCTGAGTAGTTTTGGGACGTTAAACGTCACAAAATCAATCAACGCAGGGTTGTCATTAAACAAAAAAAAATCATTGGGAGGAAAAAAAAGATACACTTTTTACATTTAAAAAGTGGAGGCTGCAGATTTGCTAGTACACAACACATGTGAAACACATCTGTCATTAACGGAATTAGCTCAACTGGCACCCTGTTGTTTAAAATGTGCATTGTAATCCTTTGGATAATTCGCTCGACATGAATCCTCACTTGTGCCACATTATACGCGTCCCTGACCTCTTGTGCAGTGAACTGAGGGCCTTATAAAAATAGAGGCATCACAAGCTCAGCAGTCTGTGTTTCCAAAACTGTGCGGATTCCAGGAAATCCTTTGTCTGCTAGAATTAAATCGCCAATCTCAACCAAGTCAAGAAAGCCGGAATCAACAGTGATGTGGGTGTCGGACATCCTGCCTCCATAAGCATCTGAATGAAAACAAATTGCTCCAGATGGCAATATGCCAACCAGAAATTTCAGTGTGTATCCACATTTGTACATGGAATAGAGTTCTCTGTTGCCGAATTGTTGGTGGCTGCTCAGTGCGAAATTCTGTGCAGTCAATAATCATAGTGCAGCCAGGATAGTGTGCTTTGAAGCAAGTTGGCATTGTAGCTTGAATAACTCAAGTTGGTGGACGGAAAAATCAGTTTTGTAGCAAATGCAAGAGTTTTTAAAACGCTTTTGAGGTGCCGTGATGCTGAGGTTTCATTGATGTTAAATAAGCTGCCCAATGACGAATAGCTAATACCGAGCTTGAGCTTCAATAAGGAAATGAGGAGCCTATTTTCTTTCGAAACATCACACTTCCGCTCACGAGATATGGGAAGCATACTTAGGAATAGTGCAAAAACTACACAGTTGACACTGCACAAATATTCAAGAGCACCCGAAAACTTTTCAATGCTGTGATAACCAGCAAAGTAGCTTGGCCGGTGGTCTGGCCCGCTGAAGGTGGTGGTAACAGCTGGCTTACGGTGCACTTCACAGTCAAGGGTCTCACGACGTGTGATCTGGGTCGACACGTCACACCCTTGGGCACAGCAAATTAACACAGAAAAGCTGCCACTGCCAGCACATTCGTGGTCTGTTTGAGTTTTATGGAACAAATTTCAAAGCGAATAAGAGTTTACAATGCCATTACCATGGCCATACTAAAAAACAATTGTAGCCAGTGTTATTCTTTGTAGCTTATGTTGTAAATGTCCTTGCTGGCCCACAAAGATAAAAAAAATTGCCTGTTGCATTCTGCGTCACATTAGGTGGAGGAAGACGATGTGTCACAGCAGGCAGAACTCTACGCGAATGCCTTGGAAAGATCGCCTTTCCTGGCCCGTCATGCACAGAGATAGAAAGCAGGATGCAAAATAAAAGCCACAGCTGAGTCATGGGAGAAAGCTACATATGACTAAGTTTCATAATTCAGAAATATATTTTTACTTGAGCGCTGCAACTTTAAGCCCTCAGGCATTTGTTCTTAATTTCCCAGAAAATTACTGATTTTCACTTCCATCAGTTAGCTCATATTTCAAAACAATTGGTCATTTAGTGTACTGCTCCTGACCTGGTAATAAAACCAGAAACATGTGGTTCTCAACAGCTAAAAAAAATCTGCACTGTGGCGTCACATTTCTGAGCCCTAGCATAAAGTACTGCAGGAAAGCGAGGCAGTTGCACCTAATGTGATGCTGGAAATGTTCTTTTGGTGCTTATAGCATATATATTGCTGCAAACACAGCGCTTGTGCTGCCAAACTGCAGTGAAACGTTCCTGACTGGACAACGAAGCCCACCACAGAAGCAACTGCAGAATGGATTTCAGCTGCAGCACAGGGGAAGTCTAGGCCATTCCAAGGTTCTCCACCGGATGTGTCCAGCTCAGATGGGCCAGATGTAGGGGAATGGCCATCGTCAGTGGCACATGCCACGGATTCTTCTTCTTGTGGACTTGCGGTATCCGGCACTGCAGATCTTTGCATCCACCTGCAAAACCATTGGAAATCCAGAAATGAGGGGCCCTCTTTATTCAACATCCATGCATACGTTTAGCTCTAACGCAAAGAAAAACTTGAGTCACAGTCTCGTGTGAAGTAAATAAATATAACCAAGCTAGCTGTTAAATCTTCACAACTGGCCAGCAGAATCCCTCGACCGTTTCCTGTACACAGGTGGGAAGATTGTAGGGAGATAATCGGGATGCGTTTCAATGGTACTCTTTTCACCATTGACAAAGTGCTTTGAACATATTCTTGTGTTGTCATTTGGGCTCCAGTTGGAGAAGTCTTCACCACTGAAATACAATGCAACCAAATTTGACACACAACACTGCAAAAGCAATTCACCCTCATAGACAAAGCATGCAAATCTGCGCAAGACGCGCAAAAGCATAAGGGAACGACAAACGGGAGGTGGGGCCTGAATTAATAACTTGCGAAGCGTGCTGCTAAGTTAATTCAAAGTACCTCCACACGTACGCGCTAACGTTGTGCATACGTACTTGAGTACCGGCATAGGACAAAACCGCGACCAAGAGCCCCGCTTTCGAACACGACGAATCTCGATTTGAAGAACGTGATTCTGACAGAACCAGAAAAACGGCTCCTTAGCGCGGGAGCGCGACCGAAATTCGACGACACCAAGCGAGAAAACTACTAGCGGCGAATTTAATAAATGCTCATCATTATAGCTTCATTCAGCCGCTCCGCATTTATGCTTTTTTTTTCTTTTGCTTCGCACGAATTTTAACACCAGCACAACTTACTTGACACGACGCACCGCGACGATCGACTTCAGTCGCTGGGTTGACTCGTACGGCCTTGCAGGAAAGCGAAACAGCTTCACGTCTCCGTTCCCTTCTCGGCTGTGGCAGTCCTTCACGCAACAGTATCTCCGGTTAGTTTTTTTCCGAGTACAACCGACATCCATGGTGTAGGATGGCCGAGGTAAAGCTTCCAGAAAATCCGCAAAGCTGCACAACTTCGCTGTTGGCGCCTTCTTCGGGAAGCGGAGCCGGCCGGGCCGCGCCGAGCTGCCTACTCAGTGCTGTCCCTTTCGACCACGAGACGGCGTCACATGTACCGACAAACTACACTGCAGGTTGCCTATATTCAACTTTTTGATCGTCAGTGCCAGCTTACCCAATATACGCCGACGGCCTAGGCTCGAGTGCCGCGTTTCTGAACCAATGTTGTCAACGGCAACGCGTAAAGCTCTAGCGCCATCTTTCTGTCACAGCCTTGTCCACGCGAACGCATGCAGCTCTTAACTCTGTGATTACCCCCACACAACTCAGAGCGCGAATATTTGTGTTAAAGCGCAAGCTTACTGGCCTTGCAGCGCCGATTTCGCCGTCGGCTGCAGTTTGACCTCATTTGACCAGAGCGGCGCCACCGCCGCTGGCTTAGCGCATGCGCTCTCCGCAGCTGGGGCGCTGCCTACGTGACTCGCCGCGCGCTGGCCCAGTCAGTGCGAGCTTGTTCATGCTTGACAGTAAGGCCGGGTCGTCTTCTCTGAGTGGGAGCGGGAGGCTTTGAGCTGTCGTCAGAAAGCAGTGTCTGAGCATTTCGCGGATATCGCCCGGCGAGCTGCTTCACTGAAGAGGTTCCGGAATGCCAAGCGCACGACTGACGTCTTAAGAGCGAGCTGTCGCGCCGGTGCGTGCGAGCGCAGACGCCATGGAGGAGAATGCCAAGGAGCCTGCGTGTAGTGCACGCGCGTGGTGCTAAGGGAACCAGGCAGAGTCTGATCATCGAGTCGACAAAACTACTTCACCGACCATCGGGCAGTCTTGTAGCGAGGCGAGTGCCCAAAGATGTGTATTTGGGCGAGTGAAAGTTTGAGCATCAATGTTAAGATTGTGAAGTTATTTGCAGGAGATCGCGTCAGACGCAAGATCCCTGAGCGGAGGTTGACCACTCCGCAATGTTTGCGACAAGGCTTGAAATCGTCAAAAAACAAGATCCTTGCGTAATTGACCTCGAAGGAGCAATAAACGAGGGTACCAGTGGAAAATGGGTCGCACTTAAATTACGGAGGCGGTGGTATCCAGGCTACGGACGCGGACGCTGGCGGCGCTTGTATATCCAGGCTTAGCCACAGGCAAGGCACAGCCGTTTTTAGTTTGATAGGAGTATTAGTTGACGAAGAAGACGGTGCGCAATGCACTGCGCGATCATGCGTTGCAGTTTATCGTGGCGCACGATCGGCTGCGGCAATAATCTATTGTTCTTGCGCAGTGTTCAGCGAAGCGGATCTTGCTTGCGATTGGCCTTGGCCGAGTTGATTCTGCATGGGCCCCATATCGGCGTTGCTAAGGCTACATCAGGCCA